>NW_023494793.1:24811516-25161516 GCF_904425465.1 Colossoma macropomum
TCTATTTATCATAACTGTTCTTTGTTTTCTTTTTTTAGAATTCAAACTTTCTGTTGTTTATTTCCAGGTTTAAATGGAAAAAAAATCCCAATTTCATTGTGGTCTCAGACTTTTGGACCCCACTCTAGGTCATTCTGAATAGGCTTAAACTAGGACTAGAACATAGAGTAACAGTCAGTTATTCATTTCAAGAGTGCATATACAGTTATAAATGGGGAAATTAACACAGGCACGTTAAATCTTTAACAATCTTTAGAAATAAATTAATACTGGCCTGTTTGTATGCCAAGTCAAGACCACTAGAGACGAGTCCAAGTCAAGATTAAGACCTAAACTTATAGAGTCTAAGTCAAGACCAAGCCTTTGTAGCAGTCAAGTCCAAGTCAAGACTGAGACCATATATATATATATATATATATATATATATATATCACTACCTATCTTTAAGACTAATAGTGACATGCTTATATGTGAAGCATCAGCTACATTGATTTTCTGTCCTGCACTAGTAGTTTAGAAAACAATTTTACTTTTGTGGAAAGAGCCACAAACACCTTCTTTAAATGCATGGATGTTTTTTTAGCTGGAATGAGTGTCTTATTCTTTTAACCCAGAATGTAAATTACACTATGAAATGTGGAAAAAAGCTGTAAAAAACAATTACAGTACAAAATAATAGATATTTAAATACAAAAAACAACAGCAATGTAATGAGAATCTTCACTCACAGAGCATCAGAGAGAGCAGACTGAGCTCCATACTGCCCCAGTAATGACTGACTGAACAATGACCTAAACACTTCCTTTTTACTCATAGACCAAGCACATGAGAGAGAGAGAGAGAGAGAGAGAGAGAGAGAGAGTTCTTGTGTTCTGCCTTAATGTTTTTGTGTTTGGCCTGAATCCTACAAACCCAAGTCCTTCTGTAAAATACGAAGAAATTGATCTTTAAATCTACTTTGACCTGTTTTTGAATGAAAACAGTTCAAAGAGAAGATATAATGTTCTACTTTATCAACTTCATTGTTTTTTTTTAACATATGAAATTGATACCTGCAATACGTTCAAAGAAATGAGACAAGAACAAGACTAGGAACAGAAATACTTTGACAAACTGATTTTAATGAGCACCGTCTGTCGCTGCATCCACTAATGCAGGTTTAGACTGTACTGTGCACAGTGGAAGTCATTTCTCTACAACATCCCAAAGGCTGCAGAATTCTCTGGGCTTGAGCTCATCTGAAATGGACTGATGCACAGTGGAAACGTGTATTGTGGTCTGACAAGTCAAACCTCAAGATTATTCATGGAAATAATGAACATTGTTTTCTCTGGGTCAAAGGAAAAAAGGACTGTTTTTACCAGCGTGAAGTTCAAACATCAGCTTCTGTCATGGTGGGTGTGGGGGAGGTGGTATTAGTGGGTAACTGGCACAACTGTGAAAAAATGAAGTGTGAATGAGAGCAGAAAGGTGTTAAAACAGGTAACACCTGATGATACGAGTCTTCAGACCACAGAGGAAAGAACTGAGCGTGAGAACTGACTGCAGTGCAGAGTCCAGGGAAAAGTTCAATCCACCTCTCTGGAGCAAAGACACCAAAGCAGAGAGACCCAGCATTACGAGTCTGTTTAGATTTTAAGGATGGACATGACGAGCCTGAAAGATGAAGATCAGTATGATTATAAATATGTGAATAAAAGACTGTCTTGTCATAAACATGAATTTATAGCTTGTAAAAGATGCAATAAGTGTGACATAAAAACATCATTAGGTTTCAGTTCTTATTTGGTTGATGTTGTCATTACTGCAGTTTTACTAGAATAAAAGTCAGACCACAAACACATCTCTAACTCCTCTCTGTTCTCAGGCCTCTGAGACTGTGAGTTTGGCACAAACATTTTAACCATATACTATAACAGTCTAATTTCACAGTCTAATTTCACAGTGTGATTTGTTTTTTCATTTGATTAATATCTGTTCACATGATTAATTAATTATTCACAGGTGATTAATAACTGGAGTCTGTTTACTGATTCCATAAATATCTGTTCCTTGTTAAAGTCACTCAGGTTTTTTTTACATCTGCCAATTTCTCCCATATCCAAAGCATCAAGAGATGAGAACTGACTGATTGATAACCGTCTAACATGTCCAAGACCTTGACGTGATGTTCTTACGAGATAATCATTTGCCCCTCATGTTATAAGAAGATCAAACGATACACTACAGGCCAGGCTAGTAACATTAGCTGAGGCTAAAATAGATGATTCACACTTTAGATTCACTGAATTCTTGGTGTAAATTTCAAACCTCATATAATTGACTATGGCTTTTAGTGGTCTGGTTGGTGGTTTCTGTTAATGCAGTAATAGTGAGGTGATTAATAACTCCCATGGTGGTGTGACCACCTTCATTAAAAACAAAGGTCTTAGGTTTTACAATGCTATGTTGTCTGGTGTTTGATATTTACTAAATCTGCTGTAATCTGTCCACATCAGTTGGGAGGGAACTCAGTTATGACACTGATTTCATGGAATTTAAACAGGCTTATGGGGTCCATGACCATCAGTAGCCCCAGGGTCCACTAACAGGTTCCTCTGTGTACATTTCAAGCTATGTGTGATCTATTATGGGTTTTGTGGTCTGGTTCTGGGTTTAGTTTAATGCAGTGATGGTAAAATGCTGTGTGATGAGCTGGGCTTAGACAGAACATTTACAATGGAGAACAAAATGTAATTTTCTATTTTAAGATTTTAACCTTTTGTTTCTAAGCAAACTTAACAATGTAATAAGAGAAATTATTCTCATAGTTTGAGAGTTTAAATACAACAAGCATAACATTTTTCAGTTCCTAGAAATCATTAGGCCTCTTCTGAAGGTCTAGAAAGCCTGAAGTTCACCCTGGGTAAATTAGTACTTGATCAAAGCTAATATCTGTCTCTGAATAAAGAACAGGACATAAGAGGTATTGTGCTTAGAGAAAATATTTATTTGTGTTAATTCCAGACATCAGCAAAGATGAATAAAAATATAGTTTCTATTACACTGATTTATTTCTTAAGCTAATTAAAGAAAGCAAAGTAATATGTCATTTCATAAAACATAACATGATTATAAATGTAACTTCAACTGCATTATAAAAGATCAACAGGTTAGAATACATTAAGAATGAGGATATCAGAACAAATGACCACACTGCATTTTGTCAACCACCATCAGTTTATGAATATGGTTTAGTTTGGTTAGACATAAGGATATGATAAAATATATAAAATGAAAAAAATTAAAATACATTAAGCATCAAAACTCATGAGATCAAAAATATATTATCATACAAAAATCAAAATAACAATCTTACAAAACAAAACAACTGAGCTATAAGCGACTTAAAAAACAGAAGAGATGCAGCTGTACCACAAGTTCCTCACTAGAGACACTGACACAGAGTCAGTGTTAGAAAAGTACAGTAAAACAAAATGAGAAAAAGTGAGACTCTTTTCACTTCATCAGTATAAAACAGTAACAGAGCGTTTGTTATTGAAAGATATACAGATATTAAAGATAATTCTGACAGTCTAAATGTGTTCAGATCCTCTTCTGTCTGCACTCCTTAAAACCCCAAACAGGTGTTTCTGTAAATGGTTACTTTTCTGTACTGAAACAACAGCAGCAGTTTACTTCATAGACCTACAAGAGAAAAGCACTTTATGACTTTCATATTTTAGTATATTTGACAGATGGTAGGTAATTATTTATTAATCAAAGTTATTTTCAATAAAACAGTAACATAAACTCATGAAACTCATCATGACTATTGTCTAAATATGCTGATGAAGACAACATGGTCTGATAGTGTTCCTGGTGTTAATCAGAGACTTTGAAAAAGCGTGTATCTCCTGAAATACATCACCAGATTAGAGGTAGAAAGTAGGTCAAGTGTAGTATTCAAAATTTAGTTTCAAACAGGAAGACATGATAATATAACATATTTCATTTCTTTTTATCTTTTTTGAAAATGTTTTACTTTGGTGAAAATGAGTTAAGTAGTAACATTAAATTATTTTTTACAACTAATTTTTCACTCCTGCCTGTTTAAGGTGAATGTAAACAGTTTTCTGTTGTTAAAACAATCCACTACACTCACAATGGAGTTTAGTCGATGTATCTGAAAAATGAAGCATCAGTGTGTCAACCTGATGTGTGTAAAATTCTGTTAAACTTAGATATTGTTTCTTTACAGTTTAAATATTTCTGTACATCATGAGGGAAGAAGGAGGGCAGTTAAATCCTCCTCAGCACAAATCTGCAGAAATTTGTTTTGCATGAAAAAAATCACTTGTATTTTAAACACACTCAGCTTCCACCTTCACTTACTGACTCAGACAATACTGTCATCTGGAGATCAAGTCTAGGTTTTAATAAAGCTCTGAAATATTTTTAAGCTTCATGCAGTGTTTAAATTAAAGGGGAACCAGAGAGAGCTCAGATCCTCTGAAAGAGACTTACACTCACAGTAACTACACTGTTAGAAATAAAGGTTGTGTGCAGGAACATTTTCATTAATCAAGGTACAAACAATGTAAATGTTTCCTCAAAGGTACAACAGTAGTTTTAAGGTCTGATTGTGAACCTTAAATAAGTTTTTCCCAGTGGAAAAGTATGTATTTGTACCTTTTCATAAACTAATGTTTTAAAACAGAACAATAAAATAAAAAGCCTGGAGATGAGACGGAGTGTTTGGACTAAATACAACTTAGAAAATATAATTTAAATGGATTATGGTACAATTATGTTCCCTAACTAAAGGTACTGAGATGTACCCTTGAGGGTATGACCCCAGGGAGAAGAGGGGTAACTGCCCCAGTGACAGTTTACTACTTTTCTTTTTTCGAGACTACATAATAGAAGAAAATCAAACTCAAATTTCTTTTATTACCTTTAGACTTTATCATCTGTAAAGCACTTTGAGCTGCCACTTGTATGAAAAGTGCACTATAAATAAATGTATTACTATTATTATTGTTATTGCTATTATTATTATTATTATTATTATTGTTGTTGTTGTTGTTACAGGTTGTTTTAACTTCTTTTTATTAAAGAAATCAACAAAATGTGTAACTTGGCCAAGGGTTCTCAAACTTTTGTATCTAATGGTTGATGAACTGTGGGGGCTTCAGGCACCCACTTAATATCACTGATGATAATTTTACAACAATTAAAATTAGATGAAGGAAACTGTATATACGTTATACAATATGTGTAAAAGGGGTGTTTATATTATATATATTTTGCTATAATATAATGTAAATTTTTTACTGATGTAAAATTAAAACTCTTTCATCTTTTTCTTTTAAATAGCTTTTTTGTAACCTTTGCCCTTATAGGTCATATTTTTTGTATTAATGTGTGAGTAAAGCCCCTTGGTGAATGAGTAACATGGCTCCAAAACCATATGTTTTTTAAATGAACAAAAAAAATGTAGATATTAATTTATTTGTTCTGTAATTTTTTTTCGATGGTGCTGCATGGCAGAGGAACAGCTAATGCTTTGTGTTAACACAGTCAGTCTTATATGATCCTTTACAGAAAATAAATGTATATTAGGTCATTCATACCTTCTCTGTGGCGTTTAAAATTTTCCATCTTAATTTGGGAATAAGTCACATCATTTGGTCTCCTCACTGCTTCATCTGATACAGAAATAATTTAGATTATGTCAAAAATAATTAAAGGGAAAATATATCTCTGTTATTATAGAGATGCAGTTCTTACAGATTCCTTTGTAGTTGTTTGTAGTCTCAATCTGAGCGTAAGTTACATCACTGGGCTGAGCTGCAGAATCATCTGGAACAGAAGAAGTTACTCATCAGAGACGCCACTGTGTTCATCATCACATCATCAAAGATACCTCACTTAAAAAGTATCAACAAAGAAGAGATGAAATATAGCTATGTTCCTGTTATATATAAAATCAATAATCCATCAATGTGATCACTACTTATTACAGAGCAGATAAGATCTTTTAGTGAAACAGTGTAACTGTAACTCTATGTTGGTAATGCAAACTGATCAGCCTGCAGTGGTGGCTTTCCTGAGAGAGACCCCCCAGACCCTGACAGACTGGTTTTGATTGGTGTTCTGCTGATTTCCAGTAGAGGGAGACACAGCTCACAGAAATCTGTCTTTAGTCAGCTGCATAAATTGATACAGGACATACAAAATGTGTTTTCAAACCTTTGTTCTTCTTGTAACAGCAAATCAGGCCCAGTATGATAATGAGGAACAAGGTTAAACTCAGTCCCGCTGACACTCCAACTGCCACTCTTACTGTTACACCATCAGATCCAGAACCTGAAGCTGGAAAAAGAAACCCGCGAATTATTACAATTAGTGAACTGTAAAGTTCAGAATGAATCAAATAACATCAAACTGTGTTCTCACCTCTGACTGAGAGCCAGCTCTTTGGTGACTCTCCTTTCTCTGGGTGTTTACAGTGGTAGAGACCTTCATCTGACTTTGAGATAGTACGGATGATCATCTCTCCTGTAGTCTGGGTCTGGAGCAGTGATCCATCTTTATAGAAATCAGCTGTGAGGTTTGAGGGCTTTGTGGAGTGATATAAACAGCGGAGAGTCAGAGAATCTCTCTCAGACACAGGATGGACAGGACTGTCCAGAATCACATCACTATCTGTAGGAGAGATTAATGAGTGAAGTAACACCGTCTTACATTTACATTAGTAAAAAGAAATTACTAGAAATTGCACTTTAGAGTACAAGATCAGTTTTTTTAGTTAAAGGTTGGTAATTTACTAAGAATCAAAGGAAACTCTAAACTACTGTTTTGAAAAGAAACAATAAAAATAAACAACTCTGATGGGACACAATGTAACTAATTAGGTACTTAATCAAAGAATTCATTAATAAATACATTCATATAGACCCATCACTCTGGTAATGACAATACACAAGATTATTTATACAAGTTTTAATTATTTAGTGCCTTTCTTGGGCTGACAACTGCTTTAAAATGTAAACATAAAAAGCAGCTAACAGTTAAAATATAATACAGACACACGAAAGGTAAAACATTTTAAAAATACAATAAAAACAGTTTGAGAGCTGTGGCAATGAATGATGTATAATGCACAAATAAAAATGCTCCTAAATCACTTCAGTTACTGCATATTAAAGTAGTAATGAGCAGCCAGTTCATAATCAGCTATAGGTTTGTTAAGATGTAAAAAGAGCTTTATAACATCCTCCTATACTGAAGTGTTAATCTAGTATGGAAGTATTTACAGTTTTAACAATTAATTCATTAAATAGCTTTTTAAATAATTCTGTATTGGATGCCTATTTTTGCTAAGAGTAATGGAGACTCACTGTGCACTGTGATGTTGAGAGGATCACTTCCTCCTCCAGATTCAGACTGACACCAGTAAACTCCAGTGAGGGATGTGTAGAGGGAGCTGATTTTGCATGTAGATCCTGTAACTGATGAACAATCTGACACCTCCCCACTGTGTGTGTATCGTCTCACTCTCCATCCAGTAGAGTCACTCAGTCCCTCACAGCTCAGTGAGAGAGAGCCAGCACTAAAGTGTTGAGTTCTGCTGGGACTGATGATCAGAGAGGCTGGAGGAGATGAACCTGAACATGCACACAAGATACACATGTAGCATGTTGATAAATAGTAATGCTAAACAAATATACTGTTCACTAAAAGAATGGTTTTGATGAATACAACATATATATATAAACAAAATGATTAATTTCTGTATTTCCTCACCAGTGATCCATAGTGTCTGTGCAGTGCTGTACTGTGTCTGATAGGCTGGTTCTCCTCTCTCTGCTCTGCACACATAAACTCCTGTGTGATTTAGAGCAGCAGGACTGAGAGTGAAGGAGCCTCCAGCTTCTCTTCTGCTGTCTGACAGGAGCTCTACATGATACAGAACATTGCCATGAATGTCTCTTATTTGTTGTAAGCCTTGTCTGTAGAGAACAGCTCTGTACCAGCTGAATGTCCAGCCTGTAGAGGAGCCTGTAACCTCACAGCTTAGAGTCACTGAGTCTCCTTCAGTCAGCCAGCTCTGTGGAGACACACTCAATACTGCCTGAGCTACATCTGACAGAGAGAACATGGAGATTATAATAGACTAAATCAAGTTTATACACAGTGATAAGATTATTACATACAGTATAATTAATGAGAATATTAAAACAAATCCACAGACTCACCAGACACAGTCAGTGTAACAGCATCACTGATCTCTGAGCTCTGAGAGTCATGTTTTCTTTCTCCTCTGCAGGTGTATTTACCACCGTTAGACTCTGTAACAGAGCTGATTGTGAACTCCTGTGTTCTTCTGTTTGGGGACAAATGGTCATCTTTATACCAGCTGTAAGTCCACTCAGTGTCTCCTCCTGCCTGTGTGTCACATCGCAGAGTGACAGCCTCTCCTTTAAACACCTGTTTATCAGGCTTTATGGACACCACAGCTTTAGTGCTGTCTGTAAGGAAATCACAGTTCCCAACACCATTAATAAAATGAGAGCTGAGGTTTTGAGATTAAATGATGAATTTTGCTCATTATTTAATACACAGTACTGCGCAGTGAAGTTTGCACAGACAAGTTTGATCTGTGTCTGTTCTAAGTGGATGGATAAAGTGTTTTAGTCATACTAACTCTGTGCCTAATACAAACTACAAAGAGACAGATCTGCTGTGTGCCACTTTGACCAAATAACCATTTTCAATACATTTTTTGGCTGTTGCTACTATTAAAGTTCATCATGAACAGACATTGTGGGGCCATTAAAAATCCTCCAGACTCCACACAGAAAGGACCCTGGTCGCCCAACCAGGGCAGGGAAAAAAATTTAACCAATAATATCATGTTTCACTTTCCCCTCCCCCCTCACATCTATCACTGGGTGAAACTCAGCTAGCTCAGAGATCCTCCTTGATCCTTTTTTCACTTGGAAATACATCATACATTAGGAAAATCCACTATGTTTTAGGGTGTGGCTCACATCCTGATGTGATTATTAGTGCAGTTTGATAGAAAACTAGTGAGAACACTGCCATTCAAACCCTGGTGCAGGTCCTCTGAGGAGGTCTGTTTCAGTTCACTTCTAAACAAACCATAAAGCAGTGTTTAAAATACGAATGCAAAACAGACCAAATACCAAACAAACCATCACCTCTTCTCTACTTTCACTGGTACATGCAACAGATGACTTTCTGATGCTATTTTGATACATGGACTTATTTTATCATCACATGATCAGTTGGCTGGACCTTCACTGTAGCTGTTGGTCTCTCTGTTCAAAGATGACAAAAAATTGTGAAATGTTTAAGCATCATTCTGCTGAACTGATAGAGCTGAAAACCCATTTCGGACCTGGACTTTAGACTAAAATCCTTTTGCTTTTAGTGAAACTATAAAAAAATGCTAGCCAGTACATGACTGTCGAACACAGCTTTGAGTAGCTGTACACACACAAAATCATAATATTTTTCATTAAAAGTCTAAAAAGTTAACTTAATTGCAGAAAAGATGTGTTTCAGTACTGACAATTCCTAATGTTACACACTGATTTTCAGACTCTGGAACACATTTACTTCAAAACAATGAGATCTAACTGCTCTCTCTGTGGTCATGAGGGACAGAGATGCAGCCTCACTTCCTGCTCTAAAATGTAGGTTTGTGGCTAAAATAAGGCTCCGCCTGTGGACTAAAAGTCTCTGTTTCTGTAGGGACCTGAAAACTTGGGACAGCATTTTTATTAATAAAGTTGTTGTCACTTTAAAAGAAATCAAAAGTATCTTTTAAATTAAAGAAAGAAAACTTAAAAAAAAAGTATTATTTTCACACATGTAATTTAGGGGTTAGTGTTTGGCTAAGACTGTAAGAATTCGTCAAAAACCAGACGCTCACGGATTAAAAGGACAAAAGGTGTTTTAATAGGGCTAGGCAGATGCAAGGTCAGTAGGCAGGCGTGGGTCAAATCCAAAAGACAAACCATAAACAAGGTGGTGATCGTATCACAGAGCAGACAAAGTCCAAAAAGGGGCAAGGGAAAAACGAAGACAAAAAACAGGCAAAGGTCCAAAAACACTGATCAGCAAAGACAGGCAACAATACAAAAGGGCAAAGGCAAAAGGCAAAGTCAAAGAATGAAATAATGGTCAAACAACGTACAGCAAATAACACTTGGGAAAACCACTCAGTATGTTCGTGGAGAAGCAATACCTCGCAAAGAACTAAACTAAAGCCCGGGCAAGTAGTCCTCAGGTACTCAGGTGAGTACTCAGGTGAGCGCGACCTCTGATAGGAGTGCATAATCTCCTCAGAGGTCATGTGATTCCCCATAGTATTGTGGGTAGCAGTCTGTTGAGTTTTCCGAGTCGGAGGGAAGTTGCGTTGTCACGTGATCCTCCTGAGGGTTCTGGGAACTGAAGTCCAAGTTTTCTTGTGACACAGGTCGATGTGTGACACAGACACCTCTTAATAGAAAATATCATATAAATGATTTTATATATATTTAGCTCATTACTATTTGATTTGATTCGAATTCTGATTTGAATTAAATAGATCATAACATAAACATTGTAGGACTGGCGACCTGTCCAGGGTGTATCCTGCCTTCCGCCCAATGACAGCTGGGATAGGCTCCAGCACCCCACCGCGACCCAGAAGGATAAGCGGTTTAGATGATGGATGGATGGATGGATAATCATTGTAAATATCTAAGGTCGAAATACTTAATTTTATGCACTGTTAGACTGCAATTTGAACTAATTTGGTAGAACAGTCCATTTAAACTCTGAAGATTTATAATCTTTAAATTATAATCTTTAAAGATTTTAATTATTTTAAAACATCATTATATTATGGAACCATTTTATATGTATATTTTTCCATTATCATTCTAAAATCACATCATTTGTCTGAAATGAAACAGAAAATGTGACATACCTACTACTATAATCCTGACAGGATCACTGTATTGTGTAGTATAGTCTCCCCTGTGCACTGCACACCTGTACACTCCTCCTTCTTTAAGCAGAGTTACGTTTAGTGTTTTTAATTCATGTTGTAAATGCTGAGAGTTTTTCATCCATGAAAACTTCTCTCCAGTAGACTGCAGCATCTCACAGCTCAGAGTAACTGTGTCTGGGCTCTGAGGCTCCACCTTCACAGTTGGTTTGAGTTGTGCTGTTGATATAAAATGATGAGGTCAGCAGAGCTGCTTTACTCTTTATAATATAAGAAGTAGTTTATCATCCTAATCACATGATTTGAGACTAATGAGTTTAATGTTTCTGTGTTCTATGAATGTGTTTGTTCAGTCAGGCTGCACTTTAACTTCTGACTGTCTCTTCTTTAAGAACCCTTTATCATCTATTTATGCATTGGCAACATTAGCTTGAATTACAATTTGCACGTTTTAAATATTAATGTGTCTGATCACTTGTGATTTTACTTATTTGGAACACTCGTCTACACGTCCATAACCAGGACTGACATTTATTGAGGTTCATATTGCAGAAATATGATCTACTTCACACACTGAGTAAACCACACTGCCAGATATGTGCAGAACAGAAGTGCTGTTTTCTAAACTCCTTTATGTTTATTACTGCTTTATGTACCTATTTCATCTGTTCCTTTCCTTCCATTCTTTCATAAACTGCTTTGATTCCAGTTTGACTGTTTATTTTATTTAGTTAATTATTGAACTATTTATTTAAGCATTTATTTTCATCTTTGGTTTCATTTAGATAATTTTATTTATTATTATTCATAACAATAAATAGAACTGCTTAACCACCAAATATTTAAAATCAGTCAGTTGGCTGTTAAACTGAAATGACTGATGTTGACTCCAAGTGATAATCAACAGTCTAAATCCTGATCTGCCCAAGTTAAACCTTAATTAAACAAAAATATTTTATTGGTTAAAATTAGTTAATTAGAATTGCAAAATATAATATAGTTTGACTAGTTAAATTATATGAAATATTAGTTTAATGATCCCGCAGGGGGGATAAGGGGCAGATTTGGTTTATATTCTGTTGGTTTTAGGTGGTGATTCTGAATAAGTTTTAGAGAAGAAGAACAGAGAATCTCACCATCATTTACTTCCAAATGTTACAATGAAAAGTTGGACAAAACTATAATATAATTACAATATGTAATATTTTTAGGCTATATATTATTTAATGTTCTATTTGACAAAATATCTTATAAAATATAATATCAATTATTAATATATATCATGTGTAATTAATAATAATTAATGTAAATAAAATCAAGTACGCATTGACTTCAGTTTCTGTCGTCTTTTATTCTTTGTAATTTTTATTCTAAAAAAAAACTTTAATCTGGTCTCAGTCTTGGCTTCATCTCGACTACTACAAAGTCTTGATCTTGACTCAGACTCACCTCTAATAATCTTGAATATAACACTAGTGTGTTATTTGAGATGGAGCCAAAACATTTTTATCCTCTGATTCTGGTTCAAACTGTGTCATTAATTTGAAATAATGACTTATTTTCTCAACAATTTGATTTAGTATGTCTAATAATGACTAATAACTAAAGAACAATTATTACTCATTGAGAAAATATGTGATTATTTTGAAATAATAAATCATTATTTTGAGAAAACATTTTGACACAATAAATAAAAAATGAGACAGTAATTATTTTAACTTCCTGTTTGGAAACACAAGTTTGCTTTCAGCTGATGGGATGAGCTGAACTTGAGTATCGTGCCGAGATCATTTAGAATTCCTACTCGATTTGGAACTGTATGATTTTGCCTTGTGATCATGAAACAAGTAGCTTTAGTAATGCGGTGCAGAGAAGTTAAGTAAGTCATACTGTGTTGTAAACTACATCAATTTGTCTGCACAAAACAAATGAAGATCTGGATACATTTTGAGCAGGTTGAGACGTGTTTTTGGGTGTGTATTTATTGAGATGAGATTGGTGACAGTCTAAGTTCAGTGTTTGTTAGCAACGTTAGCCTAGCATCTCCCTTTGTAAAATAAAGAAGCAAACTTTAGGTACCAAACATGTCTTGGCTATCGCCTGCATCTGGAGTAAGTGATGAATCATGTTAATATGATTGATCGCCAAACTGTTCATTTAAGACAAAATATACCTATAGAATTAGGAAATGTCTAATATCTGTTTTACTGAAAGGTTTTTAATAATATAACATTTCAAGTGTCCACAAAATTTTCACATTTGATTTCTTCAATGAAAAAAATAATTTTTCATTTAAGAAAATAAATAAATGTTTGTGATAAAATCTCTTTTCTCTGTCTCTCAGTAACGACAACGGCAGACGCGCCAAAAATAATTAGCTTTAACCAGCGCACACTCAGTATTTACTATCAGCCTTAGTGAATCTGAATTAGTACTTCATAATAATAATTATCTCCTCCCAGTATTTTGTGCTTTCTGATGAAAACTCCTTTAATTGCATGTGAAATAAGGGAAAAGTGCAAAACAGCAATGACTGTCCTTTTCATCTTATTATAGGCGCTAAATTGCCTTTTTCGTAAATCACAACACCAAAATAAGGTTGGTGATGGTACCAAATTTTCAAAATTCTTCCCCTAAGATGATTTCTCTGGTATTCCTGCACATTAGCTATATTTCATCAGTAGAATGCATTACTGAAATTACTACACTGTCTGCTCATTGTGCTTTGATAACTCAAGGTGTCATTGTGCTTTGATTACTCTGTGTCAGGTTTTAATGTTTTAGTCTTAATGAGTCTGAGCTGATTTTATTTAGCTTATGTTTCACTGTAAAAAATGGCTCATCAGCTCAAACTAAAAAATACTTCATGTGGTGACAAACAACTGAACTAGATTTATTCAACTCAAAAATGCATTAATTGAAAGAATCATTCATTCAATGTATTTATTTAGGTTGAATAAAACTAGTTAATTTATTTGTTACCACATGAAGTCATTTTTTAGGTTGATCTGATGAGCCATTTTTACAGTGTAGTTAACTTGCCATAGTGTTTGGTGGGTGCAGCAAATCAAGGAAGCATTTCAAAGAAGGCTAAACTCTGCCAACACATCACAGAGCTGTTTGTACATCATATTTGAAGTTACATGAGAAAAAACAAACCTTCAGAAACTACCAAGGTCCAGACCTCAGTGTTCTCATAGCTAACTGTGGTATTACTTGTGTATTAAATGTGAAGAATAAGATGTGTATGCAGGTGTTCATGAGAGCTAATTAACTAATCCAGTAGATGTTCATATAACGATTCACCTTGAGTTTGTCCACAATGGATGAGCACAATCAGCCCTAAAGTAGGAGAGAAACAGAGAACATGATGCATTATTGTGAAGTATTAGATTATTTTACAAGAATAATAAATAATGAACAGTTAAAATCACAAGCCTGTTTATCAGAAGAGCAAGTCAACTAAACTATCATATCTGACCTTAAACCAGTCTGGGCAAGAGCTGGCGCTCAACCTAACGCTGGGCAAAATGTAACAATTTCAAACCTGGTTAAACAGACTCTGCAGTTTGCTGAAAGCACATGATTCAGCCTTCAAATCTGGCAACAGTGAAGAACTTAAAGCTGCAAAACACAAGTACAACACACAAATTGTAGGCTATTTCAACGCCAGCTCAGATCCCTGAGACATATGGCAAAGAATCCAAGCAATCACTGACTATAAAAGCAAAGTCAGTAACTCAGCAACTACAGACGCCTCCCTCCCTGCTGAACTGAAGACTTTCTATACCTGTTCTATCACTGCTCAGGCTCAGCTAACTACCACTGCCCTGCCCCCCTCCACAGAGGAGCCAGCACTCATACTAGCTATAGATAAGGTGAGAAGAGCAATGAAGTGCTTCAAGAGACTGATCTTAGCTCATATAAAGAGCAGTCTTACTAGTAGTCACACATTGTGCAACTGGATTATGGACTTCCTTACCTGCAGACCACAGTCGACAACATAAATACTCCTCCCTCACATTCAGCACAGGACACCCGCAATGCTGCACCCTTTAACCCATGCTCTACGCCCAACCTCACCTCCACTTCCTCTGAAGGCTAAGAGAGTCAACTTGCCACAACAGCTCCTCTGCAACGTCTACAGGTCCACTGTGAAGCGCATCCTGACAAGCTGCATCACAGTCTGGTATGGCAGCATCACTGCTGTTGGGCATAAGGCACTGCAGAAGGTGGTGAAAACTGCCCAGCACATCACTGCAGCTACCCTCCTGTATGGGTGCATACAGGACATCTACAACAAGAGATGTCTGAGGAAAGCCAGCAACATCTCCACTGAGCCCACACACCCCAGCCACTCCCTGTTTCCACCTCTGCCAAACTCTGTAATTTTTTAGGTAGATCTGACGAGACACTTTTTACAGTGTATAAACATGACAATTTTAACTGGAAAGGTCTGAGACATTTAAGCTTTATACTGCCTGTACTTGAATGTTTATACTATAAGCTGTATATGTGAACATTAAGCTGCTAATGCTCATTTACCTGCACTGTACACTTTGTGAATATAGCATGTGATGCTCTTTAAAAACACTTATTATAATTTGCACACCTGTTTGTTTTTTACCTCAACATGCTGTGCACATCAAATCAAATACACCTAAGCTGTAAATCACTCAAAGACTACATAGTTATTATAGTTTATTTATTTATTATATTATAGTAACTATAGTTTTACTTTAAGTTCTACCTCTACTTTTTGACCTACAGTTACACTGTAAAAAGTGGCTCATCGGATCTACCTAAAAAAATTATTTTGTGTAGTAACAAGCAATTGAACTAGTTTTATTCAGCTTAAAAAATGATTGAAAGAACTGTTCATTCAAAGTATTTATTTAGGATTAATAAAACTAGTTAATTTACTTGTTACCACATGAAGTAATTTTTTTACAACCCCATTTCCAAAAAAGTTGGGACGCTGTGAAAAATGTATAAAAACTAATAAAAACAAAATGCGATGATGTGCAAATCATTTAAACACTATATTTCATCGAAAATGCTTCAAAGACAACATATCGAATGTTAAAACTGTTTTATTGTTTTTGGAAAAATATTTGCCCATTTTGAATTTGATGCCAAGAACACATTCGAAAAAAGTTGTGATGGGGCAACAAAAGGCTGGTAAAGTTGTGTAATGCAAAAAAAACACCTGGTGGCTGATTGGCAACAGGTCAGTAACATGATTGGGTATAAAAAGAGCATCCCAGAGAGTCTTTCAGAAGTAAAGATGGGGAGGGGTTCACCACTCTGTGAAAAACTGCTCGACCAAATAGTGCAACAATTCAAAAATAATGTTTCTCAACATAAAATAGCAAAGAACTTTTCCTTTTCATCATCTACAGTACATAATAACATTAAAAGATTCAGAGAGTCTGGAGAAATCTCTGTATGCAAGGGACAAGGCCAAAAACCAGTATTTGCTAGCCATGATCTTTGGGCCCTCAGGCAGCACTGCATTAAAAATGGACATGATTCTGTAGTGGAAATCACTGCTTGGGCTCAGGAATAATTTTGAAAACCACTGTCTGTGAAAACAGTTCATCACTGCATCTGCAAATGCAAATTAAAACTTTAAAACACAAAGAAGAAATTATATAAAAACAGGATCCAGGAATGCTGCCAACTTCTCTGGGCCCGAGCTCATTTAAAATGGACTGAGGCGAAGTGGAAAAGTGTCCTGTGGTCCGACCAATCAACATTTGAAATTCTTTTTGGAAATCATGGACACTGTGTCCTCCATGCTAAAGACCACTCAGCTTGTTATCAGTGCACAGTTCAAAAGCCAGTATTCATGATGGTATAGGGGAGCATTAATGCACATGGTATGGGTGATGTGCACATCTGTGAAGGCACCATTAATGCTGAACATGATTTGGCAACATATGCTGCCATCCAGACAACGTCTTTTTCAGGGAAGGCCTTGATTATTTCAGCAAGACGATGTAAAACCGCATTCTGCATGTATTACAACAGCATTGCTCCGTATTAAAAGAGTCCAGGTGCTAAACTGGCCTGCCTGCAGTCCAGACCTGTCACCCTCTGAAAATATTTGGAGGGTTATGAAATGAAAAATACAACAAAAGAGACACTGAACTGTTGAGCAGCTGAAATCCTATGTCAAACATGAACGGAAAACATTTCACTTTCTAAACTACAGCAATTAATCTCCTCAGTTCCTAAATGCTTACAGAGTGTTGTTAAAAGAAGAGGTGATGAAGCACAGAGGTAAACATGCCCCCGTCCCAACTTTTTTGGAACATGTTGTTGGCATCAAATTCCAAATGGGCGTATAATTTCAAAAAATAATAAAATTTCTCAGTTTCAAAATTTGATTTGTCTTTTTACTATTTTTCTTTAAAAATATAGTTTAAATGATTTTTTACAGTGTATTATCCTTCTATTCTATTATCTTTTAATTATTGTGTTTTTTTATTATCTGTTTTTTAGTTATGCACTGGAGAAAATGGCTTATCAGATCAACCTAAAAATTACTTCATGTGGTAACAAGTAACTGAACTAGTTTTATTCAACTCAAAAATTACATTGACTGAAAGAATCCTGCTTTCAAAGTATTTATTTAGGTTGAATAAAACTAGTTAATTTACTTGTTAGCACATGAAGTAATTTTTTAGGTTGAACTGATGAGACATTTTTTACAGTGTACAACCTTTCAGTAGTAAAAAGACAGTAAAGTTTGAGGAATTGATTTTAATTCAAGTATAACATGCTGTTGGTCACTTTTTCATATTCCTACAATTACATCATCTACTAATTTTGACTGCAGTCACAGACATTTCTCAAGACAAATATGGTGTTAATAAATATTCAATATTTAAAATATTTATTTATTCTGAAATATGATATTAATCATTTTTTTTTAATTACTGAATAGGTCATGAAATTCACATCTGCACTGTAGAAAGTGGCTCGTCAGATCTACTTACTTCATGTGGTAACAAGTAATTAACTAGTTTTATTCAACCTAAATAAATACTTTGAATGAACGATTCTTTCAATCAAAGTAATTTTGTTTGGGTTGAATAAACGAGTTCAATTGCTTGTTACTACATGAAGTAAGTAGATCTGATAAGCCACTTTTTACAGTGTAGGGTGCAGCAAAATAAAGTGGGACATCAGGTAAAGTGGACAACATTCACCTAATGCTCTATTGCTTTATAAGTGAAAGGAGTCAATCAAATGTAACTTTGATAAATAACTAATGTAAAGATAATTATTCAGCATTTGTTATAATAGATTAACTGTAAAAGATTTGTGGACATATAATCTCTAACATATGTTACATGTCACCATACTGAAGCATATAAAGTGCTATGCAAATGTTTTAACACCCCCAGTCTAAGTGAAATACATTAAAATAAGTTAACATGAAATAAAATTTATTTTTCAGCCAGTTTTAATGTGCTACTTTATTTATTTGATGAATTTAACATATTGTAAAAAAAATAAAATATAAATGTGCCATAACTTTTGTACAGGCAGTGTTTCATTTTTTTCCAATATGATAAATTCAAATAAACAGGAATTATGCATTAAAATCTTTAGATGTGTGTTCTCTGTGGCTGCTAAAATTACCAAAACATTTTGATAAAGTACAGCATCAGCACAACCATAGATGTCATATTAATAAAACATTTTAATTTTATAGAGCTAAAATTTGCTGATGTAATTTATTGCCAAAAATCAATTTTTAAACTTTGCCAAAAGTTTAATTGTAACTGATTCTGGCTTTGAGGTACACTGTAAAAAATGGGTCATTGAACTAGTCTTATTTAACCTACATAAATACTTTGAATGAAGGATTCTTTCAATCAAAGTAATTTTCTGAGTTTAAAACTACTTTGTTTGCTTGTTAAAGTCATTTTTTAGGCTGATCTGATGAGCCGTTTTTTATAGTGTAAGTGTAGTCACTTACACTAAGACTGCCTTAAACTGTTAAAGTTTAAGTAACTCAAATCATTTGACCACAAATAACTAAAGTATAGTATAAACAAAGCATATTTTATTGTTGTTTACACATAAGAAAACTGATTAACCTGAAGCCCTTCAATTTTCAGGCAAAAATGTAGGTCAATTCTAGCTTCAGGAAGGTTTAAGCTACAAACATGGTACACTGTGATCTCAGCATCAGTGAGTAATTCGACTCAGAAAATAAACCCAGATCCTGATATCATTGCTCTGGTTTTTGGTCTTCATATTCCAACAAAGGGTTAAAACAGCGACATGATTCACACATCAGATCACTCATCAGACTCTGCCCTCACCATCCAGAGAAATTTCATTCACCTGTGACCATCCATCAGCCAGCAATCCAGCTCCAGGTTCAACCAAACCCACTCGCTACTGTTATATTACATCTCTGCTTTTAGCCTTCATATTATAAACAAAGCGTTAAAAATAGTGACATGATTCACAAACAAGAACACTCAGCTCTAATATCCCACCAGTTCATCCCACAACACAGAAATACAGCACAAACACACAGTCAGATCACTGTAACACCTGCTCCTAGCTCTCTGCTTTAGCCTTCAAATGGCAACAAAAGGGTTAAACAGCAATGCACTTCACACATTATGTTGACCATCAGGACTTACCCTGTGTGTCCAGAGTGACTTTGAGGAGATTTCAGCGAGTAATCCAGTCAATAATCCAGTTCAGAAAACCACCGTTCAGATCTTGTGTTTACCTCCATTTAAATGCCCAGTTTACGAATTTAGAACTTTCCCTCCTGTCTCAAACAGTCCTCTAATTGACTTAGACTCTAAGTCTAAGTGCTGATGATCAGACATTTGCAGCTAAGTACACGTAAAAATGACCAGTCACACTAAGAAAATTAAGCCATGCGGTCGCTGCATGCTGCTGAGTGCACTTTCCCTCTTTCCCTCAAAATCACACAAACATGTGTCACTGTCTCATGTAATTAATTTATAATTGCAATTGGAATTGTAGTTGCCCCAAAATACCAAAAATTAAAAAAAATTCGAAAGACAGTCTCTCGTTGCAGATTTAACCAACCGCGCTGCTTATAAATGCGAATAAGTCCTCCAAATGTTCGTCTTAATCTCTGTTTTTTCGTTCGGTACTGGCGAGGCCAGACTTCGGTGCTATGTGACCTGCTGTCTGCTGTCTGTTCTCGGTCGTTGAGAACCGGGGCTTTCGCGCTATGCTGCACACTTTGGAGCCGAGATTCAAACCCACCCCCCACACACACACTCTACGACGAGACGAAAACCGAAGTTATAAGATCACTAAAGAACACGGGAAGGATGGCTGTAACGCGCTACGTGGACACCCATTACCACTGGATCTTATTTCAGGGTAACAGCGCATTTTATCGCAGATGAGTGGCAGCAGCATCTCTGAATGAGAGCCTTCTAGTTCACTTGCCACATCACTTCCATTTGATTTATTAATAAAAGATATTTTAGATATTTAAAGCAAAGTATTTGTAATGATCCATAATGCATTTACATTATGGATCATTACAAATACTTTGCTTTAAAACTACCAAGTCCTCAGACAGTAGGAAGATAGAAATCCTGTATAGAGAAAAAAGATGCATCGAGATGCATCGATAATGGTTTTATAATCATAATTCTCATGCTTTAACTTGTGAGATTACAGTAAAATATAGTGTGAGTGTTGCTAGGCCAGTTTTGGGGGCTTTAGGCCTCATTCAAAATATATAATACACAGTCTGAATGAGTAAATATTTACAGAGTGAAGAGTCAACCTATAGCTAACAACACGTTACTAAACACAGGCAGGGAGACGGAGAGAAAGAAGCTGGAGGAGACTGAAAGAGCTGAAGAAGCAGGTCTGATAAAGGTTAGTGTGTGCCAAGTAAAGGCTTAGCCCCCCTATCCATAAAGCTCTAGTGATGCCCCGTATACTGGACAAGATGTACAAACAAAATGCATATTCCTGGGCTACAAAAACTAAACAGGGTTTTGTTCTTCACAACTTCCACATTTGTACCTCACACTTACCTGTTAATAGCTAGAACTAACAGGACTGTTGAAGAATCACTCATCCCTCTGTTATCAGATAGATTAAAATGCTATTCTTCTGTATATAATAAATACAGTGAAAACAATAAAAATTGAACTCCAAATAGCAACAGCAATATAAAGAGAATCTCTACTCACAGATCATCAGAGAGAGCAGACTGAGCTCCATACTGCCCCAGTAATGACTGACTGAACAATGACCTAAACACCTCCTCTTTACTCACAGACAAAGCACATGAGAGAGAGAGAGAGAGAGAGAGAGAGAGAGCAACATGGCGACAGAGAGAGAGCGAGTGCGACAGAGAGAGAGAGAGGGAGTCTGTGCACACAGCCCTTTTCCTAGAGCTTTATAGCTTTTAGCTCGATTTAAATTTTTCTCAAATCTGATTTTGGTAAATGATCAAGTCACTCGTCTTTAGGATTATTGAGACAGTTTTAATACAAGAAGTCTTTGCTCATCATAAGAGGCCTTTAAGTGGCATCTTCATGTTAAGTACTTTGAAACAGAGTCCTGAAATGTTTTGTTATACCAAGTTTAAAAGAGTTGTTGCTTTTTATATATGCTGTTATAATCTGATAAAAGATCATAAAAAAATATGAAAATATATAAAATATAATGAAAAATATACCTGACTAAAAATATGTGGCTCTATGTGGAATTTTTTAATTTAATTTAAATGTCATATTAAAAAAGCATGTTTTAAGATTCTTTGAATTACAAATGACAGATTCTGTTTAATACAGGTCACTCTGAACTCTTAAATCGGCCAGATTAGACAGTGCTGCAGTGATCCAGTCTAGAGGACACAGAGGCATGAAGTCTTTCACTGTCAGCAGTGGAGAGAATGTTATGAAGCTCAGAGACGCTGCAGAGGTGATAACTAACATTAGTGTTGTGTTCACTGAAGTCACTGTTAAAAATGATGCCAGCCTAGTTCTGTGACCAGTAGAAGTTCAGGGTCAACAGTATCAAAGGAGTCACAGAGATGTAGGAGAACCAAGACAGACAGACCTCCTGAGTCTGAGTGTGAAGTTCTGTTTAATGTTCTTGAGTTCTGCTTTAATGTGTTCGGTCTAAATGCTGCAAAGCCAAGTCCAAAAAAGTTGGGATAAAAACAGAAAGCAGTGATTTACAAATCTACTTGGACCTGATTTTGAATGAACAGTACAAAGAGAAGATTATCATCATCTTCACTGTTTTTTTAAACATACACTCATATGCACTGCATAAAAACTGACATGTTTCTGTGATGGAGATCACAACATGGGCTCAGAGATATTTTAACAAACCGTTCTTAGTGAGCACCGTCTGTCACTGCGTCCACATCTGTACTATGTATAGTGAAAGTCATTTTTCAACAATGTCTAAAAAGTCTACCATCGTCTCTGGACTCAAGCTCATCTGAAATGGACTGATGCACAATATTGTAGTTTAACTAGTTAAACTTTCAGATTGTTTATTGAAATAATGAATGCTGTGTTCTCTGGGTCAAAGACTGTTGTTACTAGCATAAAGTTCAAACACCAGGGTCTGTCATGGTCAGAGGGGTATTAGTGGGTGTCTTGCACATCTTTGAGGTGGAATGAGAGCAGAAGTGTGTTAAAATAGGTAACACCTGAAGATACGAGTCTTCTGACCACAGAGGAAAGAACTGAGCGTGAGAACTGACTGCAGTGCAGAGTCCAGGGGAAAGTTCAGTCCACCTCTCTGGGGCAAAGACACCAAAGCAGAGAGTCCCAGCATTACAAGTTTGCTTAGAGTTTAAGGAAAGACATGACAAGAGCCTAAAAGTCAAAGATCAGTATGGCTATAAAAGTTGTGAATAAAACACTGTCTTGTAATAAATATGACTTTATAGCTTTACATAAAAGATGCAATGACTGTGACTTAAAAACATTATTGGGTTTCAGGTCCTCGTTTGGTTGATGTTGTCATTACTGCTGTTTTACTATAATAAAAGTCAGACCACAAACACATCTCTAACTCCTCTCTGTTCTCAGGCCTCTGAGACTGTGAGTTTGGTGGACAAAGTGCACAAACATTTTACTAACAGACCAAAGATATATTGTATCTTTGTGTGTGAGGTTTTCTGTTCTCTGCTAAATAATTAACTAATTAGGTAACATTATACATTAGAAATCTTGACTGCCCTTCTTGTTTCACCCATTAGCAAACATTAATGTGAAATTTTATTTAAAAGGATACCATCCAGCTGTCAAGTGAAACCAGAGATAGAACAATACCACTCCACAAAACTACTACACAATACTGATTTTGAAACCTTGAGTACTGGTTGATATTGATAACTATCTCATTATTTTTTCTTTAAAAACAACTCAGCTTTAAAATAAGCTATTTTTAACTAAAGCACTTCATTTTACGTGAGCATCTAAAAGTAGGCTACCAAGCTGTTACTTTCGAAATACACAGCTACCATCACATCACACAGTGTAAGAGTGCTATTTAGCCTAAAATCAGACCCTTTCTTTTCCTTCAAATCAATACACAAGTTAGGAAGAAAGTGCCCAGATTATCTTTAAAACGTGTTAGATTGACTCAGGAAAGTTTAAAATATTAATAATAATGTACCAGACACAGCATTGTCTATCTCCTGTAATGATCTGGTTTGTGATCTTCACAAATAAGCCAATACATTATGACCACCTGCCTAATATGCTGTTGGTCCTCCACAAAGAAGCCTACAGACTTTATCAAAATATCAAGGCAGGTGAGATGAAAGCAAATGAGCAGCACTGTTTCTGTACCGTATGACAGGTAAAATATATGATTATGTATTTTAAAGTGTTCATTCCCCATTAGATATTTTAAGTAACATACTTCCAGTGTTAGCTAAGTTAGCTAGCAGGGCTGGAGTGGGACTTGTTTTCAGATCCGGAGACACATGATGCAGACCAGCCCACCCCAAACTCTACACACACGCAAAGTGGTCACACCAATTTCGTAAATACAATTTCAAAACATGCTGGTGTCCCTCAGTGTCACTGCAGCAGACTATAGCCTGTTTCTAACAGCAGAGCAGTTCTCACTCTACATATTCCAAAACTTCCACCCTGATACAAAACTATAGCAATCAACCAGAAAGCTGGATTCACAGAGACACAACCAACACTGCAGCACCTTCACTATAAAGTCCACTCAGCACAGACAACTTCAGCCAAGATGACAAATCTAACATGTTTATAATCCATGTCTTACCTGTAATGACTCGATGTACTAAATTAAGTTTGTTTTAGCATTTTCACAAAGCCATTTCAGCATTTGTAGTTTTTTTTTTTTTTACATTTGAACAAGTAGAAAACGACCTACTTTAAGGGACAGATATACTTTTAAATGTGCCCAGTTAACTGAGCTGTAATTAAAAACATTGTTGTGCTCACAATGAACCGAAGGATTAAAGCAAATGTAATAAACTCTGTAGAGCTGCCTGTTGTGTCAGCCAGTCCCAGTTAGGATAATATTGTGGCCAGATTCAAACAATCATGCTGAATTTGATAGGCTAATCTCTCGAAACTGAAGTTGGCTTCTTAGTCAAATTTCAGGTCCCCCTGCAGTAGTTATTCCCAACCCTACAGGCGTCTGAACATAACTACTACAACATTTGAGGTGGAATGAGAAATGAGAATAAGAAGCTGACTTCAGTTTCATCTGATCTCTGTCTACTGCACTGTAAGGCCCAATTTCATTTCACCCCTTGCCCCTACCACTTAGTCAATACCCCTTCGTTTTGCTCGTTCACATCTAGACGTAGCGTGTCCCGATTCTTGTTGAGATGGGGTTAGAGCGAAGTGTTAGGGCTACCTGGCCCTCCAAATTGGGGTTTTTCAGAGACACACTTCAAACAGAGTGTTATGAGAAAAAAAGAAAAACTGTCATGATGACTGTGCGAGTGACCAAAGAAACTCATGACTTATGGTCCTTTTCTTTATAGCAAGCATAAAACATCACTAGTAGTATGCTGATGTCTCGGTAGCTAGCTAGCTAAATATCCAGATTTACCTTCAGTAGTGCAGCAGTTCTGACGCCAGAGGCACCACAATGTAACTGCAGTACCATTTTGAACAAGAATCTGGAGAATAACTGACTTCAGTTTCATATCATTGAAGAATTAGGGGTGGGCAATAATAAATAATTGTCAGGGTTAGAGGTAAAAAAAGAAATGGGATTGGGTCTTAGTCGTAGTTATTTGCATAGGTTTTTAAACTTATGGCTTCATTAATGTTAATTTAATCTTATTATTTACCACTACACATGACCCTAAACCCAGGACGTTTTTCAAAGGAAGACTTGATAGTCACAGATTTGCTAACTAGTTAGCTAGCATGGGCATGTTTATAACATATTTTTAGTATAGCAACAGCCAGAAAATGTCAAGTATATCAGCCATGTTAAATATATCAAATAATAGTTCTTTGGTCCAGTTGGCACACAGTAGATCTGTCTCTTTGTAGTCTGTATTAAGTACAGAGCTAATATAACAAACACTACATCCATCCACTTACAACAGTCACAGGTCAAGTACTGAAATCAAGCAATGCTGTCACTCCTCTCTCTTAGATCAGCTGCAAAGACCTAAATATACAACCCCATTTCCAAAAAAGTTGGGACGCTGTGCAAAATGTAAATAAAAACAGAATGCAATGATGTGCAGATCATTTAAACCCAATATTTCATTGAAAATAGTACAAAAACAACATATCAAATGTTGCAACTGAGGAATTTTATTGTTTATTGAAAAATATATGCCCATTTTGAATTTAATGCCAGCAACACATTTTAAAAAATTGGGACGGGGGCAACAAAAGGGTGGTAAAGTTGTGTAATGCTAAACAAAACACCTGGTGGTTGATTGGCAACAGGTCAGTAACATGATTGTGTATAAAAAGAGCATCTCAGAGAGTCTTTCAGAAGTTAAGATGAGGAGGGGTTCACCACTCTGTGAAAGACTGCACAAGCATATAGTGCAATAATTTAAGAATAACAATTTTCAAAGTAAAACCGCAAAGAACCTTTTTTTCATCATCTACAGGACATAATATCATTAAAAGATTTAGAGAATCTGGAGAAATCTCTGTATGCAAGGGACAAGGCCAAAAAACAGTATTGCCTGGCCATGATCTTTGGGCCCACAGGCAGCACTGCATTAAAAACAGACATAATTCTGTAGAGGAAATCACTATATGGGCTCAGGAACACTTCTGAAAACCACTGTCTGTGAAAACAGTTTGTTGCTGCATCCACAAATGCAGATTAAAACTCTAAAATGCAAATAAGAAACCACATATAAACAGGATCCAGGAACGCTGCCACCTTCTCTGGGCCCAAGCTCATTTAAAATGGACTGAGGCAAAGTGGAAAAGTGTCCTGTGGTCCGACAAATCAACATTTGAAATTCTTTTTGGAAATCATGGACACTGTGTCCTTGATCTTATTGTGTGTTGTTGGCATCAAATTCCAAACGGGTGTATATTTAAAAAAAACAATGAAATTTCTCAGTTTCAACTTTTGATATGTTGTCTTTGTAGTATTTTCCTTTAAAAATATGGTTTATATGATTTGCATGTCATTGAATCTTATTTTTATTTACATTTTGCACAGCGTTTTTGCACAACTTCTTTGTAAATCAAATAAGACTACAAGATAAGACTGCTCCTAATTGCAGCTTTAGGTTCAGTTTTTTAGTCATATAGTATTTGACTGATTTGGACATTTAAAGAGTAACTACACCCTAAGACCTTTTTTTCATTAACAGCTGAAATGCACTCTATAATAATAAAATATACCAGCCTTGCTTAAAATGTGAACACATCTTTCCAAACTGTAAAAATATCATTTTTACAGTGGTCAGTTCTGCCTCTGCAGCGCCACTCAACTCTGCCATAGGCGCGGATGACGTGTCTTCATTTTTCGGTACGAAGACACGTCACAGTATGCAAATCAGTCAACCGACGTTACCAACCCCTGTTGATGCCCTACTCCTAAATATGAAAGCATAGGAGCGAGGAGATAACCACACTCACACGCTGAGCTAATAACCCCCAGCACCACCTCACAAGGCTGCGATATGCCAGCTGTCTGTACCAACTGTAAATAACCCATTTAATCTAAGCTTAGTTTGTAATAAAGATGTTGGGATTCTTGCAAGTCTCCATAAAGCTGCCGCATCCAATTCATGTTTCCCTTCACAAATCAAACTCTCAGGCGCTGCACTCACTGAACAGACATCAACGGCAAGCAACACTGGAACCACAGAAAGCAAAACGGTTCAGGAAAGGTTAACGTTAAATGGCCATTGTTACCAACTGTGTCAACTTTTCATCCATACAGCCTTCCTTGAACTTCTTCCTGCTTTCTGTAATTCCAGTATAGCTTGCCAATGATTTCTGTTCAGTGAGTGTGCGGGCGCCCGAGGGTTCATTTTAGTCAAGTCAGCTTCATTGTCAATACTACAATATGTACAGGACATACAGAGTAGGGAGTGAGTTGAGCATCCTGACAGCCTGGTGGATGAAGCCATCCCCCAGTCTGCTGGTCCTGGCCCGGAAACAGTGCACAGGTGGTTTGGTCTCATGTGTGACATTTTTGTCATCTCTGATTTAAAATAAAATGTCTGAAAAATTGACCACAGGCTTTTCTTTTTAAATGCTCAGAGTAGTTCGCTAACGTTAACTCACAGTTAGCACTCTAGCTCAGAGCTAATGCGCTAACCCAAGCTACCGCGCTAGCGCTGCAGATTTACCTCAGTTTACTTACATATTTCACTCAGACACTCAGATTTACTTTACTTACTAAGAGCACTACTGACAGCGGACGCTCATATGAACCAGGCAAAGTGCTAACCTGGAGCAAATGACCTGAGCCAGAGCTAACACGCTAGCTCTGAGCTAACATTCTAACCGCAAACTAATGCACTGTGTCATTATGGCATTACACTTGATAAGCACAGGCTATTCCTTTTAAATGCTCAGAGTAGTTAGCTAATGCTAGCTCATAGTTATCACTCTATCTCAGAGCTAGAGCGTTAGCTCAGGTTGGCTAACGTTAGCTAACTACTCTGAGCATTTAAACAGAATAAGTTAACATCCACGACGAATTTGCAATTAAGGGTAACGTAACTTAACCTTTAGCTGATAACCAAGTAATTAACCAAGCTAGCATGTGCTTTTCAAGTGTTATGCCATAAAGCTATTGTAGCTACAGTGATAACTTTAATTTTCCACACTGGAACCTTAGAATTTTAAATAGTCAATCACACTGAACTAAACTTACACATCACATATAATGTTCATGTATGTAAATGTGCTTTTTTTAAGTATATTACTTATCTAATTGGCCCTTAAATGTAGATATGAGTTAAAACCAAACACAGCTGTCCAGCATCTGGCCCAATTATGGCCACAAGCTTATGTTATTTCAGCAGTTTAAAAAAAATAGTGACATTACAATTTCTTTAACATTTGTGTTACTGTAGGTTTTACAAATACAACACTATAACACAATAATAATACTTAAAAATAAAAAATAATAAGATGGTTAAACTAGTGCTTGCACTAACATAGCTTAGCTAACTAGCTGGCTGGCTCCACACACCACAATACAGGTTAACTTTAGATTCCAGCTACTGGATGTTTCTTACATCGGTCACTCAAATTCACTTCTCTCCTTTCTCTACACTTGATAGGATTTTTACTAAAACAGGCAGAAATACTAAAATCAAACTGTAGCTGTGGCCCAGATTTGGCCCATATACTGTACAGTATGTAAGACTATGAGCTCTCGCTTCAATGGCAGCTCTCTGAGTGAAGGTCTACCACCAAAACACTGCACGTCGTACTTCCTCAGAGATATTTGATCAAACCAACCAAGAACACCATGTTGAAGCTCAGATCAAAAACACATTTGTTTAAAATGGCCGATTCATGTTCACGGAAAATGATCAACATTGCTAAATATTGCTTTTGTTTTCTGCATGGTGACGTCTGGCTTAGCATTTGGAGCTGATCAGTTAAAATTAGACCTGATGCAGCAACTCAGGAAGATGGTGGTTACTAAGCAATTTAAGGAGAAGTGAACCAGAAATAGTCAGAAATTATTAGAAATCATTCAGGTGCTGAATATAGAGCATAGGACTACAAGATGAGGCAGTTACACTCAGAGGGAGGTGTGACTGTGACTGAAATCAGCTCCACATGTTGAATTTTGTAGCCCATTTTCAGTTCCAACCAATAGAAACCAACAGATTATCTGCTGATTATTATTAATCTTATAATATTCTGTTCATTTGATTTACTGCCGTCTTCTTATTATTGTTATTTGATAAGGTGTTGCTGTTGCAAAACTAAATCTGGCCTACACTTTACATCAATTCCTGATTGAAGCTTTAGGTTCAGTGTTTTATTCATATAGTTTTGACTGATTTGGACATTTAATCCATGCAGAAAAGAAACAGATGTGTAAACAGATGTTGATGTATTCATTTGAATATTACAGGGTGGGTAATGTAGATGGTGAGAGGATCAGTGTGGCTTTGGTTTTAACGCTTTGGCGCCACCTGGTGGATAATAATGATAAACACACAGTTGATCAGCTCAGCAGCGTCTATCAAAAATATAACACGTTGATATTTTTAAGAATTATTATGAATGTTAAACATATCAAATCAGTTTTCTATAAAGAAACAATGTTTGAAACCTGTGTGAGCCCAAAGGTTTAAATAATTTCAAGAGAAATCTCATCACTGACACACAATTTCACAGGTTTCTGCAGAGCTACAAGGTGTAGAATATTCACTGTTCAGTTTTATTGAACATTAATTAACAGCATAATATTTCTGTTGTTTTATATGCTGTGCTGTTTATTAGGTTAATTACAGTAACACACATTCATAACACTGAATGAATATTGAATTAAATCACTTTTAAGGTTTCTTTCTCTGAAGTTCTTTACTCTTCTGTGGGAGGAACAGATTTTACAAAACACACTTGTTTGAAATCTCACAATTTAAATATTTTGTGTTTTTAGCTTATGGCAGAAAAACTAAACCTAATAAATGAGAGTTGGTGCTTTAAAATTGATCTAATCAGTCACTGACTGCGAATTACTGAATGACATCACAATCAAGTTCGGCGGTGACGTCACACACCGTGCCAAATAAAAGCAGCTCTCACTTCGATATTTGGCCGTTTACGTATTTGACAAACGAGGAGAGCGTCGCTGTGCAAGCAGTGAATGAGAAACATTAACTTTATCTAACTTTGTTATTTTTCATTCATTCACTTATTATTATTATTATTATTATTATTATTATTATTATTATTATTTATTGAAGTAATTTCGAAGTTGAAATGAAACTCCACACCCTACACATGCAGTTTGTAACCTCATTTGGGGTGAAGTGGAGAACAGAGAACAATTATAAGAGGCCAAAATCTGTTAGTTCTACTAGTGAAGGATGTGAAAGATTAATAGATTAACCATAAATGATTAACTGACAAATAAACAGTTGTTTGACTGATCGGTTCAAAAAACAAATTAATGTAATTTAATTTAATTTCCAGTTTCATTCAGGTTGATTTAAATTGTCCGCTTGAGGGCTCAATGGGCAATTGGTTCTGCTAACAATTTAAAAAGATGGTTCTTTAGGGGTTCTTTAGTTACAGGAATGGTTCTGTTTAGAACAATGAGTTCTGTATAGAATGTCTTAGAAAGTAATTGAGAAAATCCGCCCCCAACACCGATGTTTAAAGCCCATCCGCGGTAAAATCCGAGTGTCCAGGCTCGCAGCTTTCCCCACAGAGCAGCTTCGCTCTGTCTGTTTCTCAAGAGAATCCTGAACGAGAGGGTAAACTACAGACTGACTAAATCTCTTAGTCCATCAATAAATTACATATTCCTTCCCTAAATGAATGAGGAAAAGAAGAATTCAATTATTGGTTGAAGGAGATAGAATTTTTAAAAATATATTATAAATATATGATATTAAAAAGGTCCTTTTATATCCAGTCATGATAGCATCACCTGTTACCTGTTGAGCTGTGGAAAGTTTTTGATCTTTCCACAAACTTCCCAGTCTTACACTGTGCATCCCAGTGTTCTTGGAATGTGTTGCAGGCATCAAATTTGGAAGCATATATTTACAACCCCAATTCTAAAAAAGTTGGGATGCTGTGTAAAATGGAAATAAGTGTAAATAAAAACAGAATCCAAATCTCAAGGCCCATATTTTATTCACAATAGAACATAGAACACATATCAGATGTTAAAAGTGAGATATTTTACCGTTTCATTAACTTGTTTAGAAGTTGATGGCAGCAACACATCTCAAAAAAGTTGGGACAGGGCCGTGTCTACCATTGTGTAGCATCCCCTCTTCTTTTAACAACAGTCTGTAAACGTCTGGGAAGTGAGGAGACCAGTTGCTGGAGTTTTGGGAGAGGAATGTTGTCCCATTCTTGTCTGATGTAGGATTCTAGCTGCTCAGCAGTCCTGAGTCTTCTTTGCCAGATTTTTTGTTTCATAATGCGCCAAATGTTTCCTATTAGTGAAAGGTCTGGACTGCAGGCAGGCTAGTTCAGCACCTGGACTCTTCTTCTGCGAAGCCATGCTGTTGTGATGGATGCAGAATGTGGCTTGACATTGTTTTGCTGAAATATGAATGGCCTTCCCTGAAAGAGACGCTGTCTGGATGGCAGCATTTGTTGCCAAAACATATATATATCATTCAGTATTAATGGTGCCTTCACAGATGTGCAAAACACCTATGCCATGTGTACTAATGCTCCCCCAAACCATCAAATTTTCTTGATGCGTTGTTGCCATCAAGTTCTAAATGAGTTGTTTTTCATGAATTTGTAAAATGTCTCACTTTCAACATCTGATATGTGTTCTATGTTCTATTGTGAATAAAATATGGGTCTATGAGATTTGCAAATCATTGCATTCTGTTTTTATTTACATTTATTTACATTTAACGCAGCGTCCCAACTTTTTTGAAATTGGGCTTGTACAAGAAATCACTGAAGTATTTATATTTAATAAAATATTTTATTTCTTCTTTGCACTATTTTCATTGAAGTGCTGTAAAAGTTTGCAAATCACTGCTTTGTTTATATTTGTATTTTACCTGCTGTCCCAACTGTTTTGGAATTGGGTTTGTATCACAGCAGTGGTAAAACGCTGTGTGGTGAGCTGGAGTGCAGCCAGAACTTTCACAGAGGAGAACAAAGTGTCATTTTCTGTTTCAGGATTTTAATCCTTTTTTCCAACCAAACCTTAACATTAAAATAAGAGTTTTATCATTGCAGAGATTAAATACAACAACTATAAAGATTATATATTTTTAAAAATGCATTAAAATTGCAGACAAGTATTTTTCAGTTCCCAGAAATCATTAGGCTGAAGGCCTAGAAGACCCCGAGGTTTCCCCACAGGTAAATTAGCACTTCAGTCTCTGAATAAAGAACAGAACGTAATAAGTGTGGTGGTTAGGAAAAATGTGTTAATGTGTTAATTCCAGATATCAGCAAAAATAAAAAAGTACTTCTAATTTGGTTTCACTGATGTTTCACTTAAGCTAGATAAAAGATCAAAGCAATGTTTTCTTTCATGAACACACAACTTTATTATAAATATAATTTAACTGCATTAAAAAAAGGATCAAAAGTTAGTTTACAATAAATTAATACAATACAAGAATGAGAATATTAAAACATATGACCACACTGCATTGTGTCACCATTATATTATGAATATTTTAGTTTGGTTAGTCATAAGGAAAAGATAAAGGACCAAAAGATAAAACTAAACAAGCAGATTAGAATACATTAAGCATCAAAACCCATGACAACGGGAAAAATATAATAATACCAAAACAAAACCAAAGAAAATAAAAAATGATTCAAATCCACCACACAGTATGAAAATAATTACACTATTTTTCCCTCATTATTTTACACTGAAATATCTAAAATATATTTAATGTTTATATTAACACAAAGGAGCTTTAAATGGAAAATGGACTGGCCTTTTATATCGTAGAGGAAAGGCACAAAATTTTGCTAAGGGATGAAGGACCATTAAAAGAGACAGGAGCATATCGTCAATATGGTTTATGGTTTTTTAATGCATGAGAGATTTTTTTTTTCTTCTAATTATTCCTATTAAAATAATTCTGACAGTCTAAATGTATTCAGGTCCTTTTCTGTCTTCACTCCTTAAAACCCAAACCAGGAGTTCCTGTAGAAGCAAATCTTGTCTTAATTTAGGGATCATATCTTATCTAAGAGAGTCTTATCTCTAGTATGGAGATCCTAAACTACTCAATCACATTCGTTACGTCTGTTAGCGACTGAAGATACACACACAGCCGAAACAACACCTAATCAAAACTGTTTAAAAGCTGCTTTATTTATTTTTTAAGTTTTCTACGTTTTTTTACACTGCTACTGATGTAAAAAATAACAAAACAAAACTAAAGTGTGATAAACTGTAAATTAATAATACTGTGACAGCGCCCTCTGCTGTGACATCTCAACTCTGCAGTTTCAGTTTCCATTTCTCAAAGCTTTAGCCTTTAGAACATTATTCCTCCAAATAAACAGCCACACATTCAACTCTCCTCATTATTCAGCACCGTCACTGCAGTATTTTATTTGATGACTTTTTATGAACATTAACTAAGAAGGATAAAGTTAGGACAGTATTTAGGAAATTCTGTCTATTTAAGATACTTGTGTAACAGTCTTTTCTTATCAGTCTCTAATCATTGCAACTATAATACACAAACTTGATATTCAGCACTCAAGATGCTCCAGCTTCCATCACTGCTTATGTTCTGTTCTCTTCATCAGGTTTAGCTGTGAAAAACACAATGATGAACATTTCACTTCAGTCTTTCTTCAGATTTTATATAGTAGTAAAAAAACCACTACTGACACTTTGAATAAACACACAGAGAGACTGAGTTCTTACCTCGAGCTCTGTAGCATTTGACCCCCAGCACGATGGACACCAGCAAATATGGAGGCACTGCCATTAAAGTACTGAGCAGACTGAGCACTGAGACTGGAGCTCCTGAACTGGACAAACCTGATACACACACAGTATAATCACTGTAATGTAGAATAGAAATGACTGTTGAGTGCATTTTAATGAAAATAAGTGTTATGATTTTTAGAGATTTTCTGTTGAAAACCGCAGACCTCTGACTGAGAGCCAGCTCTTTGGTGACTCTCCTTTCTCTGGGTGTTTACAGTGGTAGAGACCTTCATCTGACTTTGAGACAGTACGGATGATCATCTCTCCTGTAGTCTGGGTCTGGAGCAGTGATCCATCTTTATAGAAATCAGCTGTGAGGTTTGAGGGCTTTGTGGAGCGAAATAAACAGCGGAGAGTCAGAGAATCTCCCTCAGACACAGGATGGACAGGACTGTCCAGAATCACATCACCATCTGTAGGAGAGAGTAAATGAACTAGACTGAAGTAAAACCTTCTTAGGTTTACATTTTAACTAGAAATTGTACTTTAGAGTAGAAGGTCAGTTTTTTAGTTAGAGGCTGGTAATTAACTAAGAATCAAAAGGAAACACAAAATATGTTTTATTAAAGAAGCAGTAAAAAAATGATGCAACATAACCAATGAGGTATTTTATAATGGAGCTCATTAATAAGTGCATTTCAAATAGACCCATTACTCAGGTATTGATTGTGCGCATAATTATTTTTAGAATTTTTTATTAAATAATGACTTTCTTAGACTGAAAATTGCTTTACAAAGTTTCAAGTCAAAAAACACTGATTAGTTTGTTCTGTGAGTTTGGCATTCTTGAGTAAAAAGATGTTTTCAGTCTGGAAAGCTAAAGCTAAGCTAGTGGACTAGCAGTGATACTTAATGATGTATAATTCACAAATAAAAATCCTCCTAATTCATTTTAGTTATTGCTCAATAAAGTAGTAATGAGCAGCCAGTAACCAGCTACTGGCTTGTTAAGACTTAATAAAGGCATTATACGGGCATTAAAACCTTCTACACTGAAGTGTTTTCTAGTATGAAAGTATTTAATTTTTAGTAATTAATTCAGTAATTAAATAGCTTTAAAAAATTCAGTAGCCCTCTGTATTGAACCCCTATACTGCTAAGAATAATGGAGACTCACTGTGCACTGTGATGTTGAGAGGATCACTTCCTCCTCCAGATTCAGACTGACACCAGTAAACTCCAGTGAGGGATGTGTAGAGGGAGCTGATGTTGCATGTAGATCCTGTAACTGATGAACAATCTGACACCTCCCCACTGTGTGTGTATCGTCTCACTCTCCATCCAGTAGAGTCACTCTGTCCCTCACAGCTCAGTGAGAGAGAGCCAGCACTAAAGTGTTGAGTTCTGCTGGGACTGATGATCAGAGAGGCTGGAGGAGATGAACCTGAACATGCACACAAGATACACATGTAGCATGTTGATCAATACTAATGCTAAACAAATATACTGTTCACTGAAATAATGGTTTTGATGAATACAGCATATATATACTAATTCACTTTTGTATTTCCTCACCAGTGATCCATAGTGTCTGTGCAGTGCTGTACTGTGTCTGATAGGCTGGTTCTCCTCTCTCTGCTCTGCACACATAAACTCCTGTGTGATTTAGAGCAGCAGGACTGAGAGTGTAGGAGCCTCCAGCTCCTCTTCTGCTGTCTGACAGGAGCTCTACATGATACAGAATGTTGCCATGAATGTCTGTTATTTGTTGTAAGCCTTGTCTGTAGAGAACAGCTCTGTACCAGCTGAATGTCCAGCCTGTAGAGGAGCCTGTAACCTCACAGCTTAGAGTCACTGAGTCTCCTTCAGTCAGCCAGCTCTGTGGAGACACACTCAATACTGCCAGAGCTACATCTGACAGAGAGAACATGGAGAATATAATAGACTAAATCAAGTTTATACACAGTGATAAGATCATTACATACAGTATAATTAATGAGAATATTAAAACAAATCCACAGACTCACCAGACACAGTCAGTGTAACAGCATCACTGATCTCTGAGCTCTGAGAGTCATGTTTTCTTTCTCCTCTGCAGGTGTATTTACCACCGTTAGACTCTGTAACAGAGCTGATTGTGAACTCCTGTGTTCTTCTGTTTGGGGACAAACGGTCATCTTTATACCAGCTGTAAGTCCACTCAGTGTCTCCTCCTGCCTGTATGTCACATCTCAGAGTGACCGGCTCTCCTTTAAACACCTGTTTATCAGGCTTTATGGACGCCACAGTTTTAGTGCTGTCTGTAACAAAATAATAGTTTCCAACACTGTTATTAAAATTTCAACGTTCTGAGATTAAACTAGTTATTTTGCTCGTCATTTGATGCACAGTACTGTGCAAAGGTCACCCTTTGTCTGAAGCAAAACTGGAGCTCAGTGCTGTTTATCTGATGGTGACAATTGGTGGTCTAGCAGATTATGCATGGTGGTTCCACTTGCTCTCAGTCTTTTAATATTTTTTTTGAAATCCAACTTTGGAAACTCCTGTTTTTTAATTATTTATTTTCCTTTGACTGCCCCCTTTCTTATGAAAGTGTGTTAGATTATATCTAATCTTCATGTCTTTGTGAAACAAGAATCTTCATCTTCCATTTGTTGGGGTTTGTGAAGCTGAAACTTAGTCAGGAAGCCTGTCTCTGTTGAACTTGCTGTGTGAGACAAGCCCTTGGACTTGGGAAGGAAAACAAGGGCAGACACAGATGGAGGCAGAGCAAAAACAGGGGAACATGTTACAGCATCAAATTATTTAAAAAACTAAAATTCTTATTTTCTGGTAATCTTTCAGCAAAGTTCAGTGACTTTTGTCTGTAAAACATCTTCAGATTTTTGATTATGTCACTGTGAACCAGCAGTCAGGAAAAATAATTTCAGCTAATAATATCATGTTTCACCTCCCCTTTCACCACTTACACTGGTGAGTGAAGCTCTCAGATAGAGAGATCCTCCCTGATACTGTGTTTATCTTGGAAATACATCATATGGAAGTAAAATGCACGATGATTTCATGGCCACACCTGGCAGATTCGGTTCTGATGAGATTTCTCTGTTAGTGTAATTTGTTAGAGAACACTGCTGTTCAAACCCTGGTGCAGGTCCTTTGAGGAGGGTTTGGTTAGATCAGAGAACAACATGGTTAAGAATGTTTGTTGGGTATTATTGTAGTTATTTTCACCAAATGTATGTCATAATTCTTTTCCCAATCAGTGACCTTTGTTTACATTTTATGGATTGATATGAAATATGCTTAGTGAACACTAAGCCAACCAGAACTATAAAGTGGAACAATATATATGTTTCTGCTTTGGTCTGGACTAAACTACTACATATAAAGATCCTCAGATTTATGATGGCTTTAAAGTGCCAGTGATTGTGAAATAGATTGTTTAATTCTATTGACGCTGTTAACATTCAGAGCTATATAGTATCACTCACGAAAATCTCTTACTCACCACTAACGTTTACCCAGAGTGCAGCACTGTGGTGTGTGTAGTAGACTGGGTTTCCTCTGCCAGCTCTGCACCAGTACTGACCTCCATCAGAGAGACTAACTGAGCTGATGGTGTAGACGTTGGTGATGGGCTCCTTCTCAGAGTTCTGTGTGTGTTTGGACCAGTAAAACGTCCATCCAGCAGACTGATGGAGGTTACAGTACAGAGTCACTGTGTTTCCTGTCAGTGCAGCTCCTTCATGGTTTGAGGTGATTGTAGGTCTGACTTTTACTGTTGATGAAGAACAAAGTTCAGTTGAGAGAATTTAGACAATCAGCTTTATGTTATTTAGAAACGTAACTTTCACATTGGTTTAATGTTTAAGGAAACGGATAGTAGAGTTACTCACTATGAGCCATAAAAGAATAAAACATCTCCAACAAGACTGAGATCTTTCTAATGTAGTAAATACATCATTATTAATTTCTAAATACATTATTATTACTTTACAAAGGAACCAGATTGGAGTAGATCAAAAGAAAAACTCTACTATTGCCTGTATAATTGACACACTGACACAAATCTCAGTCAATCACTATTATCTCTAAATGTTCATTATTCCATCAAATGAAAGGTGCACTTTAACAAAGTTATTCAGATCAAACCTACATTCAAAATGTTCTCTTCATTTGAATTATGGAGTTTTTCAAATCTGATTTTGTTAATGACACAGATCATTTTTAATGTTTGCAGTGGAGCATTCATTTTAAAAGAACTGAGCACTGTACTGTACATCATCAGATAATTCTGTTTTGGCTTGTCTATCGCCTTTGTGTTTGTCTTTAACTGTGTGAGAGGCTTTTTAACTTTAACTGTCAAATAAAATAAAAATAATTTCTGATTGTGTAAAAATTAATTAGTAATTTAGTATTAGTACTACCAGAGGAAAATATCACAGTAAAAAAAATGGATAAATTGCTGTTGTTGCAAATGATTTTAATGATAGAAAAGGTTTTATACAGGTATCATCCATCTATCCATCCATCCATCCATCTTCTGCAAACCAAAGCCTACTGTGTTTGTAACACACTGCTGTCACTTTGCGTGCTGTATATTTTGATCATTGTGCATGTTTACGGTGTTCTTCTTGAAGTAAATCACATCACATTATGAGGTGTTGTCACCCTGTACTGGGCTGGCATGCTCAGTTACTGAGTTGCTTTTGCACTGTCTTTGTGTTGTTCTATGGACAGAGAGGTTTTTAAAAACAATGTTGATGAAGAGAGTATTATTTTGAAAATGGAGAAAAAAACTATGTCTGTAAAAATATACATGTGGAATAATCAGTCCTAACAATGAACTTCTGATGTTTCTTTGAAAAACTCTCAGTAAGAATAGAACGTGTAATAAAGGCGAAAAGGGGGCTCAGTAACGACTGAATTTCAGAATATATTTTGTTGTTGAGGCTTCTGTGTAATTTTCTGTTAAATACGTATTTGCTGCTTTTTTCCCTACACAAAAAAATGAATAGCTTCTAGGCCTACTTTATGGTAATTTTGACTGAAAATTTTATAAAAAAGTGTTTTGCGCCAGACTGTACATGAAGTCATGGTGTCATCTCTGAGAGAAATTTGCTGATATATAGTACTGGATGATGTTTTTACAGTTGTAATGCACTTTAAACTCTTAATGATAGAAGAAGTGAGAAAGATGCCACACTCACCTGATACAGTCAGTGTAACAGCTTCACTGGTGTGTGTGTATATTCGGCCTGTTGACTGTGTTCCCTTACAGGTATAAACACCTGCATGAGACTGATCAACATTAGAGATTTCATATTTCTTCCTTTGAGCATCTCTGAGAAGATTATTATTCTTATACCATTCATAATTCCAGTAATCTCCACTTTCTATTTCACATGTCAGAGTGACTCTCTCTCTGATGAACACATGATCAGCTGGCTGGACTTTCACTGTAGCTTTTGGTCTCTCTGTTCAAAGATGACAAATACTTTTTAAACTTATACACTCTCTCTGAACATGCATGACAGTATTCAACAACATTCACTCTCTATTAGTTTACAGAGACAATTTTATTCCAGATGTGTTTTCAAGTTGATCACTCCTGCTCTTCTTCATCTTCTAACGTTTAACTGTAAAAGCTACACTAGGTGAGTATTGTGGATTTGGTGACCTCTTTGGTGGAAATATGTAATTGCATGCAACATGCAGAACAATATTTTGTCACATTAATTGTGCAATGAAACCCCTGAGTGAATGAATCTGATGACTGTGAGCTCATTGAAAGAGAATTCAAGGAGAACTCAGTCAGAACTTGGTGAAGGACGTGTCTTCTGAGGATGTGAGTGAATGATCTACTATTGTCATTATTCTTCATTAGTATAATGTTATTTTTGCATTACAGACCTAAATAACAAGGAGGACTTTCTTTTTTGACCCTGAGTGACGTTAATACATAATGACGCATGACGTGGTTTGAAAAAAACCCTGTAAAAAACTTTCTGATCCCCTCTGGCTTTTAAACTATTTTAGACTTTACTGGGTGACTCACTGCAGTACAGAAACACTGCATTTTAGTCTTTTTTCTTTCTGCTACTTCTTCCAATTTTAACAAAAAATTTGACAGATTTCAGCTTTCTGGTGGAAATAATGTAAGAAAGACGCCACACTCACCTGATACAGTCAGTGTAACAGCTTCACTGGTGTGTGTGTATATTCGGCCTGTTGACTGTGTTCCCTTACAGGTATAAACACCTGCATGAGACTGATCAACATTAGAGATTTCATATTTCTTCCTTTGAGCATCTCTGAGAAGATTATTATTCTTATACCATTCATAATTCCAGGAATCTCCACTTTCTATTTCACATGTCAGAGTGACTCTCTCTCTGATGAACACATGATCAGCTGGCTGGACTTTCACTGTAGCTTTTGGTCTCTCTGTTCAAAGAAGATAAATACTTTTAAAACTTATTCACTCTCTATTAGTTTACAGAGAGAGTTTTATTCCAGCTGTGTTTTCAAGTTGATCACCACTACTCTTGTATTTTCTAGCTGTGGACAAACTCTAACAAGTATTGTACACAAAACCAACTATTCCCATCAGCTGATGTTGCCAGTGTTTATGAGATGAGCTACATGAGCTCAAAGAATCTTCTGAGATAAATCTCAGAGATAAATTTCAGATACATTTTAGATAAATGCTGATCATCAACTATAACTTCTTAAGTTTATACAGTTAGGTGACATTTTCATAGCAGTAATGCACACCTGCACCTTTAACTGTTAGAGATACACTATGTAAGTTTGGGGATTTGGAGATCTCTTTGGTGAAAATGTGTAATTGCATGCAATGCGCAGAATGATAGCTGATAATGATGATTGTGCTATAAACCCCCTAAGTAAATGAATCTGATGACTCAGTCAGAACTTGGTGAAGGACGTGTCTTCTGAGGATGTGAGTGAATGATCTACTATTGTCATTATTCTTCATTAGTATAATGTTATTTTTGCATTACAGACCTAAATAACAAGGAGGACTTTCTTTTTTGACCCTGAGTGAAGTTACTACTTAAAGATGTGTGACATGGTCCGAAAAACCCTGTAAAAATCGTTCCAACCCCTCTAGCTTTGAAACTATTTTAAGTTTCACTGGGTGATTCACTGCAGCACAGGACACCATATTTTAGTGTTTTTTTCATCCTGCTACTTCTTCAATAGAAAAACTACACAGTGCAGTTTCTAGTGATAGAAATAAAGTCACCACACTCACCTGATACAGTCAGTGTAACAGCTTCACTGGTGTGTGTGTATATTCGGCCTGTTGACTGTGTTCCCTTACAGGTATAAACACCTGCATGAGACTGATCAACATTAGAGATTTCATATTTCTTCCTTTGAGCATCTCTGAGAAGATTATTATTCTTATACCATTCATAATTCCAGTAATCTCCACTTTCTATTTCACATGTCAGAGTGACTCTCTCTCTGATGAACACATGATCAGCTGGCTGGACTTTCACTGTAGCTTTTGGTCTCTCTGTTCAAAGAAGATAAATACTTTTAAAACTGATCAACTCTTTCTGAACATGCATGACAGTATTCATCAACATTCATTCTCTGTAAGTTTAAAGAGAGAAATTTATTCTAGATTTGTTTTGAGGTCGATCACTGCTACTACTCTTCTGCATCTTCCACTTACTTGTTGTGGACAAACTCTAACAAACTTTTCACAAAAGCCAACTATTCCCATCAGCTGTCGTTGCCAGTGTCTATGAGATGAGCTACATGAACTCATACAGTGGGCTGGATGTACTGAGCTTTTTACGCCAGATTCTGATGCATTCTGAAAGCTTGTTATATATGAAACTGCCAATTAAGCCCAAACGCAGAATGTGGGTCTCATTCATGCATATGTGTTTGAGGGAAAGTCACGCAAAATCTAGTAGTTGTGCAAGAAAAAGGTGGAGATGTTGGAACTACAGCTGATTACATATCCCACTTAATTTACTAAGGTTTGCTAAAAATTTTCTCCACCTTTTAAAACCAGACATAGATTTGTGTTAAAGTCTCAAAAGACATGTGGCTAAGAGCAGATGTAGGATGTAACATCAGTTGTGTTTCAGCACTCCTGAGTAGATGAATCTGATGATTCCAAGCACATTGAACGAGTATTCAAAGAGAACTCAGTCAAAACATGGTGTAGGTCTGCTGTGGAAGTAAATGCTTGATCTACTGTTGTCTGTCTCTTCATCAGTATAATGTTCATTTTATAATTAAGACCTAAACATTTAGCTGGTCTTTCTTTTTGAGCCTATGCATATGACATTAATACTTAAAGACGTAGTGGTCCAAAAAACCCTGCCAAATCTATTCCGGCTGCTCTACTTTGAAATTATTTCAGGCTGTATTGGTGACTCACAGCAGCACATGGACACCATATTTTAGTGTATTTTTTATCCTACTACTTCAATAGAAACCTTACACAGTGCAGTTTTAATGATAGAAATAAAGTCACCACACTCACCTGATACAGTCAGTGTAACAGCTTCACTGGTGTGTGTGTATAGTCGGCCTGTTGACTGTGTTCCCTTACAGGTATAAACACCTGCATGAGACTGATCAACATTAGAGATTTCATATTTCTTCCTTTGAGCATCTCTGAGAAGATTATGATTCTTATACCATTCATAATTCCAGGAATCTCCACTTTCTATTTCACATGTCAGAGTGACTCTCTCTCTGATGAACACATGATCAGCTGGCTGGACTTTCACTGTAGCTTTTGGTTTTTCTGTTCAAAGAAAATAAACATTTAACTTTTAAAACTGATCAACTCTTTCTGAACATGCAAAACATTTACTTTCTATTAATTTACAAATCAAATTTTATTCAGGATGTGTTTTTATATTGATCACTATTACTCTTCTAAACTCTAACAAACATTTCATATGAAAGCAAACTATTGCCATCAGCTGATGTTTCCAGTGTTTATGACAAGAGCTACATTAACTCACTGAATGTTGTAAGAAAAATTTTGAAGAGAATTTTGATTATAATGATCTATTATATCTTAAATTTGTACAGTTAGATGATATTTTCATAGCAGTAATGCATATCTGCACATTTAACTGATAAAGCTACACTATGTCATTTTGGGGGATTTGGAGACCTCTTTGGTGAAAATGTGTAATTGCAGGGAACATGCAGAACAGTATTTTGTATCATTAGTTGTTCTATGAACCCCCTGAGTGAATGAATCTGATGACTGTGAGCTCATTGAAAGAGCATTCAAGGAGAACTCAGTCAGAACTTGGTGAAGGACATGTCTTCTGAGGATGTGAGTGAATGATCTACTATTGTCATCATATCTTCATTAGTATAATGTTATTTTTGCATTATAAACCTAAATATCAAGCAGGACATTCTTTTTGAAACTGAGTGACGTTAATACATAATGACGCATGACGTGGTTTGAAAAAAAACCCCTGTAAAAAACTTTCTGATCCCCTCTGGCTTTTAAAGTATTTTAGACTTTACTGGGTGACTCACTGCAGTACAGAAACACTGCATTTTAGTCTTTTCTCTTTCTGTTACTTCCTAAAATTTTCATTAAAAATCTTAGCGTTCAGCGTTTCTAGTGGAAATAATGTAAGAAAGATGTCACACTCACCTGATACAGTCAGTGTAACAGCTTCACTGGTGTGTGTGTATATTCGGCCTGTTGACTGTGTTCCCTTACAGGTATAAACACCTGCATGAGACTGATCAACATTAGAGATTTCATATTTCTTCCTTTGAGCATCTCTGAGAAGATTATGATTCTTATACCATTCATAATTCCAGGAATCTCCACTTTCTATTTCACATGTCAGAGTGACTCTCTCTCTGATGAACACATGATCAGCTGGCTGGACTTTCACTGTAGCTTTTGGTCTCTCTGTTAAAAAATGTTAAATATAATGTGTATATGAAGAGTTTCTTTCCAAATCACTGTATATCTGTAACCATGTTGGATGTAATAAATTTTGAAAAAGAATAACAGCTGATTTCAATGGAATCTTTTGGTCTCTCTGTTCAAAGAAGATGAATACTTTTAAAGCTTATACACTCTCTCTGAACATGCATGACAGTATTCAACAACATTCACTCTCTGTTAGTTTACAGAGAGAATGTTATTCTAGATGTGTTTCTAAGTCAGTCACTATATCTCTTCTGCATCTTCCAATTTCTGGCTTTAGACAAATTCTAACAAACCCTTATAAATGTATTATGTCCGAAACTGACAGCCAAGTCTAAACACAGTTTCTGAGCTGTGCTAGGTGCTGATCCAGGGGTGGGGACACAGGGACACTGGCCCAAGAAAAAAATCTGATTGACCCCTTTATTGCCCCCTTCCAGTCACTCATCACCACCAACACGTAATTTATTAACATACAAATTTGTCGCTTTTTAATGACGTTCACTTTTTTGAGTGGTGAATATGTCACTATTGTGAATCTTGTAGACCTGTGGTTCTCATCCCTGATTCTGGAGAACCCCCTGCCCTGCACATGTTGCTGTTTTCGCTGCTCCCAACGCTCCTGATCCAACTAAGCAGTTATTTAGCAAGTCCTTCCTCATGTGAAGTGGGTGTTTTTGAGCAGGCAGGTGGTTCTCCACAAACACAGCTGAAGTTACCGGAACTTAGTGCATTAATGGGCTGATAAATAGAATCATAGAGGAGCAGAAAATCCTTGTTGGTTGGTTTAATTTTCACATATAGAAAACCATATGAAGGGTGTCCAATGTCTAATCCTGGTCCTGGAGATCTACCATCCTTGAGGGTTTAGCTCCAGCTCCTGTCTGACACATAGTTCTGAATATTAAAGCCAGGTGTGTTAGACCTGAACTCTCAAGGGTGGTAGATCTCCACGACACCCCTGATCTACAGCAATTATTGTTTCATTGTGTTTATTCTCTGAATGCACCACAATGCTTAATTTCCATTTAAATCAATAAACTTTCTCTGGAGAACCAAACCTCTGGATCCAGCACAAGGGGTTGTTTTCTGAACTTTTTCTGAGCATTTTTCACTGCTTATGATTCTGCATGTTTGTATGTGGTAGTTATCAAATTATTAGCCTTGTGATTAGATATTTTATCATGGGAGCTGCTGAACATAAACACACAGAATACTATATGACTATAATGTGATTAATATATGGATCATTTATGAAGTTTAAAACTCATTTTGGACTTTTAACTGACTCATACTTTAGACTAATTTCCTTTGATTTGAGTGACCCTATAGCTTAATTATGTTTATTTTATTCAAATGCATGATGGCATGAGACATTCAATCTTATTTCCTGCTCTAAAATGTAGGGGTGTGGCTAAAATAAGGCTCCGCCTATGAACTAAAACTGTGTTTCTGTAGTGACATGACATGTGGAGCACCACTTTTTATTATAATTTTTTTTAATTAAAACTTTATCTTATAATGAATCTCAGTCCTCCACCTTCACTTTAAAATAAATAAAATGAATCAAAAACATCAATTACATTACAAGTACCTTATAAATGATGATTTTGTATGTATTTAGCTTATTATTACTTTCTCAATGAATGTATTTGGTTTAAATAGATCATAAATATTCCATGTAAATATCTAGGGTCTGAATACTATTTTCATCTTCTTCTTCTTCTTCTTCTTATTATTATTATTATTATTATTATTATTATTATCAGTAGTAGTAGTGTTTTACTGTAGAGCTGTGTTTTGAGCTATGTCAGTAGAATGGTCCATGTATACATGTATTAAGAGATATGATGAGATAATTATGGAAGTTTTAGAATTTTAAATCATTTATTTTCCCCTTAAATGAAAGCTGTAACCACATTATGGCCGCACCTAAAAAGAAATCCAAGAATCACCACTGGGCCGAGCACGTAGACCGTGAACTCAGACAGACATACATTTTGTATTAAAGCCTAAAGACGTGTTGCTGAGTGCAGATACAGATGGAGGCACGAGATTGAAAGTATAATTACAACATAATAATATTAATTAAACACTCAGGATCAGGAGCTTCTGTCACTAAAGAGATTTTTTAAGATTTCACCTCACAAATCAGAAGTATGATGTTTGTTTGATGGAACAGAAGAGGGAATCAGCAACAGGAAGTGGGGGTGCTGAAGGGACTGCAGCATGGCCTGATTTCAGGCTTGCAATTGCTAAAAAAGAAAAAGAATAATAAAGTGTTCTGAACTGTAGAATAATTTAGAGATATTTAGAGATGCTTGTTTTAGAGCGGAGTTTGTATTTTTATATTTCTAAAATCTGCAGTAGTTGTGTGCTGTTTAAGTGAACACTATATTACAGTGAGCTGAAAACTGCTGACCGCTTTGGAGGCGCGTCCTCAAACACATGCAAGTTATTTTCAGTTCAGAGCCCCAAAGCAACGTAGTAATTTGATCAAGCGCTGTATCTCCCACTCTGTGTGTGTTCAGTGTTAAATCTCAGTGTGTGACTGTGGACACAATCATTACCGCATCACATATCGGCAATATGATTGGTCGCTGCTCAGCTCATTTGCATAACCCTAGTCCAGAATAAGAGAGCTTATATTGTCATTTCTCATCTCATTATATATGTATATACATAATAGGGGTGGAGGGAAAAATCGATTCTTAGACGCATCGCAATGCGGACGTGGATGATTCTGAATCGATTCACAAATGTCAAAAAACAATTTTCTAAATTTTAATTTATAACGTAATGTTGACAGAACGAAAAGGCGGAACTTGGAAGTGCGAAAGTCGGTGACGGTACAGTCTGTGGAGGCACATAAAAACACAACTGGATGAGTGAGAAATCCGACCGGCTCCCTCTGCGTTAAAGCCAGGTTACGTCAGGAGTCACAACCCAAATGTTAAGAAGAGCCATTTTGTCCTTTCAGCAAAAATCAAACCACCTTGGGAGCCACAACATTTAATGTCCAGTATGTCTCAGTATGTGTTAATGTCCTAATATAGGCTAAACAATATAAACGAAAATACATACTTACTTTGCTCTGCTTTAAGCTTTAGCTATAGCCGCTTTCCTCCCCTTTCCAACAGGAAACTTTTCCTCAAAAGTAGAACAGTTTATTGTAAAATGTCTCTCAGTGTTTGACTGTTTTATGAGGCTGAAGTCGCTTCTCATTCTCCAGCTTTCTGTTCGAATTGTCCCGTTTCCACCTTAAATTCTGACTGAGGCACCGAATGTAAATGCGGCACCTTTTAAGGTGGACCGGGAGAATTCTAAAGAGAAGCTTCTTCGCAACTTTTTAGTGTTTGACAGTCTATCGTTGCAGGTTTAACGTACCAGGAAACCAACTGCAATGCTTATAAATGTGAATAAGTCCATTCATCTCCAAATGTTCATCTTAAATCTCTCTTTGCCTTGCCGTTGGCTACTAGCTAAGCGAGACAGCGTTGCTAGGTGACCTGCAGTCTGCACGCCAGGGGAAAAGATAGCTGAATAAGAGCCACACTATATGCAAGTTGTGTCACACTAAACTAAAATATTTTGGAAATGACAAACATGAGGAACCATATTACACATTTCCACTCGTTTTCCTACCGGTTGTACTTGCTGCCAACCAGAGGACCATCGAGCAAGTGATGTCAAAGCTTCCACACAACTCAGAGGCGAATTACAAATTCTATCGCAACTTTTATTACCAAGGATTTGCATCTGTTCTCAGTCGTTGAGAACCAGGGCTCTCGCACTATGTTGGACACTTTGGAGCCAAGATACAGGGTCTCGTCTCATTTTACTGACACAGCGGCCAAACCTTCCCCACCAACCTGCGTCTCATGTGCTCCAAACAAGAGCAGTGAATGAGGGCCTTCCAGTTCACTTGCCAAATCACTTCCATTTGTTTTATTAATGAGATATTGGAAGTAAATTTGTTATGGATCATTACAAATACTGTGCTTTGAAAGTACCAAGTCCTCACACAGTGAAAAGAAGAAATCCTGTGTAGAAAAAAGATGCATCAAGATGCATCAATAATCTTTTTATAATCGCATCTCTGCCCTCTGAATCATAATCGAATCGAATCGTGATGTGCCTAAAGATTCCCACCCCTAATATATATATATATATATATATATATATATATATATATATAATTTTACATGCTCTGTTTCATGTTAATTACCACAAAAGGGGGGTTTTTATCGGAAATCATTCGTCATGTCACATATGCTGCTTAGAGTTTCAGCACCCCAACTTAAAACACCTTCCTGTGTCCCTGGAAGCAGCTCGAGACTCATGGAGCGCTGCTACCTTCTAATTTAGGTTCTTTGGTAAAATGTTTAAAAAATGTCTCATTATTAATGTTTATATAAGCAATGTAAACTGTTTTCAGCTCCACCTTTTCTGAACAATGTAAACAGCTAAAAGAGTGCAAATGTCACATCTTCCCCAACTGCAGCTGATAAAACACAATACATTAATAAAATACATAAAAATATGTTCATCAAAATGGACGGGATTAGAGAAAATAGTGTCAGACACTCACAAACTGATCATTTATATGACATCTGTAGTGCGTTTTCATTAAATGTCTGCTTCTAAGAATGGAAATATAACATGTAGTCTGTGTGTTCAGCCATGTAGCTCACTAAGGCTCTGGTGGCTCATGTCATAGATTTACATAGAAAACACTTTTTGCTAAATTTTACAGCTAAACTCCAAATAACTGGGCTATGATGACACTTTAGCTTAAAACAAAAACCAGTAATAATATGTATTATTGTTATTATTATTATTATTATTGTTATTATTGTTGTTGTTGTTTTTGTTGTTGTATCATCAAAATTCTACCACATCAAAAGTTTTTTTAAGATATGCTGTTCAAACATTAACTTTAGCTGCATTGTGGGCTTACATTGCAATCTTACCAAGGCAGATTCTGTACTGTTTCTGCGCTTCTACATATTTCTGGCTCTGTGTGTTTCAGAGAGAAAATCTGCTGATTCTCCTCTGTTATTTCAGCAGAATGATATTTAGTAGTAAATAATCTCTGAACTTTTAACTTTTAATAATAGAAATGAAGTGAGAATGATGCCACACTCACCTGATACAGTCAGTGTAACAGCTTCACTGGTGTGTGTGTATAGTTGGCCTGTTGACTGTGTTCCCTTACAGGTATAAACACCTGCATGAGACTGATCAACATTAGAGATTTCATATTTCTTCCTTTGAGCATCTCTGAGAAGATTATTATTCTTATACCATTCATAATTCCAGTCATCTCCACTTTCTATTTCACATGTCAGAGTGACTCTCTCTCTGATGAACACATGATCAGCTGGCTGGACTTTCACTGTAGCTTTTGATCTCTCTGTTCAAAGATCATAAACACTTTTGAATATCTACTCTCTAAAAAAATCATGAAATTGTTCAAAAGCATCCTGCAATAATGTGGTATAAGTGATCATTTAAAGTGTATAATTCAGTTTTTCTAAACTGTAAAAAGAAAACAGAAACATGACATACCTCTCACTGTAATCTTGACTGTATCACTGTTTAACGTAGTGTGTAAGTCTTTCATCGCTGTACACTGGTACTCCGCTTCTCCTGGATCAGACTCTGTAACACTGATTGTTTTCAGATGCTCTAAATGACTGGTAACTGTGTCTCCAGTATAGACTGAGCTCTGAGACTCCACTCTCAGTTTAGGTCGTGCTGTTGGTGTGAAATGATGAAGTGAGCAGAGCTGCTTTTCTCAATATAAGTAGTTTAATCATCTTAAACATAATGAGTCTAATGAGTTTAATGTGTCTGTGTTCTATGAATGTTTCTGTGCAGACAGATTGGACTTTAATGTATCATGTATGTTACAGTGAAATACATCTATCATCTACATTATTAACTGGGCATTTAAAAGTTAGAATTAATTTATGAATATGCTGATCTCTCATTTACAATGAATGTGTTATCATTTATGATTTTACTGAATTGGGCTGGCTGTCAAAGTCATTTATTAAAGGAATGGAATTATATGCTAATGTAAATAAATACAAATAAAATAATGCAGTAAATGTTCATGTAATGATTCACCTTCAGTTTGTCCACAGTGGATGAGCACAATCAGCACTAAAGTAGAAGAGAAACAGAGAACATGATGCATTAATGTGAAATATTCGCTACACTGTAAAATTGTTGAGTGAAGTGAAATGGTTTAATGATCCATCAGTCTCTGTTCAACCCGGCTAGAAGGTGAAGGAGAGGAAGAAGAACTGTGCACTCTTAAGGCTGAGACAGCTTAGGTTTCATACATGTTTACTGTCTTTATTTCCCTCCAATCTCTAATCTGTACACAACAAATTAGAAGAAATACTTCTGCTCAACCAAACCAAGAAGGACTTTTCAAACACATCTGCCCTCTGCTTCACAGAGACCTTCCTATCTGATCTGACCCAGGACAGCGCGCTGCTCCTCCCGGCTTCCAGACGCGGAGCTCAGTGGTAAAACCAGAGGAGGAATCGACTGCTACGTCAACAAGCGCTGGTGTAAATTTGTCATGGTGCTGTTAAAATCATTCCCTCCCCATCTAGAGTCACTTTACATTAACTGTAAACCATTCAGCTCTCCCAGAGAGTTTACATTTTACAAGGAAAGTTTACAAGAAAACATTTGGGATGATTTTTATTACATCACTTCGGAGGGAAAAGGAGGCAGAATTCAGGAGTGGAGGCAGAATTCTCTACAAAGAGGTCAAATATAAGCTGAGAAAAAGATTAAAGCAGCAAAGAAGAAATAATGAGAAAAGCTGAAAAGCCACATTGCTGCTAAATATCCAGCTTCTGTCTAGAAGGGACTTCAAGAGACCACTAACTACAGGATGAGAAAGACTCCCCTTCTCTTGAACAACCGCCAACTTACCAATGACCTGAATGGCTGCTGCAGATTTAAATGCACAAATGACAATCATCAGACTTTCTCTGCCAGTCCCCCACCCTCCTCCCCACCTTGGCTCTCTTATCTCTGCCCCAAGCTTATCTCACCATTAAAGAGCAGGACGTTAACAGGCTTTTCAGCAGACACAAAGTAAGAAAAGCTCCAGGACCAGATGGAGTCTCTCCATCCGTCCTAAAGCACTGCTGTGACCAACTAGTGTCAATTTTCACCAACATCAACAAATCACTGGAACTCTGCTCTGTTCCCATGCGTTTCAAAACATTTACCATTATTCCAGCCCCCCACCCCCCCACCCCCCAAAAAATAAATAAACAACCAAACTAAATCACTACAGGCCAGTAGTCTTGACCTCAGCTGATCTCCTAGTGCAGCAGCAATCAACAGCTGCTCAACACGTAAAAGACTGTGGTGGACTTCAGGCACAACACCCCCCACCCCCCTCAATATCCGTGGCTCTATGGTTTTCAATGTGGAGCCACTCAAATTCCTGGGCACTACCATTTCCAGGGACTGGGAGAGGAACACAGTCTCCATAGCCAAGAAAACACAGTAGAGATTGATCTTCTGAGACAACTGAAGAAATTCAACCTGCCTGATGATCCAGTTCTACACAACGAACATCGAGTCCATCTTCACATCAACCATGACAATCTGGTTTGGTTCCTCCACCTCACAAGAATGAGCCAAGAACTTGGAGAAGAACTCCAATGCATAATCAGAACAGCGGAGAGGATCACTGGGTGCTAACGCTTCAGGACATCTACAACAGAAGATTGACGAAGTGCACCGGCAAAATTATAGCTGACCCCTTCCATCCTGGACATCACCTCTTCCAGCCACTTCCCTCTTGTAGAAAATTCAAGGCTATCAAATCCAGGACAACCAGACATGCTAACAGATTTTTCCCTGGAGCTGTAGCTCATTAACCACAGTGGACACCTCACAAGCAAACCTCCTTACTGTATTACAGTAACTCCTCTGTAACATTTTCCTTTCGGACCATGGTACAGAGTTCTGCCTCATTCATATTATTCTGTAATATTCTGTATCTAATAGTTTTTATAGTATCATATATGTCATAAGACCTTCAAATGTATAGGTTTTCTCTTCTGCATATGTGCAGATATTCACACTTCTCTTTAGCTTTAACAAGTCTCTGTTTGCTAGTCTGGTCTGTTTAGTGTGGTACATGTCAAACATGTGTGCACTCATCAAGACAAATTCCTTGTATCTGTGAAATAAAGTGATTGATTCTGATTCTGTTTCTGATTCTGTTTCTAAGTAATTGTGACTGATGGGACTGAAGGTAAATCTGCAGAGTTTTCATAAATTCTGCCACTCAAGGTGACCTAAATTTTCCCATTGAAAAATAGTTAGGACTTTAGAAAAGGGGGGTTGGTTGTTGTGGGCTTGAGATTAGGGGAACCAGCCTTGTGACCGGAAGGTTGCCAGCTCGATCCCCTGAGCCGACTGTACGTGACCGAAGTGAACATGGTGCCTCAGTGCTGAGGAGACCAGCTACCCCTTATAAACTCTACAACTATTTCGTTAACATGGCAACCATCACTTAATGTACAGTGGGGTCCAAAAGTCTGAGACTAGTGAAAATGCTTCTATTATGTGTTTCTTTTTATTTTACTGCAAAGTTTTTCAGTAAAATTTTATTATTAGCATTACATTTTGAGGGAAAAGTAGAATCTTTGAGATTTTGGCATGAATTTCAGATTTTCTTACTATTTAATAAGTCCTTCTTTTGCTTTAATGGCAAAGTGCACTTGAGCTGGCATGAGCTCCACAAGTTTGTGCAAAAGCATCTGATGAGTAGATCAGACTCACCCAAGAGTTGTCTGAACACAAGCTTGAATGAAAGGATTAAGACTGAAAATAGGAAAAAAGGCCTTTTTGTGCAAAGCACTTAACACGATGTCACAAATTTATTTAAATCGTGCCCTACAAGTAGTGTTGAATCTTGACTATTCTTTCTTATTTCTCATTTCACTTGTCATAACTGGTCTTTGTTATCAATTTTTCAAAATTCCAGGTTTAAATGGAAAAAAATCCTACATCTTCATTGTGGTCTCAGACGTTTGGACTCTACTGTAGGTCATTCTGAATAGGCCTAAACTAGTACTAGTACATGGAGGAAACAATCTGTCATCCATTATAAGAGTGAATATACAGTTATAAATGGGGAAAGCAGTACAGCCCTGTTTGTATATACCAAATCAAGACCACTAGAGATGTGTCCGATGAGTCAAGACTAAGACCTATACACACAGAGACTGAATCAAGACCAAGATTTTGTAGAAGTCGAGTCCAAGTCAAGACTGAGACTAGATAAAAAAAGAAAGTGAAATTTCTCTCTCTCAACAAAATATAAACCAAACAACACACATTCATTTTTAAAATTAAATTAAAACATTATGATCTGCCATCATAGGATCAATTAGATTCTCAACCAGCAGTAAACAGATTTATTAAAACGTGGAGCAGGGGAGCTTAAATTCAAATAACCTGGGGTGACTAGCCAGGTGGTCTTCTCCAAGAGGGGCTGGAAAAATGTAGGGAAATAGTATTGTATTGAGGATTGAGTTTCTAATAACCATTTTAGCATTGACATTAATTAAATAAACTTATATGAAACAGTAGAATTGCATGGGATTTTCATCATGAAAACATTAGTGTTTCTGCTGAACACAATGAATTTATTGTGAGTGAAGTGCTGGAAATGGAGAACAATTCTGAGTCCTCAGTGGATTTGTTTGATATTTCTGTTCATTTCTATATTCTGACAAACTGTATCTACTGCTGTGTGATGAATGAATCAGACTCATGACAGACCCATGGGCTGCTACTGTGAGACCCCTGACATAGATATAGGATGTTTTATTCTCTTTGAAGGTTTTGCTGATATTCAATAATGATGGATAAAATGTTTATTTTCTAATCACCTCAGATGGAGCAATCACACTCGACTGGCCTCGAGAACAATTTCTGAGTTAAAAAGATTTCACCTTACATCTTATTCACAATGAACTACAAACAATTTAAAATTTTTCCTCTTTCTTCTTTTTATTTTTAGATTCTGTAAAAAGTCTTAATCTGGTCTTGGTCTTGACTCAGTGCGTGCAGGTCTCAGTCTTGACTACTGAAATGTCCAAAAGGTTGTAGGTATTAACTGGAAAAGTGTGTGGTACAAACTCCAAAATGCCGTGTAATTATTTTTGTTAAAGATTTCTAGGTTTTTATATGACGTAAAGAGATTAATAAAGTAGAAAGAGTTTTACATACAGTGGTGCTTGAATGTTTGTGAACCCTTTAGAATTTTCTATATTTCTGCATAAATTTGACCTAAAACTTCATCAGATTTTCACATAAGTTCTAAAAGAAGATGAAGAGAACCCAGATAAACAAATAAGACAAAATTATTAGACTTCATCATTTATTTATTTGGGAAAATGATCCAGTATTACATATCTGTTAGAGTGGCAAAGGTATGTGAACCTTTGCTTTCAGTATCTGGTGTGACTCTCTTGTGCAGCAATAACTGCAACTAAATGTTTCTGGTAACTGTTGATTAGTCCTGCACAGTGGAATTTTAGCCCGTTCCTCTGTACAAAACAGCTTCAACTCTGTGGGTGTCCTCCCATCAACTGCTTGCTTCAGGTCTTTCAACAACATTTCTATAGAACTAAGGTCAGGACTTTTGCCATTCCAAAACAATAACTTTATTCCTCTTTAGCCCTTCTTTGGTAAAACGACTTGTCTGCTTAGGGTCGTTGTCTTGCTGCATGACCCACATTCTCTTGAGTTTCAGCTCACAGACAGATGTCCTGACATTCTCCTTCAGAATTTGCTGTTATAATTTCGAGTTCATGTTTCATCAATGAAAGCAAGCCCTCCTGGCCCAGATGCAGCAAAACAGGCCGAAACCATGACCTACCACCTACTACCACCACCGTGTTTCACAGATGAGTTTTTTATGCTGGAATGCAGTGTTTTGCTTTCTCCACACATAACACTTCTCATTTAAACCAAAAAGATCTATTTTGGCGTCATCCATCCACAAAACATTGTTCCATTAGCTTTCTGGCTTGTCCTTGTGATTTTAGCAAACTGCAGACAGGCAACAGTGTTCTTTTTGGAGAGCAGTGACTTTCTTCTTGCGACCCTGCCATACACACCATTGTTGTTCAGTGTTCTTCTGATGGTGGATTAGCCACTGTGACATAGGCCTTTAGATGCTTATATGTAACCTTGGGTTCCCTTGTGACCTTGCAGACTATTACACGCCTCGCTCTTGGTGTGATCTTTGTATTTTGTGCATCATTTTACACTATATAACTTACTTTGAACCTTTGACATTACAGTGAAATTTAAAATTAGTTTGAGTTTGATACCCACTTGTCCTTTATTCGCTTAATATCTTCATAGTTAGAACCTGTTAGAGAGCTCAGTGTAATTCAGTTAGACTGTCTTGGTACTTAACATTATTTTACCCAAAAACATTACACAGCACTTCAGAGATTTTACTTCACACTTTAGCTCAGTTTACTCAGTTAACATCTAGAACTTGTTTGGCATTTCAATGTAATTTACTTACTCAGTTTTGGAACTGAGTAAGCCATGTTACCCAAAATATTCATCTAGTACTTGTGTAAAGGAATCGCAGACATAAGTCTAAGGTTTAATCATATTCTATTTTAAATGTACATGCATAGAAGCTGCTCTGCCTGCTGCAAATGGCCACCACATATATACTGTATACTAGACAATATGTATAACCCATATGGATTCCATGACATACATTCTGATCCCTAAAGGGAATGTAGATTCTTGAGCTCCAAAAACTCAACAGAGGTTCTATTCTTCAAAACTTTCTCACTTGTATCTCACAAATACCTGGTTAATAGTTAGATAGAAAGAAAGCAATACCAATATAAAAATAAACCTTTTGAAGCTGATGATTCTTCTATATTTCATGGACAGTCCTCTATTTACCTTCAACAAGAAACTATTACCCAGTGAAGAATGGAGCTCAAAGAGTACAAAGACAGTAAAAGACCTCTTTGAAGATGGTAAACTGTCAGCTTTACACACTTTTAAGGACAGATTTAAAATAAATTCCTCTGATTCTTATTTATATTTCCATCCTGGAATCTAATATGGAACAGTATAAAATCTACTCTAGTATGAAGCTCAGATCTACTCAAATGAAACTATTACACACAAAACACTAAACTCCACAAACATGACATGCTTATGGATTTAATGTTGAACATGTCCTTTAAATGCATGGATTTTTTTTTACTGGAATGAGTGTCCTGTTCTTTTAACCCAGAATGTAAATTACACTATGAAATGTGGAACAAAGCTGTACATAACAATTACAGTAAAAATACTGTATGAAATAATACAATTTGAAATATAAATAAGCAACAGCAATATAAAGAGAATCTTTACTCACAGATCATCAGAGAGAGCAGACTGAGCTCCATACTGCCCCAGTAATGACTGACTGAACAAACACCTCCTCTTTACTCATAGACCAAGCACATGAGAGAGAGAGAAAGAGAGAGAGTTCCTGTGTTCTGCATAAATGTTTTTGTGTTCAGCCGGAATCCTACAAACCCAAGTCCAAAAAAGTTGATATATAAAATACAAATAAAACAGAAGGCTGTGGATTTTAAACCTACTTTGACGTGTATTTGAATGAAAACAGTTCAAAGAGAAGTGCATGTAATGTATTGCACTATTCTACTTTATCAACTTCATTGTTTTTTTAAACATACACTCATTCTGAAATTGATACCTGCAATGCAGTCCAAAATGGGACAGGAGCAATTTAAGACTAGGAACATTGTGAAATGTTCAAAAACATCTTAAACAGGTGATGCAAATGTGTGAGTATAAAAGGAGCGTTCAGGAAAAGCCAAATTCCATAATTGAATGCCTATGACATTTGACCCCTCAGACAGCACTCCAATAGAAACTGGCATACTTCTGAGATGGAGATCACCTCATGGGCTCGGAAATACTGTGACAAACTGTTTTTAATAAGTACCATCTGTCGCTGCAAACAGAAATGCAGGTTTAGACTGTACTGTATACAGAATAAGTCCACAAAGACGCTGACTTCTCTGGGCTGAAGCTCATCTGAAATGCACTGATGCACAGTGGACTGACAAGTCAAACTTGTGGTCTGACAAGTTAAACTTTTAGATTATTCATGGAAATAATGAATGTTGTGTTCTCTGAGTCAAAGAAGAAAAGGACAATTGTTATCAGCATAAAGTTCAACACCAGCATCTGTCATGGTTGGGGGGCGGTATTAGTGGGTAAGTGGCACATCTGTGAAGAAATGAAGTGTAATTGAGTGCAGAAAGGTGTGAAGTAAATAACACCTGAAGATACGAGTCTTCAGAGCACAGAGGAAAGAACTGAGCGTGAGAACTGACTGCAGTGCAGAGTCCAGGGGAAAGTTCAGTCCACCTCTCTGGGGCAAAGACACCAAAGCAGAGAGTCCCAGCATTACAGGTCTGCTTAGATTGTCTAGAAATAAATATGACTTTACAGCTTTAAAAGTGTGTGACATAATTAGGTTTTAGTTCTTATTTGGTTGATGTTGTCATTACTGCAGTTTTATTAGAATAGAAATCAGACCACAAACACGTCTCTAACTCCTCTCTATTCTCAGGCCTCTGAGACTAAAATGTGGCTGGGAAAGTGCACAAACAATTTACTCACGACTTTAAATATATATGATCAGTGAGACTCTCCCACAGTTTTCTATCTTTGTGTGTGAGGTTTTCTGTCCTCTGCTAAATAATAACTAATTAACTAATTATGTAATGTTATAAATGATAAATGCCGCAAACGTGGAGTGCTGAAGTTCTGACTTCACTTCTTTACTTCATGTTTTCTAGGTCAATTCAAATTCGCCTACATGTAGCATAAAACAGCACTTTGACAAGATAATAGTTTACAAACACAACGACAAACACAAAAACAGCCTTTCACAGTCTAATTACAGTCTAATTTTTTTTTTCATTTGATTAGTATCTGTTTACATGATTAGCTAATTATTCACAGATGACTGATGACTGGAGTCTATCCCATAATGATCTGATCCTTGTTAAAGTCAATCAGGTATTCACGTCTGCCTGTTTCTCTCATATCCAAAGCATCGACTAAGAGAACTGACTGATTGATAACCGTCTAATATGTCCAAGACCTTGATGTGACGTGATGTTCTTACAAGATAATCATTTGCCCCTCGTGTTTTAAGAAGATCAAACAATAGGCTACAGCTTGTTATCGACCTCAGCTGTTTTGGTGATTTTAATAGTTTAACTGAGACTCTGCTTCACACCGGTGGAGAAACACTGCAGTGTCACACAGCAGATTGGACAGCAGCTGTAGCACCCTCGTTTAACCCCTGTGTGGTGTTTGGGTTTGTGGGAAGCATTTTCAACATTTACCGAAAGAAAAAAATTTGTGATTTATGAGTATTTCAACATCAGATTCCTTGGCCTTTGCTCATTTTCTGTGAAGAACATATGAAATAACACATTTTCAGTGACTTCACACTGTAAAACCCCTACACATTTATATTACACGTGGTGTTGGGGTGAACCCGCGGGGAATAAAAGTGTGAAGGTGCTGTGTCTCTTCACTCTGTTCTCCGCCTACATGGTCTGCTGTTAGTGTGTGTGTGTGTGTGTTCGTGTGTGTGTGCATGAACAGGCTGCTGACTGGCTTCAGTTGCAAAAGGAGAATCCTACACTGGCCACATTTTAAACATCTGGTATTTTTATATAAATTGTTATTGCTGTACCAGACCACTGAGCAACAAAAACATAAATACCACACAAGGGTTAAGATAAGTTTACATTTTATATTCTGAATATCAATTCTGATAAGTTAAATAATTACATTTACTATTTTTTCACAAATTCGAGGTACAAGATAAAATGTGACGAGGCCAGTAACATTAGCTGATGTTAAAATAGATGATTCACACTACTTGGTGTAAATTTCAAATCTCAAGTAATCGAATTTGGCTTTTAGTGGTCTGGTTGGTGGTTTATGTTAATGCAGTAAAAGAGATGAGATGAATAGCTGAGAAGTCTAATGGTGGTGTGACCACCTTAAAAAAAACAAAGGAAGAGATTTTCGATGCTGTGTGTTGTCTGGTGTTTGATACTACAACCCCAATTCCACAAAAGTTGGGATGCTGTGTAAAATGTAAATGAATGTAAATAAAAACAGAATGCAATGATTTACAAATCTCAATAGAACATAGAACACAAATCAGATGTTGAAAGTGACAAAAAATTGGGGGCGGGACAACATATGGCTGGAAAACTAAATGGTACTAATAAAAAAACTGCTGGAGGAGCAATTTGCAACTAACTCACATGACTGAGTATTAAAAAAAAGAACATTTTAGAGTGGCAGAGTCTCTCAAAAGCAAAGATGGGCAGAGGTTCACCAATCTGCGAAAAACTGCATCTAAAAATTGTTAATAATGTGAATAATTTCAGAAAAATGTTTCTCAATGTAAAATTTCAATATCCCACCATCTACAGTACATAATATAATCAAAAGATTCAGACAATCTGGAAAAATCCCTGTACACAAGGGACAAGGCTGACGGGCAATATTGGATGCTCGTGATCTTCGGGCCCTCAGGCAGCACTGCATTAAAAACAGGCATGATTCTGTACTGGAAATCACTGCATGGGCTCAGGAACACTTCCAGAAATCATTGTCTGTAAACACAGTTCACTGTGCAATCCACAAACGCAAGTTAAATCTGTATCATGCAAAGAAGAAGCCATATACTGCATCCATCACAACAGCATGGCTTCGCAGAAGAAGAGTCCGGGTGTTGAACTGACCTGGCTGTATTCCAGACCTTTCACTAATAGAAAACATTTAGCGCATCATGAAACAAAAAATCCAGTAAAGAAGACTCAGGACTGCTAAGCAGCTAGAATCCTACATCAGACAAGACTGGGACAACATTCCTCTCCCAAAACTCCAGCAACTGGTCACGTCACTTCCCAGACGTTTACAGACTGTTGTTAAAAGAAGAGGGGATGCTACACAATGGTAGACACGGCCCTGTCCCAACTTTTTTGAGATGTGTTGCTGCCATCAAGTTCTAAATTAATTAATAAATTGTAAAATGTCTCACTTTCAACATCTGATATGTGTTCTATGTTCTTTTGTGAATAAAATATGGGTCTATTAGATTTGCAAATCATTGCATTGTGTTTTTATTTACATTTATTTACATTTTACACAGCATCCCAACTTTTTTAGAATTGGGGTTGTAAATCTGGTGTAATTTGTCAACATCAGTCAGGAGGAAACTCAGTTGTGATTCTGATTTCATGGAATTAAAATAGACTCATATGGCTCATGACCACCTGTAGCCTCAGGGTCCATGAGCAGATTGCTCTGTGTACATTTCAAGCTACGTGTGATGTATTATGGGTTTTGTGGTCTGGTTCTGGGTTTAGTTTAATGCAGCAGTGGTAAAATGCTGTGTGGTGAGCTGGGCTTAGACAGAACTTTCACAATGGAGAACAAAATGTAATTTTCTGTTTTAAAATTTTAACCTACTCTAACAATGAAATAAGAGAATTACATTTCATAGTTGGAGAGTTTAAACACAACAAGCATAAACATTTTTTCAGGTCCCTGAAATCATTAGGCCTCTTCTAGAAGGCCTGAAGTTCACCCTGGGTAAATTAGTAGGTGATCAAAGCTAATATCTGTCTCTGAATAAAGAACAGGACATAAGAGGTGTTTTGCTTAGAGAAAATATTTATTTGTGTTAATTCCAGACATCAGCAAAGATGAATAAAAATATAGTTTCTATTACACTGATTTATTTCTTAAGCTAATTAAAGAAAACAAAGTAATATTTCATTTCATAAAACAGACGATACGACCACACTGCATTTTGTCAACTACTCAGTTTATGAATATATTCTAGTTTGTTTAGACATAAGAATAAGATAAAACATATAAAATGAAAAAAGATTAACATACATTAAGCATCAAAACTCATGAAAAAAATATAGAATCACACATAAAACAAACAAAAAAATGTCAATGTAGAAATCTACAACATAGTATGTTTACAATGATACTGTGTGACTGTAAATGCTAATATGTTTTAAATTTAACATTGCTATAAACTCTATTCAACTCACTAAACTCAGATAAAAAGAGAGATGAGATGAGACTGATGAGTCTTTTTTATGATGTTGGTCATGATTAAGAATTTAGAGCTTATTAAATCGTGTAGAAAAGATTTAAATTTTAGGAGGGGTGTAAGTATTATAGACATTTTTACAGGTTTGATATAATTCCTGATTCTGAGATCAAGATTAATTTGATTTTCAACATTTAATGTGTGTATATGTTGTGATTCTACAGAGCTGTAATTATGTACACATACACTGTATAAAAATGTAACTTTAAAAAATTGCAACGTGGTATGTCCTGCAAAATAACAATCTCATAAAACAGTACAACTGATCTATAAGCAATGCAAAAACAGATTAGATCCAACTGTACCACAAAAAAAAGTTCCTCAGTAGAGACAGAGGAGTGTATCAACTGTACAGTTTTAGATTTTGATGCAAAAACACTGATTTAAAGTCATTACACCCTTAAATTTTACTAGCTAACATGCTCAGATATTATCATTAAAGACTCCAAGCAGAGTTTAGAATATCTGATTATTCCTAAACTCAGAAAAGTACAGTAAAACAAAATGAGAAAAAGTGAGACTCTGTTCACTTCATCAGTATAAAACAGTAACAGAGCGTTTGTTATTGAAAGATATACAGATATTAAAGATAATTCTGACAGTCTAAATGTGTTCAGATCCTCTTCTGTCTGCACTCCTTAAAACCCAACCAGGAGTTTCTGTAAATGGTCACTTTTCTGTACTGAAACAGCAGCAGTTTTCTTCACAGACCTACAAGAGAAAAGCACTTTATGACGGTTATATTTTAGTATATTTGACTGTTGACAAAATTCAGGTTTTATTTAACCCTAAAACAGGCCGTGTGCACCAGGAGATACGAAATCTTTAACATCCTATAAAAGGTGTGATTGAAGGCTTTCACCCAATTAACTTATCATTTATCACATGACTTGATTCAGGTTATGTGTCATCGTTTAGTCAGCCTGCTCAGAGAGATGAGATCAAATCATGACAGCTGCCAGTGCTGCAGGACCTACTGAACAGGTGGTAAGTGATTATTTATTAATCAAAGTTATTTTCAATAAAACAGTAACATAAATTCATGAAATTAATCATGACTATTGTCTTAATATGTTAATGAAGAAAAATGGTCTTATACTGTTCCTGGTGTTAATCAGCAACTCTGAAAAAGCTGAGCTCCTGAGATACATCGCCAGATTAGGGGTAGAAAGTAGGTCAATGTGTAGTATTATTCAAAATTCAAAATAAACAGGAATACATGATGATATAACATATGTATTTAATTATTTATTTATCTGAAAACATTTTACTTTTGTGCAAATGAGTTAAGTAGTAACATTAAATTTTTTACAACTCATTTTCCACTCCTGCTTCTTTAAGGTGAACACTTACTGACTCAGGCATTACTGTCAGTAATTTAGAATTACTGTAAGTAGCTTTCATTACATATTTTACTATAGTGTTATGTAAACTTTTTACTTATGTAAAATATAAACTCAATCATACTTTCTAAACTCAATAATCTTTTTAAAATATAAACTCAATAACTTTGTTTGTTTTTACCTTTGTCCGTAGATTTCATATTTTTGTATTGATATGGGTAAAGTGCATAATGTGGCCCTAACACAGTACCTTTTTAAATGAGTAAAAAAGATTTAGGTATTAATTTATTTGTTCTGTAGTTTTGGTTTTCGATGGTGTTGCATGGCAGAGGAACAGCTAATGCTTTGTGTTAACACAGTCAGTCTTATATGATCCTTTGAAGAAAATAAAAGCATATTAGGTCATTCATACCTTCTCTGTGGTGTTTCAAATTTTCCATCTTAATGTGGGAATAAGTCACACCATTTGGTCTCCTCACTGGTTCATCTGATACAGAAATAGTTTAGATTAAATCAAAGACAATAAAAGAGAAAATATATTTCTGTTATTGTAGAGATGCAGTTCTTACTGTTTCCTTTGTAGTTGTTTGTAGTCTCAATCTCAGCGTAAGTTACATCACTGGGCTGAGCTGCAGAATCATCTGGAACAGAAGTAGTTACTCATCAGAGACGCCACTGTGTTCTGACAGCATCAAAGATATCTCACTTAGAAACAAGTATTAATAAACAATGAAATATAGCTGGATTCCTGTTAAATATGAAATCAATAATCCATCAATGTGATCACTACTTATTACAGAGCAAATAAGATCTTTTAGTGAAACAGTGTAACTGTAACTGTATGTTGGTAAAGCAAACTGAGCAGTCTGCAGTGGTGGGTTTCCTGAGAGAGACCCCCCAGACCCTGACAGACTCTGGCTTTGACTGGTGTTCTGCTGATTTCCAGTAGAGGGAGACAGAGATCCTGCAGCTGCACAGTGAAAGTGAAAACACAGCTTATATGCTTTTTCACTTACAGGCACTTGTTGAAGCAAAAATACATCTTTGAATAAGAGATTCAAATATTTTTATATCAGCACCAGTACAAACAGCACAGGTCACAGAAATCTGTCTTTAGTCAGCTGCATAAACTGATACAGGACAGACAAAGTGTGTTTTCAAACCTTTGCTCTTCTTGTAACAGCAAATCAGGCCCAGCATGATAATGAGGAACAAGGTTAAACTCAGTCCCAGTGGCACTCCTACCATTCCAGATCCAGATCCAGGACCTGAAGCTGAAGAAAGAAAGATGTGAATTTCCACTTTATGAACTGTAGAGTTACAGAAAGAATCAAATAACATAAAACTGTGTCCTCACCTCTGACTGAGAGCCAGCTCTTTGGTGACTCTCCTTTCTCTGGGTGTTTACAGTGGTAGAGACCTTCATCTGACTTTGAGACAGTACGGATGATCATCTCTCCTGTAGTCTGGGTCTGGAGCAGTGATCCATCTTTATAGAAATCAGCTGTGAGGTTTGAGGGCGTTGTGGAGCGAAATAAACAGCGGAGAGTCAGAGAATCTCCCTCAGACACAGGATGGACAGGACTGTCCAGAATCACATCACCATCTGTAGGAGAGAGTAAATGAACTAGACTGAAGTAAAACCTTCTTAGGTTTACATTTTATATAGAAATTGTACTTTAGAGTAGGAAGTCAGTTTTTTAGTTAGAGGTTGGTCATTTCTAAGAACCAAAAGGAAGCACTGAACTTGTGCTCTAAAAAGAAACAATAAAACTAAACAACACTGATGGGACGCAGTGTAGCTAATTAGGTATTTTATTGCGGCCCCCACCTCTCCACCACCGTCACACTCAGCACTGGTGCGCCACAGGGCTGCATATTGAGCCCACTTCTCTACGGCCTTTACACTCAAGAGACAAGACCTACAGAGATGTCCAAGAATTGTGGTGTTCAGAGCACAATCTCACCCTGAACACCTCAAAAACTAAAAAACTCATCATAGATTTCTGAAAAAAATTCATTAGGTCTTTCTCACAGCATTAGTTAAAAAGGCACAGCAGCGACTCTACTTTCTAAGAATCCTCAGGAAGAACAACCTGCAAGAGAAGCTTCTGGTGTCTTACTACTGCTGCTCCATTGAAAGCGTGCTTACATATTGCACCTCCACATGGTGCACCAGCAGCTCTTCAGAGAGTCATCAGTACAGCCCAGAAGATCATCGGCTGCTCGCTGCCCTCCTTGGAGGAGGTTTTCTAGTCCCACAGCCCCTCAGCAGTTCGACCTGTTACCCTCACGCAGACGCTACAAGTCCATTGTAAATAGAAACACTTCCATCCACATACATGCGATACCTTCATGTGCAACACCACAGCTGATACATTCTTTTATATTCCTACCCTTTTTATCTTACTCTTTTATATTACTTTAAATTATTTTATAGTTTTATTTTTTATCCTCCCTGATGCTATTTTTCACTTGGAAATACATCACACATTAGGAAAATCAACTGTGTTTTTAGGGTGTGGCTCACATCCTGATGTGTGCAGTTTGGTAGAAAACAAGTGAGAACACTGCCAATCAAACTCTGGTGCAGGTCCTCTGAGGAGGTCAGTGCAATTCTAACCAAACTGTGGTGCAGTTTGTTTAAAATATGACCACAAAACAGACCAAACACCAAATGAACCATCACCTCTTGGTACATGCAACAAATGACTTTCTGATGTTTTTTTTAAATATATGGATATACTTTATCATCGCTTCACAAGCCATCAGAAATGTAATCAGAAATGATAGAAAAATAGTTTCATTTTTAAACCAAGGCACCACCTCCTGTAGTAGATTTCTTTAGAATATTCATAAAACCCACAAGCTCTGTTAGATCAGAGTACAACATGCTTAAGAAAGTTTGTCGGATCTTATTGCAGTTATTTTTAACAAATGTATGTCATAAAATCTTTTTTGATTACAATTTATGGCTTGTTGTCAAATATGCCAGCGTATACAGTGTGAACCAGAAGTAGAACTGAACAATGTATCATTTTTTGCTTGGTCTGAATAAACTGAACCAAACTACTACATAAACTGATGCTCAGATTTATGATGCCTTTAAATAGATGTATCTGTAATATTAATTATTTAGTCCTATCTATGCTGTTAAGCCTCAGAACTACAAAATATCACTCAGTGAAAATCTCTTACTCACCAGTAACGTTTACCCAGAGTGCATCACTGTAGTGTGTGTAATAGACTGGATTTCCTCTGCCAGCTCTGCACCAGTACTGACCTCCATCAGAGAGACTAACTGAGCTGATGGTGTAGACGTTGGTGATGGTCTCCTTCTCAGAGTTCTGTGTGTGTTTGGACCAGTAAAACGTCCATCCAGCAGACTGAGGGAGGTTACAGTTCAGAGTCACTGTGTTTCCTGTCAGTACAGCTCCGTCATGGTTTGAGGTGATTGTAGGTTTGACTTTTACCGTTGATGAAGAACAAAGTTCAGTTGAGAGAATTTAGACAATCAGCTTTATGTTATTTAGAAATGTAAATACATCATTGTATTTTGGAGTAAGATTAATTTATTAAGCTCATCCACACATGATACCTTCACACCTCTGTTTCAATCATCATTACAGAGGAAACAGAGTGGAGATCAAAAGAAAAGTGGTAGCAGTAAATTAATCAGAATTATTAGGCTAAGAAATGGTGGAAAGGTGTAACTGAGGAACATATAATGCCTGACAATCACTTATGTGTCCTAATTGTCTGGATGGTGGTTTAGTTTTGTAACATAATAATAAGTTTGCTAAAAGACATCCTGTATAAGATGAGTTCTCTTTGGTGTCTAACATTGCTCTGACTAGCTGTACTGTTAGCTTTAGTTCATCTGAAAGGGCAGCTTTTTAAACCCTAAATGTTTTCAGAGCTTCTCTTCAGTGTGATTCTACATTTTACTTTGTACAACTGAACTTTTTAGTATGTTACAAGGCAGACCGAGCTGAAAATTTGATAGACGTGGAAACAATAACAAAGGAAGATGAGACTTTTGCAACTGTTTAAGTAGTGCAGACCCTGAGAAGATCTCTTATACATGATATTCAGAATAATCTATAATTGTCAAGTGAAAAGCTAGAAAACTCAGACAGCAGCATAATCACGGCAGTATAAACAAACCATGCAATTCAAATGTATTTGCAATCCTACTTTATTGCTTTTTAAAGCCTTTTTCTGACAGCAAATGGACTTTGAATCAGTTAAATTTAAAATTACAGAGGTCTGATGTGTCTGCTGTGTTTGTAATACATAACCTTTACGTTGTTAAGTCGTAGCATAGTAATGAAGTGTTATGACACGCTACTAGGCTGGCATGATCATGGGAGCTTTTTCGAGTCATTTTTGTGTCCTCGGGTGGACGGAAAGGTTTTTAAAAATGCTGTTGGTGTGGACGAGGATTATTTTAAAATTTTAAAGAAAAAACATTTTCAAAAATATCCTGATACGTGTGGACGAGGCCTAAGACTGAACATTAGAAACTCAGCTTTTGTAAAGGAACAAAAGCTGTGATAAAGGCACAGGATACATGTGCACTAAATAACAATAAACATGTTGAGATCATCTTTACTTGTTGAGGCTTTAGTGTACTTTTCTATATTTATATTTTTTTTGCTTTTTCTCATTGCAGAAAAATGACTAACTTGTAGGTCTACTTTTGACTGGAAATGAAATAATGAAAGATGGTCTCCGACATTTGCACAGTACTGTACAAGAAGTCATTGAGGCTCCTGAGATACTGAGTATTTTAAAGAGATTATTGCTGATATGTTTAGTACAGGATGATTTTTTTTTGTTGTTGTTGTAGTAATGCACCTTTTTAAACTTTTAAAGATAGAAATAAAGTATAAAAGACGCCACACTCACCTGATACAGTCAGTGTAACAGCTTCACTGGTGTGTGTGTATAGTCGGTCTGTTGACTGTGTTCCCTTACAGGCGTAAACACCTGCATGAGACTGATCAACATTAGAGATTTCATATTTCTTCCTTTGAGCATCTCTGAGAAGATTATTATTCTTATACCATTCATAATTCCAGTAATCTCCACTTTCTATTTCACATGTCAGAGTGACTCTCTCTCTGATGAACACATGATCAGCTGGCTGGACTTTCACTGTAGCTTTTGGTCTCTCTGTTCAAAGATGACAAATACTGTTGAATATAATCTCCCTGAACATGCATCTCTTGATCACTACTCCTCTTTTGCAGTGGCTGTGAACAAACTCTAATAAATGTTTTACACAAAAGCCAACTCTTGTCTTCAGCTGACTGTCAGTGTTTATGAGATGAGCTATGTGAACTCACTGAAATCTAAGATACTGTGGGCTGAATGTACTGAGTCCCGTGTGCAAATTCAGAAGTAATTAGGATTCATTATGTCTGTGTGTTACTTTTTAAACTGGTAAATTAAATCAAACAAGCAGGTTCTAAGCACACATCTGAAAACACAGGATGTGCTTCTCTCCATCATGCATATGCATTTCAGAGAAAACTGCAAAAAGTAGGAAGATTGTGTAAAAATGGAAGAGCAACTTATTTAAAGATTTTTTGGAAAAAGGTGGGAATAATTGTGTTTATGTGTAATTTATTTATTTGTAGACATTGAAAACATTAGCTTGTAGGGCTTCTTGATGGACAGTTTGACTTGAAATAAAATAAATGATGGGTCTCTGACAACTTTTGCACAGTGCTGTACATTAATTAATGGAGACTGTGGATATTCTGTGTTCTTAAAGAGAAAATTTCTGATGTATATAAGACAGGATGATGCTTTTATAGTAGTGATGAACTTCTACACTTTGAACTCACAAATGCAGAAATAAAGTAAGAAAGATGTCACACTCACCTGATACAGTCAGTGTAACAGCTTCACTGGTGTGTGTGTATAGTCGGCCTGTTGACTGTGTTCCCTTACAGGTATAAACACCTGCATGAGACTGATCAACATTAGAGATTTCATATTTCTTCCTTTGAGCATCTCTGAGAAGATTATTATTCTTATACCATTCATAATTCCAGTAATCTCCACTTTCTATTTCACATGTCAGAGTGACTCTCTCTCTGATGAACACATGATCAGCTGGCTGGACTTTCACTGTAGCTTTTGGTCTCTCTGTTCAAAGATGGTAATACATTGTGTGATCCACATACTCCTAACCTTTATATGTTAACATATTCTGGACTTTTTTCAAATTCAAATGCAAATTTGAAAATTCTAATGTATTTACAGCTGCAATTTGAATGTGAGGGTGCATCACTTAGGACAAATACAAAAAGTGTATGTGTCTTTAAATTTCTTTTTAAAATTTCATTTTCATTGTTTTAACAGTAAAACTTTGACATGTTAAAAACAGAATAACAATCAGCCATTTGCAATTAATTTTCCTCATTGTCGCTCCAGCTCTGCCAAAATTAAAATCTGTTTGCAACTGAATATTTACTGTTAATGAAGCACTGCCGTCAATCAAACGCTGTGGGCGGGACGTCGGGAGGGATTTTTTAGTGCAGGGCGTGTTTTAGGAGGAAGTGACAAAAAGTCTAAATGTTGGCAGGACTGACGCAGAGCTAGACTCTTGTTTAGAATATGGAGGCAGCAGTAGCAAACAATGCTATTGACACTTTAACACTTGCTAACCAGGCCGAGAATAATTTTGTCGAAAGTCATTTCCTGTTGTTTTGTGTGGAAGTGATTCTTGATGGACTTGGAGAACTTATGGTTATCACAGGCACCAATGTCAGTGACACTGTGATCGGCATCGGTCAGAGGCTCACAGGACAGATAGAGGAACACTGGAGAAACACGGCCCTTAACATTTTAGTCCTTTCTTTACTTTAACACACTCATTAAAAACAGTCAGGGGTTGTTAACAAGTTGGTGTCTCATGGACACTGAAAATGCAATTGCAACTAGGATTGCAGATACATTTTATTTTGGCACAGCTGGAGCAACAATGATGAAATCCAATTAAAAATGGTTGATTGTTATTCTGTTTTTAACATGTCAGACTCAGATTATTAGGACAATAAAAATGAAATGTTAAAAAGATTTTGCTTTTCCATATTAAAGTTTTCCAACGAATAAACATAGAAATGCAAATGGAAATACAAGTTTTGCATTTGAATTTTATTAATGTCTTAAATGATGCTCACTCACATGGGAAATGCAGTTAATACAGTTAATGCAGTAAAAACACAATATAATTGCATTTACTTTTGAATTTGAAAAAAGTCCAGAATTTTCTACCACACATTTAACTGTTAATGGAAAGACAAAATGAAACAGACGCCACACTCACCTGATACAGTCAGTGTAACAGCTTCACTGGTGTGTGTGTATATTCGGCCTGTTGACTGTGTTCCCTTACAGGTATAAACACCTGCATGAGACTGATCAACATTAGAGATTTCATATTTCTTCCTTTGAGCATCTCTGAGAAGATTATTATTCTTATACCATTCATAATTCCAGTAATCTCCACTTTCTATTTCACATGTCAGAGTGACTCTCTCTCTGATGAACACATGATCAGCTGGCTGGACTTTCACTGTAGCTTTTGGTCTCTCTGTTCAAAGATGACAAACACTTTTAAATCTCATACAGTCTGTCTGAACATGCATGACAGTGTGGCCTCCACTACCAAGTAAAATACAGACTATGCCACTTATTATATTATAAAGGGTGGGAGAACCCTATTTAGCACTTTTCCCCACCACAGGTTCATCTAAACATACATGGATCACACAACTGATGGCTCAATACCAAACGTTTATTAAAGAAAGATCACATAAAAGAAATCACTTGCATATTTATTATATATATATATATCCCTTTTTTTTAAATAAAAAGAAATATACTTTAAGATTCCTGCCTCCTACTATGGCTATTAAAATATAGCAAGGGCTAAAAATACCTGCAGTGTCCCGGCATCTCCACTTCAAATCTCAAGCTTTAAAATAAGTTAAGGTCCACATCCAAATCACACAAAAACTGGACTGGGTTAACCGAGCTGCCTACCCTCAGTCACCACAGTTCAAACTAGAAGAACCAAAGAAATATAATGTTCTAAGCCCTAACAAGGGAATACTCGGTACTTGCTAATATAAAAATAAAATTACATTTAATTAGGGGTGCAACGATTATTCGACTTAGTCGACTAAAATCGACGACCAAATTAGCTGGTAACTAATTTAGTAGTCCATTAGATGGTGACTTCATTACAGGTCTTTCTCGCGCTCACTACGAACGTTTTGACATTACCGCTCACTGGAGAGTTAACAGCAGCGCGATGGCTGCCTCAAGAATAAAATCCTCAAAAGTGTGGAGCTAAACTCAGAAGAGGAAACTCTTCCTGAAGAGGAAACTTGTCGGCTCACGTTCGCCGCATTTGACCGCACCGGTGGCCTTTGACGCTAAGACGACGATGAAACTTTTGAAACTGTAAACGTTATCTGGAAAGTGGACAGGGTCGCTGTAAATAATAGTTACTTGCTCCTCTGTTCCAACTCCGTTAACGACTCCAGAGAAAATACACTTCGAAACACAAATATTACAGCTCAGCTCGGAACATGAAGTAGGACGGTATTCAACATTAACATTAGCTAACTAGCTCACTAGCGCAACTAACTATCGCCGTGTCCCAAGCCACACTTCTGTACTTCACACACTACGCTAATGGGTGCACTTCTACTGGTATATGCGCTATTTTTACACACTATTTAGTGAGCTAGTATGCGGTTTGGGACGCGGCGTATCTTACCGAGATGAATCGTCGTCATCCACACCGGAGAGCGTTTACAACAGGTCTCTGTTCTCCGCGAACATTTAGCTCCACTCGCTAACGGTTTTAGGAGGTGGTTCTCCTTGAAGATACAGGTAGCTGGACTGAGGGTTACCGTTGAAATGAAGCTTTTACAGAAAATCGTTCAGATTTAACTGTTCATAGTGAACAAGTTTTCCACAAACATTCGCCGCTTTCCCGTCCGCTCTATCGCAGCGCGGCTCCTCTGCCGCGGGGATGATCTGCTCTCCGAAGAGGACGAGTCTCTCACAGGAGCACAGAGAGACGCGGACTCTCCTCCGTTTCACTAAAGACCCGTGATTGTACAATGCACCGTTAAAATTTAGATTTTTTAACCTACTTGATTAAAGGAAAAGTGATTTAGTTTTGTTATATTTTTCTACTTTGCACATCCTTGGTTATAAATTTTGGCAGTAAAAATATATTGGATTTTATTTTTTTATCTTTTGTATTAGCAGGAAAGCTCATTAAAACAGTGAATTCCTGAATGGTATTCCTCTTTTGTCTTCATTGTTAGTTAGCAACTGCATAAAACAACCTCAAGCTAAATTTAAAAGCTAATAGCTACAGAAAAGTTATTTCGCAATGTAGTGATTCATAATCTGAATAATCGATTATTCGTTTCAATAATCGACAAATTATTCGACTATCAAATTAGTCGTTTTTTGCAGCCCTACATTTAATTCCACATAAAAATACGATTCCAAATATCAATAAAGAGCTCGACATTCAGGAAGATACTGCACTGTGCCCACTTAGTTAAAATGTAAACCCTAATGACCCCAGGATATCGCACATTCCTCCATCAACAATACAAAACAACTAATAACAATATTTTAAAATAAGAAATGTTGGACCCTCAATTTGAAATACAACGAAATTCAGAAGGGAAAATAAAACCCATAAAATAGATTTGTCTCCAAGCTGGTACCAATTAAAAAAGGTAAAACCTTAGGTCATTATTGTATTAAGAAAACACCAAAAGCCAGAGAAAAAAACACAAATAAAAAGGTGGGAAAAACAGTGGCTACACCAATGTCTGCACTCTTGTCTTCAGCCACTCTCTCTTTGTAGGTTATTTAAGTAATTGTGTCTGCTGCCACCCTCTGAGAGCTCTCCTTCAGTCACCAGCCTCCACAGTTAGCTGTATCTCCCATCTTTCTCCCCTGTCTTACTGACGGTTTAAGCAGGGCAAACCAAAGCCGGTTTATGAGGCCACTTCCTATTCCCCCCATTTTATCAAGAACAGGACTGCCGAACAGCAAAGGGCGCCCGCGAGGGAGTCCTCAATGAATAGGAGTAAATGGCGCTCAACGGCTAAAAACGAAAAGTTAAAATAGTTTCTAATCACTTACCCAGAACGTTTCTTTAATTTTAGAAAGTAGAAAGATGTATTTCACTAAATCACAAAGAAATCTTACATATATGTTTCCTTTTTCCTACAGCAAACGGGTTTTGGGCAGCAGGAGGCGGGCTTTACTGCTAGAGCGTGATGATTGATTGGCGAGCGGAGCAGCTCATTGGCTGACGTCATGGATAAAGGTCGGAATACTCCAGACTACGGCGGCGTTCTGCGCACGTGGCTCGAACAATGCCGGCCCTACGGGTCTCGAAAGAGCTCGAGATATTCGCGTTTGCTCCCGACTCTGACAACTAGCCTTCCTGCTGGGTCCTAGTGCCCCTCCTGTTTCCTTCCCAGCTGGGACCAAGTGTCCCACAGGCTACAACAGTATTCAAAAACATTCACTCTGTATTAGTTTACAGAGAATATTTTATTCCAGGTGTGTTTTTATGTTGATCACTACTCATCTGCATCTTCCACTTCCTGGCTGTGGATCCATTCTAATAAACTTTAAAAAAAAATCTAACTGCTGATGTTACCAGTGTCCATGAGATGAACTATGTAAACTAATACAGTGGGCTGGATGTATTCAGGTTTTTGTGCTGGATTCAGATAGAATTTGTATGTATTCTTCTCGTGTGTTATGAAGGAAACTGGCAATTGAGCCTAAACACACAGTATTTGGACAGTAGAACAAACAAGATGTCTGTCTCCTTCATGCATATGTATTTGAGGGACAGTTGCAGAAAACCTAGGAGGACTGTACAAAAAATAGGTAGAGATGTTGGAAGTACAGCTGGTTACATTTTCCACTAGATTTACTGAAGTTTGTGCAACTTGCTGCAGCAAGTTTTGCATGAATTTTTTTAAAAGCAGATGTAGATTTGTCTTAAAGTCACAAAAGACATGTGGCTAAGATCAGACGTAGGATTTAGGTATTTGCAGACCTCTCTGGAGGAAATGATTCATTGCACAAAACTTGAAAAAGAATATTTTTTTAACATGACGTATTTTGGGCCCAGTTGAGTGGATGAATCTAATCATGGAAAGCACACTGAAAGAATAAAAAGTGAGAAAGTCACCACACTCACCTGATACAGTCAGTGTAACAGCTTCACTGGTGTGTGTGTATATTCGGCCTGTTGACTTTGTTCCCTTACAGGTATAAACACCTGCATGAGACTGATCAACATTAGAGATTTCATATTTCTTCCTTTGAGCATCTCTGAGAAGATTATTATTCTTATACCATTCATAATTCCAGTAATCTCCACTTTCTATTTCACATGTCAGAGTGACTCTCTCTCTGATGAACACATGATCAGCTGGCTGGACTTTCACTGTAGCTTTTGGTCTCTCTGTTCAAAGATGACAAATACTTTTAACACTTATTCACTCTCTCTAAACGTGCATGACAGTATTCAAAAATATTCACTCTCTATTAGTTTACAGAGAGAATATTATGTGATATATTTATGTGATGTTTTTATATTGACCACTACTGCTCTGCTGCATGTTCTATTTTCTGGTTGTGAACAAACTCTAACGTTTCAGCCAAATCCAACTATTGCCATCAACTGATGCTTCTAGCACTAATAAGATGAACTACAAAACTTCAAAATTAAATTTCAAAGAGAATTTTGATGATCATCGTCTGTTAGGTCTTAAGTTTGTGAAGTTAGATGATATTTTCATAGCAGTAATGCACGTCTGCACATTTATCTGTTAAAGCTGCACTATGTAAGTATTGTGGATTTGGAGACCTCTTTGGTGAAAATGTGTTACTAAACGCAACATGCAGAACATTTTGTAACATTGGTTGTGATATGAACCTCCTGAGTGAATCAATCTGATCACTGTGTGTTCATTGAAAGAGCATTCAAGGAGAACTCAGTCAACTCGGTGACGGACGGGTCTTCTGAGGATGTGAGTGAATAATCTACTGTTGTCCTCACATTATCATTAGTATAATTATATTTTTGCATTTAAGACCTAAATATCAAGCAGGACCTTCTTTTTGAGACTCTGTAATGTTAATACTTAAAGATGTAAGATGTGGTCTGAAAAACCCTGTAAAAAACTTTCTGATCCCCTCTGGCTGTTAAACTACTTTAGGCTGCAGTACACAGCAGCAAAACAGAGTTTTTCTGCTACTTTTTAAAGTTTTAATAAAAAATGTATACCTTGTAGCTTTATCGATTTAAATGATCTAAGAAAGACAACACTCACCTGATACAGTCAGTGTTACAGCTTCACTGGGGAGTGTGTATGTTTGGCTTGTCTTTTGTCTTCCCTTACAGGTATAAACACCTGCATGAGACTGATCAACATTAGAGATTTCATATTTCTTCCTTTGAGCATCTCTGAGAAGATTATTATTCTTATACCATTCATAATTCCAGTCATCTCCACTTTCTATTTCACATGTCAGAGTGACTCTCTCTCTGATGAACACATGATCAGCTGGCTGGACTTTCACTGTAGCTTTTGGTCTCTCTGTTCAAAGATAATAAATAATTTTAAAATATAAATGCGTCATTCTACTGAACTGATTCAGTGCTGAAAACCCATTTTGGACCTGGACTTTAGACTAAAATCCTTTTGCTTTTAGTGAAGCTTAACCTTAATTATGTTCATCAGTACAAATGACTTCAGATTGTCTTTTATCAGTGACAAAATGTTAATAACACTATCAAAACTTTACCAAATGTTTAGATCAAGTGACAATTTTAGCAAATTTTAAGCATAACTCAAAAGTACTAGCAAGTACATGACTGTCGAACATAGCTTTAAATAGCTGTACACGCATAAAATCATAATATTTTTCATTAAAAGACTAAAAAAGTTTACTTAATTGCAGAAAAGATGTGTTTCAGTACTGACCATGCTTAATGTTACACACTGATTTTCAGACTCCGGAACACATTTACTTCAAAACAATGAGATCTAACTGCTCTCTCTGTGGTCATGAGAGACAGAGATGCAGCCTCACTTCCTGCTCTAAAATGTAGGTTTGTGGCTAAAATAAGGCTCCGCCTATGGACTAAAACTCTGTGTTTCTGTAGTGACCTGAAAACTTGGGACAGCATTTTTATTAATAACGTTGTTTTAAAGTTATAAAGTCACTTTAAAGGAAATCAAAAGGATCTTTTAAATAAAAAAAAAAACTTATTTTCACAAGTGTAATTTAAAATGTATATTTTTTTTAAATGTATATTTAAAAAATATATATATTTTTATATATATTTAGCTTATTACTATCTGATTTGGTGCCTTGAATTTAAATAGATCATAACATAATCATTGTAAATATCTAAGGTCAAAATGCAGAATTGTTTTGCACTGTTAGACTGCAATTTGAACTAATTGGTAGCACGGTCTATTTAAATTTAAAATTATTTAGAAACATCACTGAATATTATGGAACCATTTTATATATATTTTTTCATCATCATTCTAAAATCACATCATTTGTCTGAAAAGAAACAGAAAATGTGACATACCTACTACTGTAATCCTGACGGGATCACTGTATTGTGTAGTATAGTCTCCGCTGTGCGCTGCACACATGTACTCTCCTCCTTCTTTAAGCAGAGTTACGTTTAGTGTTTTTAATTCATGTTGTAAATGCTGAGAGTTTTTCATCCATAAAAACTTCTCTCCAGTAGACTGCAGCATCTCACAGCTCAGAGTAACTGTGTCTGGGCTCTGAGGCTCCACCTTCACAGTTGGTTTCTGTTGTGCTGTTGATATAAAATGATGAGGTCAGCAGAGCTGCTTTACTCTTTATAATATAAGAAGTAGATTATCATCCTAATCACATGATTTGAGACTAATGAGTTTAATGTTTCTATGTTCTATGAATGTGTTTGTTCAGTCAGGCTGCACTTTAACTTCTGACTTTGTCTCTTCTTTAAGAGCCCTTTATCATCTATTTATGCATTGGCAACATTAGCTTGAATTACAATTTGCACTTGTTTTAAATATTAATGTGTCTGATCACTTGTGATTTTACTTATTTGGAACACTCGTCTACACGTCCATAACCAGGACTGACATTTATTGAGGTTCATATGATCTACTTCACACACTGAGTAAACCACACTGCCAGATATGTGCAGAACAGAAGTGCTGTTTTCTAAACTCCTTTATGTTTATTATTGCTTTATGTACCTATTTCATCTGTTCCTTTCCTTCCATTCCTTCATAAACTGCTTTGATCCCAGTTTGACTGTTTATTTTATTTAGTTAATTATCCAAGTGATAATCAACAGTCAAAATCCTGATCTGCCCAAGTTAAACCTTAATTGAAAAATAAAAATATTTTATTGGTTAAAATTAGTCAATTAGAATTACAAAAATAATAGTTTAACTATATTAGTTAAATTATATGAAATATTAGTTTAATGATCCCACAGGGGGGATCAGTGGCAGATTTACTAAAAGAGGTGCTAATTATTGACACTTTGTGCTGGTGGGCGTGGCTAGTTTAGCAATGTATCTACTGAGAACTTCCATGTAAATGAACACTGGTGCAACTTCATAGTTAACATATGACCAACGCAATATAACCACGTATTTGACTCCCATGATTTTTGTATGGAGGCCTGTTTACACCAATAGGGGGAAAAGGCTGCGTCTGAAAATGCATTCAACAGCAGTAAATAGTGTGTAAAAAACAGTGCACCATCTTTAGAATTTGTAGCATGTGTATTTGTAGTGTGTAAAGTATAGAAATGAGTGGTACTGTTGTAGTACCAGAGTCCAGTACATTAATGATCTGAGTGCAGAGCATCCGTCTGAGGTCATTGGAAACATCATTATTTAATATAAACAAAACCTTCAAACAGAATAAAACTTCTTTTCTCTACACGTTTTAATCAAATCTGTTCGCTGCTGGATGATGATCTAATTGATCTTTCCATGGCGGCTTAACTGGCTATTTTTAATACGCTGAATTGATGTTGACAAACATTAATATTTTTGGGCTATATATTATTAAATGTTCTATTTTACAAAATGTATTGTAATGTTAATTATTAACATAAATCATGTGTAATGGATAATAATTAATTAAAAAAACAAACACACATTGATTTCAATTTTTATACCCTTTCTGGATTCTGAAAAAAATCTTAATCTGGTCTCAGTCTTGGCTTCGTCTCAACAACTACAACGTCTTGGTCTTGACTCAGACTCGATGTGTCCAGGTCTTGGTCAAAACATTTTTTTAGCCTCTGATCCTTAATTCAAAATAATGACTAATTTTCTGGAGATTTGGATTTAGTAGGTCCAATAATGACTAATAACTAAAGAACAAGTTATTAGTCTTCGAGAAAATATGTGATTATTTTGACATTATAATTCATTATTTTGAGAAAACATTATTTTGGCACAAAAAATAATAAAAAGAATCAGTAATTATTTCTATACATAAATAATGTGTTGAAACACGTTGTGTGCCGGGAACATTTAGAATTCCTGCTCGATTGGGAACTGTATGATTTTGTCCTGAGATCATGTAACAAGTAGCTTTAGTAATGCAGTGATTGCAGAGCCAGAAGAGTTTCACAATAGTTTTGGAAAGAAAACTGTCAAATCAATTTAAACAAAACGTGAAAAATCTAATTATCAGAATGAAAAATCACATCAAAGTGCAGTAGTTTAGTTTCTCTGCCAAGTTACTTTGTGCTGCCTCTGTGTGTTTAAGAATTCACTAGGACCTGCATTTATTGTCTTGCGCTGAATGATATCACATATTGTGCTGAGATAAAGGTGTTTCCGGTTACTCTTAATGGCTGCCACTAATCACCTATTCAGAGAAGTTTATTTTTGTTTTTATAGACTATATTAAGTCATACCATCCTCTAAACCACATCTATTTCTCTGCACAAAACAAATAAAGATGTGTTTTCAGTGGGATGAAAGACGTTTTTGGGCATGTATTTATGGGGATAAGATTGGAGACAGTCTAAGTTCAGTGTTTGTTAGCAATGTAAACTAATAAAAGGAAACTTTAGGTACCAAACATGTCTTGGCTATTGACTGCATCCGGGGTAAGTGATAAATCTTATTAGTATGATTTATCACCAAACTATTCATTTAAGACACTTTGATGGGTGTAAAATGTTCTTATTTTTCATTTTTTTCATTGCAGAAAATATATTTATGTATGTGATAAAAATCTTTCTTTACTCTGTCTCTCAGTAACAACAGCAAACACGCTAGTGCCAAAAATAATACAGCTTTTCTCAGGCATTAAACAGCGCACACTCAGTATTTACTATCAGCCTATGTAAATCTGAATTAATAATTCATTATAATAATGATCTCCTACTAGTATTTTGTGCTTTCTGAGAAACACTACTATAAATGCATATGAAATACAGGCGCTAAAGAGCAACAACTGTCCTTTTTCATCTTATTACAGGCGTTAAAGTTCTAAAGAGCTGTTCCCCCTTTTTAAATCACAACACCACAATCTACAAAATGTTCGTAAATCTGCCCCTAAGATGATTTCTCTGGCATTCCTGCACATTAGCTACATTTCATAAGTAGAATGTTTTACTGAAATGACTACAATGTCTGCTCATTGTGCTTTGATAACTCTGTGTCGGGGTTTAGTTTTAATCAGCCTGATGAGCTGATTTTATATAGCGTATTTTAGTTAACCTGCCATAGTGTCTGGTGGGTGCAGCAAATCTTGGAAGCATTTCCACAAAGTAGGCTACACTCTGCCAACTCATCACAGTGTGGTTTCTACATCATCATTGAAGTTACATGGAAAAAACAAACCTTCAGAAACTACCAAGGTCCAGACCTCAGTGTTCTCATAGCTAACTGTGGTATTACTTGTGTATGAAATGTGAAGAATAAGATGTGTATGCAGGTGTACATGAGAGCTAATTAACTAATCCAGTAGATGTTCATGTAGTGATTCACCTTGAGTTTGTCCACAGTGGAAGAGCACAACCAGCACTAAAGTAGGAGAGAAACAGAGAACATGATGCATTATTGTGAAGTATTAGCTGCAGTTACAGGTAGAATGAATAATCAACAGTGAAAAACACAAGTTTAGCACAAGAGCAAGTCAACTAAACTATCATTGTCTAACTGTATTGGTCTTAAACCAGTCTGGGCAAGAGTGGTGCTCAACCTAACGCTGGGCAAAATGTAACACAATGTAGTACGTAGTTAAACAGACTCCACAGTCTGCTGAAAACACATGATGCAGCCTTCAAATCCAACAATAGTGAAGAACTTAAAAGTTGTCAGATACACACTAAAGGCTGGCATCAAGGCTGCTGAACTGAAGACTTTCTGTGCCTGTTCTATCACTGCTCAGGCTCGGCTAACCACCACTGCCCTGCCCCCCTCCGCAGAGGAGCCAGCACTCATACTAGCTTTAGATAAGGTGAGAAGAGCACTGATGAGGGTCTCAACTCAGAGAGAGGGGATGGTATTCCAGGTCTGCAGATGAGGAACATCATAGATTGCCAAAAAGGCCCAACCTCACCTCCACTTCCTTTGAAGGCTGAGGAGAGTCAACCTGCCACAACAGCTCCTCTGCAACTTCTACAGGTCTATTGTGAAGAGCATCATGACAAGTTGCATCACAGTCTGGTATGGCAGCATCACTGCTGCTGGGCATAAGGCACTGCAGAAGGTGGTGAAAACCAGCACATCACTTCAGTTCACTGCAGATGTCTGAGGAAAGCCAGCAACATCTCCCCTCAACCCACACACCCCAGTTCACCCACATTCCCTGTTCAACCTCTACCATCCAGAAAGACCATCCGAGCTAGAACCACCAGATTCAAAAACAGTTTTTACCCATGAGCTGTTAAACTGGTCACACCAACAACACCAACCAGAACATGAATACACACTATGGACCGTTACTGATCTAAACCCTGAACCTCCCAGCATATCTACACAATGAGCTCCACTAGCTTATGGGACTGTAAACACACTGCACTTTTAACTGGAACTCTCTAGGATATTCAAGATTTGATTTTTACTGTATACTTGAGCGTTTATGCTGTAGCTGAATTCTTGAACATTAAGCTGCTAATGCTCATTTACCTGCACTGTACACTTTGTGAATATAACATGTGATGCTGTTTACAAGCACTTATAATTTGCACACCTGACCTGGTTTACCTCAACATACTGCATATTTCACACCTAAGCTGTAAATCACCCAAAGACTACATATTTATTATAGTTTATTTATTATAATACAGTAACTATAGTTTTTCACTTTAAATTCTACCTCTACTGTCTGACCTACTGTTATTGTTCATGCACATATTCTGTATTTACGGTCTATGCACTGATTATTCTTGTGTTTCTGTCTGTTGTCTTTGCATTATTGTGTGTTTTTATCACTGAACTGGAGAAACAGCCTGACAGTGTTTCATTACAAAACTGCATTTGTATAATAACAATAAAGATCAATTTATTTAAATGCTTTTGCTTGTTCATATTCCTACAGCCACAATATCCACTAATTTTGAGTGTAATTTCACAGATATCTCTCAAGATTACCATAAGGATACTTATTCAGCTTTTGTTATAATTGATTAATTGTAAAAAATATTTTTAATTGTTTGTGGACAAATAATCTCTAACACACGTTACATATCACCATATTGAAGCATATACAGTTTAATGCAAATATTTTAACACCCCATGAAATTATATGTTTGATTGATTTTCTAAGTGAAAACATGTAAAAGATTACAACTGGCCCCTCAGCCTGTTATAAGCCAGCATCCGTGATAGTATGGGGGGGGCATCAGTGGACATGGCATTGGTGACTAGCACATCTGTGAAGGCACTATTAACGCTGAATGATATAAACCCGTTTTGGCAACATACGCTGCCATTCAGATAACGTCTTTTTCAGGGAAGGCCTTGCTTATTTCAGCAAGACAATGTAAAACCACATTTTGCACGTATTACAACAGCATTGCCCTGTAGTAAAAAAGTTAGAGTGCTAAACTGCCCTGCCTGCAGTCCAGACCCGTCACTAACTGAAAACATATGGCACTGTATGAAACGAGAAATACAACAAAAGAGACCCCGAACTGTTATGTAGCTGAAATCCTACATCATGTAAGAATGGGAAACATCTCACTTTCAAAACTATAGCAGTTGGTTTCCTCACTTCCCAAACGCTTACAGAGTGTTGTTAAAAGAAGAGGTGATGAAACACAGTGGTAAACATTCTCCCATCCCAACTTTTTTGGAACATGGTGCTGCCATCAAATACAAAATGGGCATATATTTTTCAAAAAGCAATCAAATTTCTCAGTTTTACCATTTGATATGCTGTTTTTGTAGTATTTTCAAATAAAGAAAGCATTTAAATGATTTGCACATGATTGCATTTTGTTTTTTTACATTTTGCACAGCTTCCCAACTCCCAACTTTTGGAATCGGGGTTGTACATGTGTTTGGCTACTGCTGTGGAAGGAACTGAGTATTTTGCTCAGTACGCAGTGAATCTTTTACATACAACATGACAATATCTACTCAATATTGTATTACTTTATTTAAAGAAAACAACATCGAACAATTTAAATAAATTACACTCTGAACCAACTTGTAAAATGCAACTTTGTTCTCAAGATTTAACTCAGTGTGCAAAAGCAGTCACTGCAGAATCCAGTCACCACAGAACCACACACCACACAGCAGGTTTCTAAAATACAGCTATCAGAAGATGTAGGCTGAAGACAATGACAACACACAGATGTTAGATTAAACAAGGCGGAAAGACAAACCCAACATGCAAACATACAGAGCCAAGAGAAATGTGAGTTTTTCTAAGAAATATCAAGTAAAGCTGACATATCTTGACAGACTACACTAAACCCCACTTCCAAAAAAGCTGAAATGCTGTGAAAAATGTTAATAAAAACAAAATGCAATGATATGCAAATCATTTAAACCCTATATTTAATTGAAAATAGTACAAAGACAATGTTAAATGTCAAAACTGAGAAATTTGAATGTTTTTCGAAAAATATATGATCATTTTAAATTTGATGCCAACATTGTGAGGTACAAAGTTCTTAGTAATTAGTAATTAGTAATTAGTTCTTAGTAATCTCAAGTAGTTATTTTGGTTAACATGATGTACGTTCCAAGACTGTCTGACTAAATTACACTGAAATGTTGTTTGGACTCAAGAGGTACTACAACATTTCAGTGCAATTTCTCTTGTCTCAGTCTCGGCGTAAGGTGGACTCCGAAATTGTTCTCGAGACCAGCCGAGTGCAGAGCCTCCCTTTGATGCACTGAAAATGGAACTTTTTTCTGTGATTACTGAATATTAACAAAACATTCAAACAGAATAAAACAGTTCATTTTTTAAAAAATGTATTTGCTGCTGGTTATGGATCTAATTGAATTTTCCATGATGGATTAACTGGGTTTTATGTGTTTGTTGAGGCTCATTGGTTCCAAAATTCAGAGAGCAGATCAGAATGTTATTATTACTGTTTTCATTAATAAAAATTATTATTCGCCAGTAAATGATGGTGAGTTTATTAGTTATAGTTATAGTCTTATTTAAACGTATTTAAAATCACCACCTAAAATCAATTTAATATAAACCAAACAACATAAATCCATTTTCATTATTAATTCCGATCTTTCATTAAAATTCCGATCTGCCCAGATAAACCATCATGGAAAGGATCAGTTAGATTCTCAACCGGGAACAGATTTTATTTAAACATGAAGAACAGCGGCCTGAAATTTAACTTACAGCAACCACTAATAATACTACTGCTAATTATTGTTATTATTATTATTATTATTATAAATACATTATTGTAGTATAATAAATACATAGAGCATGTAATAAACATTTTAGATTTCATTTCATTTAAATAAAGATAACTTAATAGCAGAACTGCATGGGACTCTTATTATGACAGCATTGGCATTTGCGGTGAATGTTAGTGAAGTTATGGTGAATGAAATGCTGGAAATGGAGAGCAAGTAATTCTGAGTTCTCAGTGGATTCGTTTGATATTTCTGTTCATTTCTAAATTCTGACAAACTGTATCTATCACTGTGTGATGAGTGAATCAGACTCATGGCCACTACTGTGAGATCACTGATCACTGATGTAGATAAAGGTCTATTTTATTCTCTTTTAAGGTTTTGTTGATATTCAGTAATGATAGATAAATTGTTTAGTTTCTAATCACCTCAGATGGAGGAATCACACTCGACTGGCCTCGAGAACAATTTCTGAGTCCACCTTACCCCACGACAGATCCACAATGATGTCCAGACTGAGAAAAGGCAGAGACTATTCATTTATGCTGAGGCAACACTCGAGTATTACAAAGGTAGTTAAACTATACATATAAACCGATCAGGCATAACATTATAACCACCTCCTTGTTTCTACACTCATTGTCCATTTTATCAGCTCCACTTACTATATAGGTGCACTTTGTAGTTTCTACAATTACAGACTGTAGTCCATCTGTTTCTCTGCATATTTTGTTAGCCCCTTTTTACCCTGCTCTTCAGTGGTCAGGACCCCCATGGACCCTCACTTTAAGTTCATGTGAGGTGAAAGAAAAGTGGGTAGGCCATAAAGCATGAGCGTTAATGAGATGAAGAGCCAACTATTTTTAGAATTTTAAGAAATTTCACTGAATTTTTTTTTTCATACCTCACATCAAATTTAGCTCTATATTGTGTTTTCTATAACAGGTAATACTGTTGTTGTGTTGATTGTGTTTTATATCTCTGATTTCCTCAGTCTGTAGATGGTCATTAAGAGGTGGCAGCTCAGCAGAAGATCAGACAGGTGAGAATATTTTTGCCAGTTCAAACAAGAAAATTAGCTCATTGATCCTCGAGTTCTTGTAAATTTGAGTTTAATGAAAACAGCATGTTACTAAACACAGGCAGGGAGAGGGAGAGAAAGAAGCTGAAGGAGACTGAAAGATCTGAAGAAGCAGGTCTGATAAAGGTTAGTGTGTGCCAACTTAACCAAACAGCCACTTTTTATCAGTTTTCTGCTGTTGCTACTCTAAAAGTTCATGATGAACAGACATTTACAGGTCACCGAGTTCACACGCAATAGAGCACAAAGCATCAGCCTCACATGGTACCATGAGGTGCAGTGGATACATACACTACACATTAAAAGAGCCTCCTGGGGGAGCATGCCCCCAAACCTCCTTATTAAAGGCTTAGCCCCCCCATCCATAAATCTCTAGTGACCCCCTGTATACTGGATAAGATACTCATATGGATTCCATGACATTCATTCTGAATAAGAACTCCAATGTAGATTCTTGGGCTACAAAACTAAACAGGGTTTTCATTCTTCACAACTTCCACACTCGTACCTCACACTTACCTGGTTAATAGCTACAACTAACAGGACTGTTAAAGAAAGCGCTACCAATATACAAAACAAACTCCATCAAGCTCAGAACTGTGAGACAATCATACAATTACCTTCAACAAGACACCACTACACAGTGAGGAAAGGAGCTCCAAGAGTATAAATATGATAAAAGACCTCTTTGAAGATGGTAAACTATGAACTTTACACACTTTACAGAACAGATTTAAAATAAGCTCCTCTGATACTTATTTATATTTCCATCTTAGAAAAAACTTTTTTTGATACAAATATTGGTTTGAAATCTTCCTCTTTAGAGACTTTATTTGATTCTGAAAATCACAGAAAAATGAATCCAAATGATAAATGCAAATTAGAGACTGTCACTGTGTCACTTTTAAAACATCAGTTAAATGTGTTCAGAGTGACATCAGAGTCAGAGAGTAAATCATTAGATGAAAAATTAGAAATTAGATGAAAAATCCTGGAATCTAATATGGAACAATGTAAGATGTTCTACTCCCAGTATGAAGCTCAGATCTATTCAAGTGAATATATTACACCCAATACACTGTACTCCACAAAAATGAATTAAAATCTATATTGAAAAGCAGAAGGTTCACTTATCCATCTGGTCTTGTATGAAACACCTTTCTGGATGAGTGTTACTGAATATTTATTTATAATTATTAATGTTAATATATCACTAGCTTCTAAATGTGCTATTACTAAATGTGCATGTTTGTTTGTTGAGATGGATTATAAAGCTATAATAATCCCAAAGAAAACAATAAAATTTAATACAAAAAAGCAACAGCAATATAAAGAGAATCTTTACTCACAGAGCATCAGAGAGAGCAGACTGAGCTCCATACTGCCCCAGTAATGACTGACTGAACAATGACCTAAACACTTCCTCTTTACTCACAGACAAAGCACATGAGAGAGAGAGACAGAGAGAGAGAGAGAGAGAGAGAGAGAGAGAGTGAAAGAGAGAGACCCACAGGACCCACCACAATATCTTGCAGTGCAGGACTAAGTTTCAGTGCTGTGTGCAGGAGCGGGTGGGAAGCCAGCCCACTGCAGGCAGGAGCAGGCATGAAGAGAAATCCTGCAAATTAATGAATAGCCTAAATAAAGGAGAACGATCACTGAATCATATATACAAACAATATAAAAGGAAAACAGTAAAACAGTTTGAATGAAGTCATTCTAAAGAGTCACGAAGCTACAAATTACAGCTTAGCTTAGACCTGATTAACACAACATGGACAGTTTTGTTTTTCATGTCAGTGCCCATGTTAAGTGGTCATTGCTTTCACACAGATTACATGTGCAATCCCTCACTGTTGGTCATCTAAGATAAAATATTAACCCTTTAGCTTACATACTTTAATTAATGTGAGAGAAACTGTGTACTGACAACTTCACACGTCAATACTAAAACATATCTGGTCGTCCATATAACGACAGGATGCTCATTCATAACATCCTTCACAGCCATTTATGTGGTAAACTGGTACTAATTCTCACAAACAAATGGGGGCGACATACATTTAAAAACAATTTCTCCTGCTGTTCCTCCAAACTGGCTCTGCTACTTTATCGTAGTAGCCTGTAAGGCAGAGGTTCACAGGAACTAAGGGGTTAAAAGGATACATCTGTGCTTCCTTAGAATTCGCCCAAAAGAAGGCCGCATTTCAAGGCTCCTCTGCCTTCTTTTGAAATGGGATGGTGATCATGACGTTTGCAGCCGAGAAATGGAAACTTTGAAGGTCGCAGCCCTGTAAATGAGACCCAGCGAGCCCTTTTTCCTGGAGCTTTATAGCTTTTATCTCGATTTTAATTGTCCTCAAATCTGATTTTGGTAAAAGATCATTACATCACTTGTCTTTACGATTATTGAGATAATTTTGATACAAGAAGTCTTTGCTCAGTTTTTGACTAAATATCGGGGAGTTTTATTATAACAAGTTTAGCAAGTATAGCAAGTTCTGGAACCAGTAGAATTTCATGGTCATCAGCATCAAAGGAGGCACTGAGATGCAGGAGAACCAAGATAGATTGCCTGAGTCTGATTGTGAAGTTCTGTTTCAGTGTCATAATGTTGTTGTGTTCTGCCTTAATGTGTTTTGTCTGAATGCTACTAACTCAAATTCAAAAAAGTTGGGATAAAAACAGAAAGCAGTGATTTACAAATCTACTTTGGCCTGATTTTGAATGAACAGTACATTTTTTAAAAGTCCAAAAAGTCTGCCGACGTCTCTGGACTCAAGCTCATCTGAAATGGACTGATGCACAATACTGTTGTCTAACAAGGTAATTTTTCAGATTGTTTATTGAAATAATGAATGCTGTGTTCTCTGGGTCAAAGACTGTTGTTACTAGCATAAAGTTCTAACATCAGGGTCTGTCATGGTCGGGGGTGGTATTAGTGGGTGTCTTGCACATCTTTGAGGTGTGAATGAGAGCAGAAAGGTGCTAAAATAGGTAACACCTGAAGATACAAGTCTTCTGACCACAGAGGAAAGAACTGAGCGTGAGAACTGACTGCAGTGCAGAGTCCAGGGGAAAGTCCATTCCACCTCTCTGGGCCAAAGACACCAAAACAGTGAGGTCCTGCATTATGGATGTGCTTAGATTGGAAGATCAGTATTATTGTAAATATTTGAATAAAAGACTGTCTTGTAATAAATATGATGTTATAGCTTTACATAAAAGATGCAATGAGTGTGAATTAAAAACATCATTAGGTTTCAGTTCTTATTTGGTTGATGTTGTCACTACTGCAGTTTTACTAGAATAGAAATCAGACCACAAACACATCTCTAACTCCTTGGCGGATAAAGTGCACAAATATTTTACTCACAGACTACAGAAATATAATCAGTGAGATGTTCCCACAGTTTTGTATCTTTGTTAGATATATTTGTATGTATATACAATTTTGGAGACAGGAGGTTTTAGTCTGAGGCTTCTCAAATGTAATTGTCTTTGTTTCCCAAGACTTAGTCTGTTACCATGCTAACTGTATACAATACATATAACTCACATATAAATACATATCCCACATTAACAATATGGACTTTACACAGGATATGTCAGGGAAGTACTGTACACTGTTTAATACATCAATAAACATAAACAAGAAACTACTTGCAACTCATGCATTCCACCTGTACAAACTTGGGTTATAATAATTGTAACAGAAACGCTGTTGTCCCTTTGCGCCATCTACTGGACAGTGAAACAATGTGTTATTGTAGGAGATCCATGCAGGTTATTTTATAGTCTTTCTGTACAGCACAGCCAAACTAAACCCACTTCTCCCATCCAGAATGAAAAACATTCAACACAAGTGTTGTGAACAGATATCCATCCTTTCCCCTTTAGAATAAAAGTCCTGTATTTATTTTGTATTTACAATGCAGGAAAAAACAGATAAAGCTTTGAATAATACTTTTACCTCACACACATGAAGGCCTAGCAATTAGCATTAGCTTTAATGATCAGCATAGTAAGGAATTACTTTGCATATTTTGTCCCTAAAGTAATTTTATGCTTTCTGGTAAAATCTTCAGAGGATAATAGGTGTCCAACTGAGTTCCAATCTATCGTCATACCAATCATCTTTGAATATGGATTTTCTATAAATGGTAATAACTCTGTTGTTACACAATAAAGAATTGTGTTTGGTAAATATCATTTTTCCAACAGACATCTTTGCAGGAATTTTATACATTTTGTTTGGGATATGGTACTGTATAGGTTGAGGTTGGGAAATACAGTCTGTTAGCCACTTGACTCTAAGAGCTGCAAAATTCTATGGCTTCTTAATCCCCACCAACATGATCCCCAGCTAATTGTGATCTATGTAGGTAGTGAGTTCTGTTCTTGCATATGAATCTGAATAACATGGAGTTAGATGACTGTCTTTTAGTGAAATGAATAAAAAATGGCACGAGTAAGCCATCAGTTTCAGACAAAAGAATTCTACCAGGCATAGATAAAGCCATGAGCCAATGATTTAATGATTTCTGTACAGCTTATAAACTGGGAGTAACATTCAAATTATCTGTTGTGCAATTTTGTTATTAATAAACCAAGGAATTTTACCTCATCTTTGAGTGGGATATTGGCTATGCTACTAAGATCACTACTATGAACAGCCAGGAGTTCACATTTCCCAAAGTTTAGGGTCAGACTAGATGCTTTTGAGAAAAACAAAACAAAAAAAATGTAGTGAAATCATCTGGGCCTGGCGACTCTCCATTAGGCATCTGTGTAATAGCACAGCTCTGCCATGGTAAGTTCAGCAAGTTCCACTCTATTTTTGTGGTTCAGTCCTTCAACATATCCAGGAAAAGATCTGCCTCATAGACTTGTAGAATATCATTTCCAAAAAAGTTGTGATGCTGTGCAAAATGTAAATAAAAACAAAATGCAATAATGTGCAATCATCACCCTATATGTCATTAAAAACAATACAAAAACAACAAATCAAATGTTGAAACTGACCAATGTTATTGATTTTTGAGAAATATATGCCCACTTTGAATTTGATGCCAACAATACATTCCAAAAAACTTGGGATGGGGGTAACAAAAGGCTGGTAAAGTCATATAAAGCTATAAAAAAAAAACACCTGGTGGTTAATTGGCAAAGGGCAGCAACATGATTGGGTATTAAACAAGCATCCTAGACAGGCTGAGTCTTTCAGGAGTATAGATGAGGAGGAGTTCACCACTGCACAATAGTGCAACAATTCAAGAATAATGTTTCTCAACATAAAATAGCAAAGAACTTTTGTTTTTCATCATCTATGGTACATAATATCATTAAAAGATTCAGAGAGTCTGGAGAAATCTCTGTATGCAAGGGACAAGGCCAAAAAACAGTATTTGCTGGCCGTGATCTTTGGCCCCTCAAGTGGTACTACATTAAAAACAGACATGATTCTGTAGTGGAAATCACTGCATGGGCTCAGGAGCACTTCTAAAAACCACTGTCTGTGAAAACCGTTCATCGCTGTATCCACAAATGCAAGTTAAAACTCTAAAACGCAATGAAGAAACTGTACATAAACAGGATCTAGAAACGCTGCCATCTTCTCTGGGCCCGAGTACCTTTAAAATGGACTGAGGCGAAGTGAAAAAATGTGTCCTGTGGTCAGACGAACCAACAAATTATTTTTAGAAATCATGGACACTGTGTCCTCCGGGCTAAAGACCACTCAGCTTGTTATCAGCACATAGTTCAAAAGCCGGTATTCATGATGGTATGGGGTGCATTAGTGCACATGGCCTGGGTGACTTTCACATCTGTCAAGGCACCATTAATGCTGAATGATACATATATACATGTTTTGCCAACATATGCTGCCATCCAGACAACGTCTGTTTCAGGGAAGGCCTTGATTATTTCAGCAAGACAATGTCAAACCACATTCTGCATGTATTACAACAGCATAGCTCCATATTAAAAGAGTCCTGGTGCTAAACTGGCCTGCCTACAGTCCAGACTGGTCACCACTGATAAGATTTGGTGCATTATGAAATGAAAAAAACGACAGCAGACCTCAAACTGTCGATCAGCTGAAATCCTATTTAAAACAAGAATGGGAAAACATTTCACTTTCAGAACTACAGCAGTCGGTCTCCTCAGTTCCCAAATGCTTACAGAGTGTTGTTAAAAGAAGAGGTGATGAAACACAGTGGTAAACATTCCCCCGTCCCAACTTTTTTGGAACGTGTTATTGGCATCAAATTCAAAATAGGCATATAATTTTCAAAAAGCAATGAAATTTCTCAGTTTCAACATTTGATATGTGGTCTTTGTAGTATTTTCCTTTAAAAATATGTATTTTTAAATCATTGCATTCTATTTTTATTTACATTCGGCACAGCGTCCTAACTGTTTTGGAAATCATTCAGATAAATTTAACTATATAGATCATTTATTTTGAGCATAATATCTGCTTGATGTTTTCTTCTAAAATATTTTATTTTTTTGCCTTCTTGAATGTCAAATTTTCCTAACATTATATTTGAGCCATTCCCATTTATTCATAGGGAATAAGTGCCCTTGTAGCTTGACCAGGCTGATCATAGATAATGCTGATCTTTTCAATAAATCACTATGAATTTCCAGCAGAACATCCTATGCCGTCCTAAACAATCATTCAGACGTTAATTCAACTAAATTGCTTGTTATTAATCAGAAATCTAATCTACAGCATTGAGTCCTGTATTATTACTCCATGTGTATTGTTCTCCCTGGATTATTTTTGTGCCACATATATACAAAATGAAGTGATTTATAAAAATCAGAAATCAGTGAGTTAAATGAGTGGGTGCTAAACTGGGTAGGAACTCTGTCTTGCAACTCGTCTGGAACCACGTTAAAGTCACCTGCTACAATAACTTTATCTGTTAAGTATACACTCTTCCAACCATCAATCATAATACCTACATCAGAAATCAATCTTATAATTTTGGCCCTATTATTAAAATCATATAAATTTACCAAAAGGTAATTGCAGCAATGAAGAACAATGATAAACATAATCCAGTGGCCCCTTAGAAACAGTCTTTTGATCTATACTTTGCTATTGGGATTGGGAAAAAAAATCATACAACAGCCTATACCTTAAATGTGTTCACTAACTCAACACAGGATTAATAACCAGTAACCTTCCAGAATTTGAAACAACTAACAGACAAAGACTATTTTTAAGCCCCTTTAAACAAGCAAACAGTTATGGATAGAGCAAGTAATGTAGCATATGCTCGGCGTACAACACCATGCCTTTTTTGGTCAGGTCTAGCTACAAAAACAAAACAGACAAAAAAAAACTACATTTCAGTCCGTTACAAAACAGTGACAAGGAATGAAGACTGTGCTCTTTTTCAGTCAACCGTGTGGCAGCCGTCAGTGACTGCATAACCATCTCACAGATAAGCTTTCAGCCCTCTTTTCCTGGCTTCCTCCTCCTTTGGCCAGAAACAAGCGTGAGTTTCACTGTCCCCTTTACAGAAGTCTTCCCTGAAGCAGATTTTCATCTTGTTGCAAATCTCAGCAGTTTTGAACATCTTCCAAACTTAATCATGAACAGTTCTCACAGAAAGCCGTAAAATAATCTGCCTAGACTTGACGTCCCTCATCTTCTGTCCCAGGCTCTGCACTGAATCCACCATGTTTTGCAACTGCTCAGCTGAGAGGCGACTATCTTGGATACTGATCACTTCTTCTCTAATGTTTCCCCCTTTCTCTGGGACATCATTCAGCCGTACCAACCATGCCCACCTGTACCTTGCATGCTCCAGTCATAAATCACACAGTGCTGTATTCTCTGCTTCAGCCTGGCATATTTGCAACAACCGACTCCTTGGTTTTGAAGACCGCTTCAGTATTTTCCTTCAACTGCCAATCAAAAGCTTGGATATGATCATTCTGAATATGGAATTTATGTGAGACTCTGAATGGTGCTGAAGAGGACAAAAGACTTCAGTCACTTCAGGTTCAAGCTTATCATGCTTATCTGGTCGTGAGACGTGACTCAGTTCCTGGGGCACTTCTTTTTCAGCTTGTTGGTCCATCCAATTGATATCCTCTTCATCACATGCTTGTTTTATAGCAGCTAATGAGTAGCCATGATCTTTGCTAGCTGCATCCATAATTCATTCATGTTAAAAAAGAAAAAAGTCATTCTTGTTGTAAAGACTGTGCCCAATGGCAATAGTACATTTTCATTTCATTTGGCTTTATTTATTGTTTTTTTTTGGGGTCCAATCTCAGAGCCTCAGTCCAATCTCAGAGCCTGCAAAAAAGTTTGACTGCTCGCTCCGCCATCTTGGCACGCCACCACCCCAGTGTCCGAAAGCAAGTTATTCAGGCTTGAGGCAATTGAGGATAGCAGCAGTTGCTAAGCAATGATTGGAGGGCTGAGAAAATAATAATGTGATTAAGAATGAGACTTTTTAAAATAAGATGATGTCATTTTGATGTGACGAGCTGAATGTTTGATGGACGTAGCAACAATAGCTAAGGTCAACGGGATGTCAGAATTTTACAAATGATCAATCGAACGAAACAACATGAACAAGCAGTTCATTTGAACTGATAAGAGACCACCATGAAGTCATAACTCTTGTATTACTTAAAACAGTGGGGGCAGTAGTTGGGAAAATGGTATTATAATGGTATTGACTGTCACTTCATTGTCTGCCAGTTATGGTTTGTTGAGCTGCTAACAATAGGCTGCCGTGGTAAGCTTTGCTGCAGCACGCTCTGTTTTAAAACATCATAGACTGGGAGCAAGTTTCACATTCCTGAGCGTGTGCCAGCATTTACCATTTGATGGTCTGTGTGCCTTATCCCATCTGGCTCACAGGCAAATCTGCCCTGTGTGTTGTATCCCATCAAACGATGCACACAAAGCGGTGCATCGTGCATAGAATGGCGTCGTTCTTTTAAACTGAAAATGACGAGCCCCATTTGTGCCTTTTAGAGGCTGCTGGAAGACAAAAATACCAACCAGTTACACAGGAGTACCCATACTTGTTGCAGAATGTTTCCGCATAGTGAGCTATGCTTTGTTTCTGGCTTTCAGCACATATGTGTGAAGCCTTAAGGTGGGGATGTAGCTCAGTGGTAGAGTGCATGCTTTGCATATATGAGGTCCAGGGTTCAATCCCCTGTACCTCTATTCTCATGGGCTCCATGCTGAAGCTTTACAAGCTCCTTTTTTTAAGTTATGCCCTTTACATATAACTAGCCCACACTGGCTGCACTCGCAACACAGTTGCAGATGAAAGTTGTAAGTCTGGCAACTCACAACATTTCTTTTGGAGGAGACACAGAATGCGTTTGCTGGGCTCACGTGTTCAAGTTGCTGGCAAGTTGAGTGCCATGACCGTAAGCCGGGGGTATTCGCTGTTGTGCGCCAAGGGCCAGTGTGACTGTCAGTTCTTACTCCAAACAAGCTGGAATACACCTGAATAACCACTTGTTTAATCGGCTGGCCTCAGTCTTCAAACTGATGATCGGGGTGATCTCCCGCTTTGTTGAACTAAAAACCTGCAGCCATACTGGCCCTTTGTGGATGAGATTGAACACCCCTGCTGTAAGCCGAATGTTAAAAAATGACTGTGCAAAGTTTGCCTAGACCACAGGCTGGCAACATGCGGTTCTTATACTGCCCTGTTGTGGTACCACAGCAGAATTAGATTTTCATGTAAAAATAAAATAATCCTACTAGAACCTAATAACATAACTACTAGACTCAATAACTGCCGCATAATCCCCGACTATTCCACTGATAAGGAGACTACAGGCAGTTTTAATAGGTACTATGTGATACCTTATTTGGTCCAGATCTAGATGCGAAAGGGAGCTGGTCGATAAAAAGATTAGACTGAGATGTGAATTTAAAGGAGTTTGTTGAAGACAGATCAGCTTTAAAAAACGATAGGAAAAGAATAAATTATACAAGGTCAATACCAAATATGTATTGTCCATACAATGTAATTCCAAACTCAACCAACCATGCCTTTATGGACCTTATGGCGTTCTGCACTGGGGCTCAGTCATGCTGGAACAGAAAAGGCTCTTCCCCAAACTGTTCCCACGAAAGTTGGAAGCATATAATTGTCCAAAATATCTTGATCTGCTGAATCACTAAATTTTCCCTTCACTAGAACTAAGGGCCCTAGGCCAACCCCTGAAAAACAACCCCATAGCATTATCCTTTGTCTACCAAACTTTACAGTTGGCACAATGAAGTCAGGCAGGTAATGTTCTACAGAAATTTCATAAACTGACTTGTGGCAGAGGTGACATCCTATGACAATGGCATGTTTAAAGTCACTGAGCTCACCAGTATGACCTATTCTACAGCCACTGTTTGTCTATTGAGACTGCAAAGCTATGTGCTTCATTTTATCCTCCTGATAGCAATGGGTGGGGCTGAAACACTTAATAATTAGGAGGGGTGTCCCACAAAAGGTATACAGAGCACTGTAACTGTGGAGTAGGTCACCATTAGCCACTAGTTTCACCCCAGCAGTGACCAGCACAAATACCCACACAATAAACTCACTTTCCAAAGCAAAACAACACAACAAACACATGTACACAACTTAAACGTACAACAACCAACACTAAACAACACTAGTCCCTTTGACAGAGGGCACACACATACCATCTTTTTTTTTTTGCATGTGGCCGTCTATATAGCCACCTCCAGAGTCTCTTGGAGCCAGCACCAGCCAGTAGCTATATATCCTCCTATGTGTCAGTTCAAAGCAAATTAGTGAGATGTTCACAGTATATCACAAAAGCTTTATGAGTCACAAGATTTTCCTACTTCTGCCAATAAGCTAATCCTATTTTCCTACTTCTGCCAATAAGCTAATCCTATATTTTGTTCTCCTTTGAAATAAATTGGAATGTGACTTCTTTGCATAGGTATATATGGCTAAATAAATATGAAAGAGTATGGGTAATATTTAAAAAAGCACAGCCAGAATGGGCTTCCAGGGATATGTTTAAGCCCAATTCTCAACAGCCATGGAAATAAAACTTCTCTCAAACGGGTTGACAGATGAAGATAATAATAATAATAATAATAATACATTAACTGAGGATTGCAACATACTGCTAAGTTGATATGTATTTATGTAGCTAGCTAAGTGTTAGTTAGCTAAGATAGTAAATAACAGGGAATTAATGGGAACTGCACTAATTTTACAAAACCTTTGCATAGTTCAATCGTCAAGACATTAACAAAGTCATTTAAAGAGGTTTGGTTTGAAATGATTCACTGTACAGAAACTGATTGACTTGGATTTCTTTACAGTGGTGGTGATAGGAACCAGGAGCCTACACGAGTCTGTAAATGTAACAGTGATGATGGTAAAATAGATGCAAATCTGGAAAAAACATGAGTTTTATTGAGGACTCTTGCCTCTCAACGCCCTGCATCTCTCTGCCATGAGCGTATTGTTAAAAATATGTTTTGAGCCAAAAGATTGTCACAACACTATTGTAAAACAATGTCATAGACACCAGCAGCATAAACATCACTGTTTCCTCTATTAACTTTCTGTGAGGAAGTTTAGGCAATAAACGCTTTGAGTGTTTGGTTCCTGTCAGCACTGCTGTGAATATTCCTGATTCGTAAAGTTTCTCTACAACAGAGCATTTCACAGCAAAACACCCTGGATGACACTGTTTACATCTCAATGACTGAACTATGCAGAGGTTCAGTCAGTGAAATTCCTCCTTTAAGCTGAACTAAAAACAGGGAATCAGTCAAAGCTGTTTCAGAATTGATGTGCTTCAATTTCAATGGACAGTTCCCCTTATAAAGAGATATGTTGGGGTTGCAGAAAGGTGCTTTTTATAAAACTTTTATTAAACACAATATAATCTCAAAAACTTTAAAAAATAAAAATAATATTAATAATAACGATTTCTTCTCGTGTCTCCATCCCTGTCTCAGAACTACGTTATCCTTGGGTTATTACCAGTTTGGTTTAATTCAATATTGAGAACATTTTAACACCTTAAATGGGAAAAGTAAAAAAAAAGTCTACACATTCTCAGATTTGCAAACTCTACTGCATCACGCCGTAACTCGGCCCTGTGTTACGCAGGCCTGCCTTATTGTTTTGAAACGTTTACAGTCTAGTCACACCGGCAGGGGGGAGGAGCCGAGAACTGCATATGTCCGCCTCGACCAATCAGCGCACCGCGGCGTTGGTGAGGGAATCCTGCTGCGAGCTGACTGGTTGGCGCCTTGAGTAGATTGAGTAACAAGAAGTTCGATTCAGTTTAACGAACCGATTCTTTCAAACGGTCCGTTTCAGTGAACGTCAGAATCCTCTATTCACTGATTCACGTACAGGAAGATTCGGATATGTATGATAAACCGCTTCTTTTACTTATATTCACTAATGGAGTCACTAATGGACTGTAGAAACCACAAATACTTAGCCGGTACACTCTAACGGAATGGAGGGAAAATAAAACGCAATTGTTAAAGAGGAACTCCACCTTTACGAACTGGTTGAGATGTAAACAAAGTCATTCGGAGTGATTTAATGTGAAATCCGGTCTAGAGAAACTTGCCGAGTCAGAATTGTTCGCAGTGGTGGTGATAGTAACCAGAAGTCTGAGGAGTTTAAAGCCTCTAAAAACTCCCTCACAGAAAATTAGTACATTAAATGGTTATATATCCTGTCTGTTGTCTGACATTGTTTTAATGTGGTTTTGTGATAAAGATCTGACATAAAATTTGAATCTGTTTATTGTAATCTATTCATGGCGGAGGGGAACATGCAGGTTGTTGTAGGGCAAAATAGTCCCCAAAGTATCACTATTTTACGATCATCAGTGGATAATAAATAAAATAGCTGTATTTGTGCTGTAGACGTCGTGACCCCTGGTTCCTATCACCACCACAAGAAATCTGAGTCTGTAAGTTTCTCTACAAAGAACCATTTCACATCAAACCATTCTGTTTACGTCTGAATTATCTGAGTGAACTGTTCAGAATGTTTTTTTTAAAATGTGGAATTCTCTTTTGTTCGTTTAGATTATTGAATTGTATTTTTAAGATATTATTACTTAAATATTATCTGTAAGATTTAAGTCCTATAATACGGGCCTATACGTAACACAGATGCCACAAAAAGTGCTATTCACTCGTGAATCGGTTCGTTCGATTTGTTAAAATGAACCGATTCAAAAGATCCGTTCACGAGTCGGACGTCGCTAGTAGCTACAGCAACGGCAGTAGACAGCTCGCGGGCGGCCACTGAACCGGCTTGCGCGCGACTGCGATAGCAAAGTGCAGCAATGGAAGAAATGTGGCCGTGAAAGAGCAGCCTGGCCTCTATCGCCGTCTATGGGGACAACTCGTTTCTTATTTATGGCGGTGCAGTTATTCCGCCGAGCGTCTTAGCTAGCTACAGAAATCCCCGCTTCCTTCTGAAGGTAGCTCGGGTTTAGCGTAACAGCGTAAGTAGCCTCTTAATGCTCAACGCAGGTGACGCGAGAAGCTAGCAAGCTAACGCTAACTAACCTCGCCTGTGTTATATTAGCTACGTTGAAGCGCCAGAGTTGCCGTTAGAAAACACGTTAAACGAATGTTTGGTCGTTTTACGTTGTTAATGTTGCAAAGGGTTTCTCTAAGATAGATTTCTGGCTAAAACTAGCTAGTAGCCAGCTAGCTGGTGGTGCACTATTTGGCAGCATGTCACTGCCCAGTTGTCTCGAGTAAAGCCGGCCAGACCAACAGCTCGACTACTGGGCTTCTGTTTAACTTCTGTCAGATTGCAGGGAGGGGAAATGTTTTCCCCTAACTTGTTATTTAACTCTAGGTAGCCCCTTTCTACTCTTATAGCGGGCTGTAGTTTGTTCGCGAACACCAGCCATATAAACCACGCCATTCCTCCTTTTGTGTGTGTAGGAAATAAGGAGAAATTCATGAAAGTATTTTTTTTTCTTGTACAAAATTCACAGCACACATAGGAGGCAAAGTGTTCTCTTCATCCACATAACATTCACCATTATAGTTATATATGCACTCTTGGTAGCTCTTTCCAGCTTTTGATCAGTTAGTGATCTCTTGTTTACAGTTAGGGCTGGGTTATTGTGGGTGGCTTTCCTCTAATTCCTTTAAGCCTGTCATGATCTTTACCATTAAAACTACCACAAAGGCTACATACTCATGGGATTGAGGGAAAAAGAATGAAGACATGCTGGTAAACAAGTCTGTCTGGACCATCCACTAAATGCTGAGGGCTTGAGCAACAGTGCAGTGCACAGTGACAGCCGTTGTCTGTGGACAATGAGCCATTAAAGTGATACTGATCAATAGGTGGTTAAGTCAGGCTATTATTTCACTTCATTTTTTTAATTGAACTAAGTGCTGTTAATTCATTACAGTATGCATATGACTGAGCGTGGTTGAGAAGCACAGATACAAATCCAGTCCTTGTTTGTGGTTTATTCCGTGTCAGCTTATAAAGGAACTGTCTGCCATCCGCATCACAAGGGGCTTGGCTTCTGTTCAGCCATACTTTAACACAGAACGAGACTGACCTTTGACAAAGCTTGCATCTTTTCTTGCTGTGTTCTCTGGCCTGCCCCCACCTGTCATCACCTCAGATGGAGAATTCTGAAGAGGCTAGCTGGACGCCCAAGTCTGAGACATGCATGGAGTCGCTGCCGCACTGCTGCTCGGCCTGCGACAACAGGGAGAGCCTCATTCCTGGGAAAACCTTCCGGAAGCCTAAAGCCAGGAGCATGTCCACTTCGGCTGTGCCCAGTTGTGCAGAGTTCAGGTAAGATTAGACCACCTGGTTACTGTTTAAGTTTGATTCTACTGTCACTAGCACTTCATACACTAATGATTACTGGGTATCTGTTGGATATAAGATACTTACTGAGATCACATGGTTATTTTTACTTTATTTTCACTTTTTTAAGTTCCAGTGGGGGAAGATCACTGTGATTTTTATCGGACAATGTAGAAGTGGAATTAACGGTTCTTTATGTAATTTCCATAAGCTATTGTAGCTTACTTATGTAATGTGCATAACATGCAAAAAATTACGCTTCTGATGTCACTTAGGACTGAAGTTCAGTTAGTAGGCTTTTTGCATATATGTTTGAACACTGACCAACTGTGTTTCATTACAAAGGGTGTTGAATTAGTCTTGTTTAATTGGAATTTGTGCAGCACTAAAATCACTGTACTTGGAGGATTCGATGGCAGCTTTTAAATGTGACATTGTGATGATGTACATTGTGTTCAATATCGCCCACCCCGAGTATCCACAATTCAGGCACTACAAGTCCTAATTTTGTTTCATTGTTTAGTGTGTCTGACTAATTGAAGCATATTATAGAGTTTAGCTATCCTGGCTACTTTCTTTTTTTCCCCACTTCCAGTTTTGCTAAGTTTCCTGCCACAAAACATTGTGCAAATCATATTGCAAGTTCCGTGCGTGCTTTGGTACTCCAGACTTACTCAATATACTTTTGTGTGTTTGCACAGTCTTGTGCTCTAGAAATGTATCATAGCAACAGCACTCGAGACCTCAACTTGTAAACAGTGCCCTCTAGAATTATTTGCACACTTGGTAAATATGACCAGTAAAGGCTGTGAACATGTAATTGTTATTAGCTTGTATATCAGCGTGATCTTACACTGAAATTATGGGAGTAACCTAACCTATCAGTCGAAAGGGATCATTTTTTGTGCTGTGTAAAAGTTTCTGGCCCCGTATTTGCTTCTCTTCCCCTTGCCACTGCATCTGAGATTTGAGATCTGAGACCGTTCCTCAATAGAAAATCTTTTCAGACCCTCCAGTCCTTGGTCCTTCTTGGAGGACGCAAGTCAGCGAAACGTTTTTTATGTGGATTCCGTGATATGCTTTGGATCATAATCCTGCTAGAAGATTTAACCATGACCTGGTCTTCTCCTCCTAATAGACGCTGACAGATATTGGTCTAAAATCTCCAGGTACATGATAGAGTTCCTAACAAGATTCCCAGGACCCTTGGAAGAAAAACAAGCCTGCAGCATCACAGATACATCACCATACTTCACAAGATTCTTTTCTCCATGACTTTGACACTGTTACTTTAAACCACCTTTTGGTACTTGCTCCTAGAAAGATTTAGTTTTGTCTCATCTGCGGAGAGAACCTGTTTCCAGTCAATGTTCCAGGAAGTTCCAGACATTTACATTTGTGGTTTGATGTCAGCATAGGCCTTCCTCTGACTGGCCTTCTAAATAGTTTGTTGGCACAGAGTTTGTGTCTAACTGTGTTTTTGGAGATGTGGAGCCACTAAAATGCTGCAGTCTTCTTCACTGTGCATGGGGGCAAGATACACTTGCTTCACTTCAAGGCAAGTTCATCACAACCCCATTGTTTGAAGCTTTGTAATGATCACCTTTTGTAATTGTGGGTATGTTTAGGTGTGAGTGTTTTTATAACCATCACCTGGTTTATTAAAGTCAGTAACCTTTGGTCTCACTTTCACTTGTGTATTCTTTGATCTTTTCCATGTTTATAGATCACTTAAGGTGTTTGACCTGTCTATTACCTCATACTTTAACCCCAGTGAGACAACATGTCATGACAGTGCTTTTAAGAGTTTCCAAAATAGCTTACAGTTTGAAAGCCTAGAAAATCTAAAAAAAAACCCCAAAAAAACATAAAAATTCATATGAAAATACTAACAAACGTTAGATTTCTCCTATTTTCAATGTAAAATCAAGCTAATAAATAACAAAAGTGCTTTTTGCTTATTGTAATGAACTGTACCAATAATTGTGGAGGCACTGTATGTCTTTCACAGTAACCGTTACAGAAGGAAATAAATGGCCGTTGGTGTCTCCTGGTAAAATGAATTAAATCTTAATTAATGTTTAGTGGTGTTATCACTGACAGGGATGGTGAGTCCTTGAGGCACCAGCTTTTAGTCTAGTATGAAAGCTGAACTATGTTTCTGTTGCTGTAGCTTCTTAATGGCCCAAGAATCTAACTGTAACTAGTTTTTATGTTTTTAACCATTATATGTACTTTAATATTTAAGGTTACTAAACTAAGAAGTTGTGTTCTTGGGGCAAAATCTACTTTAATAGAGACATTGCTGTGTGTTAGACTCTTACAACCCATTTTGTAATTACAGTGTCTCCTGTGTCCTTGTTTTAGAGAGAAATGGAGTAAAAACATGGTATAAGCTTACTTTTTGGTTGTTTAAGAATATATTTTGCAAATTAAATATAAAACACTTATCTTACTCTTTATTTTAGGGTTTATATTATTGTTTTCTAATTTCCTATAATTCTCTCCCTCCCATACCATTAAATTACCAACACAAGCATTTCGACCAGCTGTGTTTGCATTTCATCAAGATTGTAGGGAAAAGGTTGCAGATGATAATGGCGCATACTGTTAAAGTCATTACCTTGGCCTTTCACCTGATTATGTTGTATTACATACCTGCTACATCAGACGCTATCTCTGAAGCACTCACAAGCTGTTCCTCTGGTTTGGAAGTTTTCTAGTAGACAGTGTAATAGCTTAGATAACTGCCGTACTTTCTCTCAGTTCCATACTTGGTGTCCAGTTATGAGTTAGCCTGAGCAGTTTTGAGACTGTGGTATATTAGTAATGTCTCATGTTGCACCCACTTGTTCTCCTGTCAAACATATGGGAAAAAAACATTCTACCATACAATGGTGCCATTTCTTGGACCATTTAAGCCAGCGCAAAGAATGGGTTTTTGTCGCATTTTTAGATTACACGAAAAAAGTCTTGGTCTTGATGCAGTTTTAGGACTTTTATTTATGTGCCTGATGCATTCATACCAACTAGGGATGCATCGATACTGAATACGAGTGCATATTTTTAGTACTCGCCCATGCTGAGTAACCTACGTAGAATTAATCAGTTGTTAGTGTAAATGCGTGCAAGCTTAATGGCTAAATCATCAAATTTTGCTGATTTGAAGTGCATTCGCCAGCTATGCTTCCTCGGATTGAGTAGGTCAGCAGATGAAAAGAGTGGGTTTTGTTCCATGTAAGAAAAGCACTTCTGTGCACCTGTAGTTTTGCTCCTCATCTGTGTCTTTCAACATCTCTGTAGCTTAGTGACAGCAGGAATCACGTCAGAGGCTAACATATCCAAGGAGTTCACATGTGGAGTTTTATGTCATCTCTGAGCATTTTGTTTGGCTGGTTTGTGCTGTAGTTGAATGTCCCCTAAGATCTGATGTACACTATGTGATTTTAGAAATCTTGTTCTTTGGTGACTCACGTTGTACATTTGAATAGACCATTGTGTACAGACAAAGCCAAAGATTTATATAGTCACATTGTACGAAAAAGCTTGGTCTGATTGACATGCTGTGTAAAACGCAGCTCCTACAGACAGCTCTGTCCATGAACGATTTCAAATAAAGCTGTTTCATTAAAAATAACTCACTGAGTGCCGAGTACTGAGCAGCGCTGCTAACACTGTACACAGAAGCTAAAAGCTAGGCAATGATGTACACAGTAGAACAATACAGTCTCTCTACAGTCTATTTGACAAAAAAAAAAATCACTGTCAATGTTTATACCTCGTCATTTTACTTAATCAAACAAAGTCGGTACTTTTGGATATTGGTAGCAAATATTGGCTTTTTTTTTGCCTCATTTGGCTGGCTTGTGCATCTCCACCCATATTGGTGAAGCGGCTGTGATTGTGTGTTTAAGATGGGCTAGAATCACGCAGTGTAGGTCAGGTGGGAATATGCCAAGGCAGAATGTTTAAAGTGACCAGTGACTTTGTCGCCAACTGCTACAGAGTCAGAAACACTTCTCTGTGTGAGCAGAGCCTCCTTTACTATGTTTGTTCATTAGTGTGGCAGCTACACTCAGCTTATGTCACACGGTATCAGCTGGTATCGTAATTTTGGTTTTGGTGAATTTTTATGAATACAAGTACGAATAAATGAGCATGGTATCAGCCCGATACCTGATACCAGTATGATGCATATGTTGCATCCCTAATACCAACACTACCATGCCTTTACCCTGTCAGTGTCACTACTGTGCCGAAAACGGTCTGTGGTGGTCATACAGTGGTCCCTTTACATTGGTGGATGGGGTAGAGGGTGTCTGATATTGTGCAGCAGAAGGTGGGCTACAGTCAGTAACTGTAAACCTAGAAGTAGGTGTACCTGATAAAATGGCCAGTAAGTATTTCATGCAGTTTTTTTTGTTATTTTGTAAACCCCTTTTATACGTGTTGTATGAAAGAGTTAAGCACAGCTTTTAATGTATATTGGCTTCATCAGCTGTAACTAATAGTTCTCCAAAATTACTGATGACATAATATTAGGTGGGGTGGGCAATATGACAATATTTATTGTGTCTCAAGGTGATAACAGAATTATAGAAAAAATGGGCGATTCACCAATGTCTTCCTAAATTTTTTCTTACATTTGATCTTGAGAATTTTTTTTTTGTCATATTCATGATGTGTTCTTAAACTGCTTTGTGCTCGAGTGTGCGTCGATTCTGTTCTTACCCAAGAACAGATCCCAAATTTGTAAAAAAAAAAAACTACGCAAGAGAGTTTTAAGAAGAAATGTCTTCTTAAGACTGGTTGGTAAATAAAGCCCGATGTTTGTAACTGTATCAAGTGGCTGATTTGTCAAGAAATAATTTACACTTCTTTGATGAGTTGTAGGTTAGGATTTAATTTGATAAGAAGGAAGATTTCACTCAAGTTAGTCATTTTAATTGAATGATGTTGCATTTTGCTACACCAGTGATTGCCAGTGAACAAAACATTAAGCTGGCAGTTTGCTTTGTGTCAAACAGGTGGCCTCATAAATCCAAAACCTACTTATCTAACTATTTGAATACAAGCAAACGTGAACATATGTGAGTCAAAGAATCTGTGGAATTCGCCATTGCAGTGTGAATTATGGAGTGTTTCTGACATGACCAGAAGCATTTTATTCAAAGTCTGCAGTGCTTAAAACATTGTGCGCGTCATAGAGCTATAGAACCAGCTCGCTCAGCCTAGCCCAATAAGCACAATCCCGTTTAAAATTCACTGTCTTTGATCCTGCTTGTATTCAAAAGGAGGTTTTCATGTGCCACAGGTGTCCTGTTGTTCTGTTGCATGTTAATCACAAGCATAAAACATTGTCCTAGTGCTGGAATACAGAAATAGACATTTAATCATGTAGCATCTGATTTTTCATAGACAAACACTGGCACAGACTGATGCAGTGCCAAAGAGGAAGCTCATACCTAACACTCTTTCATTAGTATCTCTTTGTAAAAATGTCCTCTAGGGAGATCATTCCAGGTAAATAAAAGACATACTGCAGTATGTTGCTGATATTTTTATAAATCTTAGTTTAGAAATCAATATTATTTTATAAATCTTCTATTATAAATAAATTGTACATTATATTTTATATTATATTTTATATTATACTATTAGTACCTGTCTTGTGTGGCTGTTGAGAGAGTGTTTTGCGGTCATGTTTTCCATGCTGCCACCACACACGGTGCCTTATGTGATGTAATCAGGCTAGTAGAAGATATTAGGTGGTTCAGTGGGTTCTATAGGATACAGGAGTCATGCAGAAATTAGTAATTGCCTGGCCTCTGACTTTTGTGGTTTTTGTGGTGTGGGTACCCTGTAATGACCCAGGATGAGACTGATGATGGGTGTTACTCTGACAACCTGTTATTAAAGGAATTATGCTGGGCTTGTGTAATTGAACGCAATAGAAATGTCCCCTGTTATTGTGTCTGAAGCAGCAACCAGCTGGGTTTTATGGTAAAACATACGTAATGTGAAGAAAAATGAATGCCATTTGGTGTAATGATACAGCATTTGCCAAAATCGTATGGATTATTATATGCTTATGAAAAACAAATTTACTGTACAATATGGCAGTCTGGGTGCATATTGTTACACTCTTCTTCCATGACTAGCCAGCATTGTGACATGGCCCCAATATGGGACAACAGCATGACAAACTGAAAAGCAGAAATTTTCCTTAATGCTCCTTTATAATTTGGCAGTTGCCAGTGGGGGAAAAAACTTTTTAAAGATAATGAAGAGAGGCCTCCAATTTTGTGGTAAAAAGCAAAAAAGTTAACCTTTTTTCTTCTTTTCTTTTCTAGGCGAACCCAGTCACTGCATGGACCAAGCCCAGTGACAACATTTGGGCCAAAAGCTTGTATGCTGAAGAACCCTAAAGCAGTGATGTAAGTCAAACTGTCTTGATTGAGCTTTGTGTTGTTTTTTCTATGCATTTATTAAGGTGGGTTTGGTTTTTAGAGGAAGAAGTATTGTTCTGTACTCTGTAGCTGCCACCAGATCTTTGTGTACTACTACTAATGGTTATGATTGCATCTAAGTAAGGAACCACTTTACAGCCAAGTCTACATAGTTGCAAACAAAAAGGAGAAAGGTTATCTGTGATTTTTGGATTCAGCATTAATTATTTTCATCATTAAACTTGCCCAGTGTAGGTTTTTGTATGGTAGACTCAATGGAAGACACGTACCAATAAGACAAGGTTGTGCCTCTTAGGAGATTATGTGAAAAAAGAGTTTAGTATAGTTCAGTGTGCAATATGTGATGATGAATAATTTAAAACTGTGCATTTATTATAAATTAGATTTGTATTGTGAAAAAGGGATATCCTCTTTTCTGATGCCGCTTCTGTTTTCACTAGGTGTCACTGGGGCAAGTGATTCATTATATATACTAAACTAAAATGTCATAGATGATGACTGAAAGGACATAAATGAGCTCAATGTTCTTTTCCTTCTGGGAAAGACTTGCACAGTTTATTTAAAACTACTCTCTGAGTAACAAAACGGGCAAGTAATTGAAGGAAGAAAAAGATGAGGAAGTAATTTACAGAGCATATTTTTCTGCCAACAGGGGAAATCCTATTTACTTAGTATTTTAAAAAATGGCTAGGCAGTCATTATTTCCTTTGTTTATGTGGAAAGGTGTTTTATAGTTTGACTAAAATGTGACCTAGTTTTCAAAAAAATGATGTTTAAAGATGTATTGACTATTGCATGACATGCAGCGTTATTGATTGATTTTTAAATGCTTCACTGAGACACTGGTCTCATGACTTGAATCAGGTCCAAGAACAGAGCCTAAGAGAAATTATTTCATGGCTGTTCAAGGATTCTAGGTCAATGCTAAGCTGGAAAAGGACCTTGGAAAATTTTTGCTCTCTTCAGCTGATAAAAGAACCATCCTGGGTGCTACGCTCATTTAATGGGAGGATAAATGTGGTCCTCTTTGGGCTATGCTAATTGATGGATTAGCATTTAATGGCAGCCTCTTTGGCTGGTGAGATACAGTGTGTTGGCAGAACATAGTGTATTGTAAAATCAGACCTCTTCCTTATGTAATGTAGTTTGGTTGATCTTATCACCATGGCCCACATTGTGTACAGTTTGCTTGCTAACAAAAGGTTGTGCCAGTTAAAGTCAGCATGACTTAGGAATGTAGAATCGCTGCACAGAAATCGAGTGATTCGTCATTGTAGGTTAATTCAACGGGATCAAGTGAGGGGAAGGATGTCTTTGTGCTTCTGTCCCAGTGTTTATGTTGGCTGCAAAGATGCAAAGCTGTACTGAAATCCCCTCCCTTTTGTTGACATTGATGAATGCAAAAGGCGTTGCATATCTTAAGGTGAGTTATCATGGATTGATGACTTTACAGGTGGCTTTGTTTGGCGTCGATAATGTAGGTCTACGTAGTACGCAGTAGTTTTAAGGAGAGCCTGACTTAAATGACCATGCCTTCATAAATGTTCGTAGGAATTATGACTCAGCTGTTTCTTTTACTTGTTTAACAGCATTATAAATTCTGTAAGCACTGTTCAGAAATGTAAGGATAACACATTGTGTATGGTATAGTGAACGTGGCAATGCACAATTACAGTTTCTGTGGTCCAAAACTGGCATTTAATGCTATTTTTTATGTTTTGTAATATTCTGTTATGCAGCTTTATGTACCTCAGCTTTGTCAGTTTGAGAGAATTCACAATTTTGTGTACTTTTTACCTTTTCGTCCATCAGTGTTCTCTCACTGCAGTACCCAGCATGCATTACGCAAGTGCGTAGTGCAACATTTGGAAATCTCCCCACTGTGATAAAGTGATAAAATCCACTGAGGTATCACTTATCACTTGGCTCACTGTCCTTCATATTTTTTTTTTTTTATTATTATTACGCATTTTGTTTCATATTTTTAAAGCATGTCCAAATACTACTGAGGAATACGGAAATACCAGCATATAAAAATGCTTTAAAATGTTAGTCGCTTTTGTGACATCGCGCCCCAAGTTTTACATCAAAAACAATCAAATAAAAAGTTCAGGACTCTTACACGGTTACCAGATAAGAGAATGCAGTGCACATTTTCAATCCAATCTAAAGCGCTTGTAGTTTTTCAAAAGCTTTTCATTTTGGCTATAGTGCCGCTTTAATTTTAGCTCTGTTTTGTTTCTTCTGACGGGCAGAGATGGTACAGAACAGAACAGATGCACACATTGACATCATATGCCAACAAAGTGATTCGGTGAAAGAGCTGTGTAAAATCCCCTACTCTGTTGGGAGTCATCTTATTCTTCCTCTTGCAGTGACTCCTTGCTTGCATAGCATCTCCCAACACTGACCTTATCCTGTCCTGCCATGAGATCAATGACTCACTGAAAAAATGTTAGCCTACAGGATTATGTCTTACTCAGAGTGAACAAAAAATTTTTTTTTTTGTTACCAAAATAAATTGTATTATGATTTGCTTTTAATGGGTGTTGTCAGTATTTCTAGACCTCAAACTACATATATTACCTGTGTATATTTAAGCATAAGAACACAAAAGGGAGTTTGTTGTCATGAAAAAAATCACTGCTGCGGTTTGGTCGCATGAAGGCAAGTACTATAGATTATCACTCGAAAAATACAAACCATTTGTGTTATTAGCAGAATAATCACACTGTCACAATATTCTTAGTTCATCTTTTAAATTTTTACCAAATACTGGTATGAGTGATTCTAGTGAGTCTTTAAACCATTTCGCAGCCCATTGTATTTGCAGAATTGTATCCTGTTTGTTTCTTGATAATTGCACTTTGTTTAGTTGTAAAAGTTTGATCAGAGACAACAACATTTAAACTTTAAACATTTATTTATATGGCACTCTTCAAAGTCAGGTTACAAAGTGCTTTAAAAAGTGTAAGAAGATTAAAAAAAAAAAAATTAGCATAAAACAAAGACGGTACAGCTTCACCCACAAACAAGACAAACAGAACATTAGCTATGTCCAACCTCAAAGGCTAAGGCATGCAGATATGTCGTAAGCCTTTTTTAAAGAACAGGTTCAGAATTTGATGTAGGCCTGGTGTCCACTATTTTTCAGTATCTGACCAAGCATCAAATATTATCTTATAGAACCTGTAAAGTAATGTATGTATTGTTTTTTTCTATCTTCTAATGTGGAAATCTGCTAACAGTAAGCTGCACAAGTAACAGTACGGGTTCAATCACGACCATTCAGATTGTGACATTGGAACTAACTGTTTTGTAGTAACTGCATGTTAGATGCATAGTAGTGGCTGGATGTCAGCCCATTATGCCTTTATCTTATTCATTCAGTTTGACCATAGCACTGCTGTTTGTGTCTATTCCAATTTAATACAGTACAGGTACCTAATTCTTGTATTCTGAATACGTATTCCGAATACTTGTATTCCGTTACATCTCAACCCTGTACATAGCCTATATCATGAAAATGTTTCAGGGAAAAAGTTTTATGATGATACATTTTTCCCATATCACCCACCCTTGTGTCTTACATGAAACTTCATGTGGTACTCCTACTCTTATGATTTATCTTAAGGGTGTGACTTTTGATGAAACTGCTCCCCCACCCATCTCCTCTTTTAGTGTGATAATTTCAGGAGTGGGAGGGTAAAGATATTAGCATTTGACTGGGTCTGTTTTTACTGAGAGTGGACATACAGAAAGAACAGTTTCATACCCAAAACATAGTTCACAGGACACACTAATGTGGCAATTTAAGGTTTGTTCATGTTGTTATTGTTATTATTTTCTTATTTCCAAATGCTTTATTTATTGAAGTGAGGTTTAGGGTCAATGTCTGATTTATCCAGATTGACTCTTGTTTGTAGTTAGTTGCTGTCCATCAGATCTGGACTCTGAACTCTCTCTTTATCTAAGCTTCCACAATTCATTAATATTTTAAAAATAAGTCCAGTGTTATATCCTGGCTTAAAAAAGCGAGTTTCAGTTGGTGGACTTTTTATGAACTACAGTGACAGTTACTGCAGGAGCGAGTTACAGTTTCATTACATAAACACAGGGAGATTTAGTGATGCAACTGCAGATGAATGGCATGTGGGGGAAGTACTATTTTCAAAGAAACATAATACTGCCAGCCAGTCAGCGGATGCCTTTTTTGTTGTAGGTGGGGCCAGATGCTGTGGGGGTGGGACTTGAGTGGCGTGGTCAGTGGAGGTTTGTTTTAAAGATTAGAGCAAGGTCTGCTCAGGCAGCAGAGCCGGGCAGAGCAGCTCACTGCAGATAGCAGTCGCTGACAAGGAAAATGACGTTAAACCTGTTCTCTGGAATTGCTTAAGGAAGAAAGGGACCAAAAGAAAAATGACGAAAACACTTCTTGATAGCAAGAGGTGGAAGAGGTGGGACTCTGAATCTGTGTGAGGAGTAGCTGGTAAGGATGATCCAAGATTTATTGTCATCGTTCAGCCGCAGAATGAGACAGTAGCATTTGGGGCAGCTAGTAAACCAGCCGTGGACTGCTCTAAGCAAAATTGGCGCTACCAGCCACTGTGCTCTTCTTTGTACTGGTGGCTCCATCACATGAAGAAAACCATGAAATTCAACCAGAGTGTGCAACAGCAAGCCCCCACCGGTGGCAACAACAGCACATGGAAATGGTGAGACAAGGTTTTTTAATAATTTGTCTACTTTCACTGAATGTAGACAAACAGTTAGATTACGGCCGACTCTGTTGTATGTATTAATAACAGTATGTATTATCATCAGTCATATTCATTGTCAATTAATGATGAAGTCAGATTAAAATTGTGGATATTTTGAAATCAAGTAATTGTTTAATCAAGTTATCGTGGCAACCCTAGCTTAGACTGAGGAACTATTTTATCAAATTGATGTTACATCATGATGCTTTTTTATCTGGGAGCAGTAGTTCAAACTCTTCTCAGACCGAATGTTCTGTGACAGCCTGGCTTGAAACATCAAGTTCCACGGAGCGTGCTTTGATCATTATGATACATTTTTGCCTTTGGACATGCATTTGTGCCTCGTACATTGAGATTTTTATCAAACCGTGCTGAGAACAGATTGATGGACTCTGTGGCATGCAAACTACCATTTCAGTCAGCATTCCTATGATAAAATAAAGAGTGCTGGCTATTCTGGATCATATTTGGCAGACTTGTGATGTTCAACACTCTTAGGGTCTTCTGGACTGACTTTTTAACCCAATACCTTACTCTCTTATGCAGATGTATAATTTATAAGGCTTGGTTTCTGTGGTTAATAAAGGAACAAAATACTGACAAAAGTTTATGGTGGAATATTAGGTAGATCATTATAACTTCTTATTTGTATGGTTCAAATCTGATTTCAGTGAGAGTTAATACGGATTGGGGTTGTGTAATGGTCAGGTCCGTGTCCTTGTATATCTGCTGAGCTGCTTGTGTCCTAAGCCACAGTGTCTTAATAGGATGGAAATGATCAGTGTCTAGCTGTCTGTTCTGGAAGTGTTCCAGTTCAGCCCAGAGGAGCCTACATACACAAAAGAAAAATGCAGACATTTTGTCATTCTTTTGCATAAAACTCATGAATCACTTTTATTTTGAAAATTTGACAGCTGATAAGATGTGTTCTTTTATATCAAGCCTGAATACATTGATGTTCATACTTGAGTTTTAAGTTACACCACACACTGACCTCATACTTGGAACGTTTTCACCCAGCTGGTGATGTCAGCATGATTTCTCTAGTATTATTTGCAAACAGTTCCATGCAAATTAGGGTCAGAAAAAAGAAGAAGGTGCAGAATTACCTTTTGAGGTTGGAAATCGAGTCGAGATTGCGTGATGTGGGGCGTTTGAGTGCAGTGAAGTGTGCCCCTGAGTGCTGAGGCTCGTTTCTAACTATTAGGTGTAAGATTCGAAGAGCAAAATGCTGAGTCATTTTGTTAATGACACTAACCACAATGCCCTTACTTAAGTTCACGGTTAACCATTTTGCATGTGTCTGGGTTTGTTTGTTTTCAGGCATATTCAGGACCCAGCAAGCCAGAGGTTGACCTGGAATAAGCCACCCAAAAGTGTCCTTGTAATTAAAAAGATCCAAGATGTCAGTCTGCTGCAGCCTTTTAAAGAGCTTTGCATCTTCCTCACAGAGGTTAGAATAATATTTGTTTACACTTGATGTGCAAATCATTTTTAAAATTGAGTATGTACAGAAAAAAAGTCATTTTTAGAAGTCATTTTTAGAAGTCATTTCAGTCATTTGCTATGTTACGCAGTAATTTGTTAGATACAAAAAAATCTACTTCCTCAATAGATAGGGAACTTATATTCTTTGCCCTCCCCAATGTCTGCCACCATACAATTATACATAATCTCAGCTGACCTATTCTGTTCATATACCACTTTGTCTACAGTTTGAAACTCTGATATCTCCTTCCTTTGTTTTGATGCACCTTAGCGGAAAAATATGATTGTTTACGTGGAGAGGAAAGTTCTGGAGGACCCCGCTATTGCCAATGATGAGAGCTTTGTGTCCGTGAAAAAGAACTTTTGCACTTTTAGAGAAGGTAAGCAATTGTTTTGTTCTAGATTACCACTGAAATGTTTGCAGACCATACCTTTACACCGTGTGGCGTGTTTGGTTGTGTAATATTTGTCTTGACTTGGTTTTCTTTGCATGCTGCAGATTTTGATGACATCTCCAATCGTGTAGATTTCATAATTTGTTTGGGAGGAGATGGAACTTTGCTGTATGCTTCCTCACTCTTCCAGGTATGAATAATGGACATAAAGTGTTGGTCTGACTGTGGGTTTTAAAATGAACAATTCGTTATCAAGCCATCGGGCACCAACTGTTGATTTATGTTTGACAGAGAGATTGCCCAACAAAACCTTTGCACTCAGTGCACAGCTTACAGTCTCTAATAGGTCTCTAACAGAAATTTTTCATATTTTTCATATTTTTCAATAGTGCATGTGCTAACGAATAATAATAACAGTAGTAATTAACTAATGAGTGGTAGGAGCCTAGGAAACTGTACATACAAGTTAAAAAATGTTGTGTCCAGAATAATGAACAGAGCTATAGATGATTCTAAAGTGATAGAGTGAGAAAGAATTATAATCGAGAATGAAGTTAGAAAAACAGTGATGGTTTGAATTCATTATTTTTCAAAAGTAGCGAACAATTATCAATCGGTAAGTTGACAGAAACCCAATTTAAATATATTATGTTACTTATATTTATTCAGTCCTTCAATTATTGAAATAATTCTTAAAATAACACTTTTACAAGTATTTATCATTTGTAATATTTAAATCCACATTATATGTTATTGTATACACAGACCAGCCATTTCATTAAGTACACCTCCTTGTATCTACACTCTTTGTCCATTTTATCAGCTCCTCTTACCATATAGATGTACTTCATAGTTCTACAATTACAGACTGTAGTCCATCTGTTTGTCTGAATACATTGTTAGCCTCTTTCACCAATGGTCAGGACCCCCACAAGACAACCACAAAGCAGATATTATTTGGATGGTGGATCATTCTCAGCACTACAGCGACACTTATATAGTAGAGCTGTGTTAGTGTGTGTGTGTATAAACTAATAAAATATTTAAATATGCTAAGTGATTCCAGACATTTGAAAGCTAGTGAGGTTTTATGAAAACTACAAAAACACACGAATCTGCCTGCATTTTGTTCTTGTGTTTTAACTTTGAACCCCTTCATTGTTATGAAGGCACTACAGCATATTTTACATATTTTACGTATTTTACATTTTCCACATGGCAGCTCTGTAGATCATCTACAGTGCAAAGCATTACTTGTTTTTCTGAAAAATAGGATTCATATGAAAGCACTTTTTGCTCTTGCATTTAAAATTTTGGGGCCAGTTTATTTGTTTTTTTCTTTTAGAGGCATTTTTACCCCGAGGCCTTGCTCATTTCTGGTGTTGCCTTGAGATGAGAATCCTCACGTTTTAACAGCTTGAACCTGTAATTCTAGCTTGACAGTTAGTCATTTGTAAAGATGTATAGTTGTAACCAAAAGGAAGACATTCACAAGTAACTGTTTGGGTGGCTTCCCCTACTTTTGGGCTAACATTGTAAATGTGTGTGTGTGTGTTGCAGGAGAGCGTTCCTCCAGTTATGGCCTTCCATTTAGGTTCTCTGGGCTTTCTGACGCCTTTCAATTTTGACACATACCAATCTCAGGTCACACAGGTTATTGAAGGTAAGTGTGTGGGGATTTCTAATGAGATTTTTCTTTTCTAGATGTATAGTCACTCTGCCTGCACTACCTTAACAGGTAATTATTTAATCATGTGTGGGGTGTGTGTGTGTTTGATTTGTGCACATTCTTTGCCAGCTTAGTTTCTTTCCAGGAAGGTTTTCTTCAGGAGGTTTTCCTTTCCCGTCAGCCAAGCCGTGCTGTATACAATTGTGTCTATGTGTGTGTATATCTCAGAGTTGCCTTTTCATACAGGGAGGTATTATGCAGTATTATGCAAGCGCTGGGAAAAGGACAATGACATCATAAGGAAGCAAAGTTTGTCAGCTGTATCTGTAGCTCCTAACAATGTTTACTGATATTGCAACATTCATGAATGTGATATGGTTCACGTTCAAAACACCCTGCCCGTACGAAGACAATATCTACGTTTAAGATCCTTGGATATAGGAGATTCTAGAGAACAATAAGACCTTAACACTAATCTTTCCAACTGATATTCCTTTGTAGTTCAAGAGGCTTTAAGAGAAGCTTCCGGTTCAACTTTGAATCATAGAATGTTACAGTCAATTAGAATCAGTAGTATTTAACACAGTACAAGCTAATTTTCTGGCCAAAGTAAAACTCTCAGGCTTTGATATATAAAGATTGATATATTATTTTGGTTTTTTATGTTCCACTTCTAAATAAATAGTTCCTCCAGTTACATTTGTGCAATTAGCGTATTTTTAAAAATGATCCTGAGTCTTAGCAAAACAGCCAAAATGAGTCATGGTGAAATTTGAGATTTCATGATACATTGAATAGTTTCCTAAAGAATCACAACCAGTTAGAATTTAGATTTCATAGATTTACACCCCTGCAGGCTAATGTTCACTTGATTAATTGTTTATACAAAATACTGTGCAAAAGTTTTAGGCACCTGAGAAAATTAGAATTAAAAAATTGTATATCTGGGCAGGAATTGTTTATTTGCTCAGGAAAATAATGGAATAAATACAAAGCACAACAACAGTACAATTTCATGTATGTCAGTCTGTTCTTTTAATATATGTCCAAACAGCAGCTCAGTATTACTTGTAGTAATCATCCAACAACTGGTTTGGCTAATCAGTGCTTTATTATATTAAATCATGCATGCTGCTGATTGAATTTAACAAATCTATGCAATAGCTGAAGGCATCCAGGATAAATCTGGAACCAAACTTTGTTCTTTAACCTCTCACACACAACAAACACACACATACACACACACACAGTAGAATTAACATTGTCCTATTGTTCTGTCGCCAGAACCCAAGTTTAATATGGTTCATAAATGTTTTTACAGGTAACGCAGCCATCATCCTGCGGAGTCGGCTGAAAGTAAAGGTAGTGAAGGAGAGTCGTGAGAAAAGTAAGACAAAGGATAAGAACCTGATCATCACTAACGGGGATGCTGAGCCTAGTCGAAAAACTATGCAATATCAAGTGAGTAACAGTCTCAGGAAAGAAGAATATCTGTATGCATCCCTGTGTGTGGGACTGCACCTCTGTAACAATGAACATGTACGTTTCCAGTCCGTTGGCTCCTGAAGTGTTAAAATTATAGCACCTGTGTACACGCTTTGTGGATAGTTGTCCTGTGTGGTGTGATGTATTTAAGTGCCCCACAACCACAATCCTGACCATTTTTAAAAAGTTAGTTAATGTATATCTTCACTTAGAGCATGCTTCCTGCTGGCTCTGTTTCAATCCATTAATTATTTAAAAATCCAGTGCAGTAGTCAGTGTTTGGCCTAGATAGAAGCCTTGTGGTTTATGAGCACATACCACAAATTGCAGTGATAAATACCTTGTACATGAGTTTTGCCTTGTAGACACCTCAGTGGATTTAAAAATTCTGTGGTGGTAATAATGCTCAGTTTCTTGTCTTCCTTCCTTTTCTCTTTCTCCCTTTTCCCCTGCCTCCCCTCTCTCTCACAGGTGCTGAATGAGGTGGTTGTGGACAGAGGCCCATCGTCCTACCTCTCTAATGTTGACCTCTTTCTGGATGGTCATCTGATCACCACAGTACAAGGCGATGGTCAGTCTGAATATTGTATATATGTACTTCCCCTTCAGACCCTGCTTTTATTTAAATTATTAATCTTAGTAGTTTAATTTCAAAGATTAGAATGCTCACTCTCTGTCTGTCTGTCTCTCTGTCTCTCTGTCTCAGGTGTGATAGTGTCCACTCCGACTGGCAGTACTGCATATGCAGTGGCAGCAGGGGCCTCCATGATCCACCCCAATGTCCCAGCCATCTTGATCACCCCCATCTGCCCCCATTCACTCTCCTTTAGACCCATCGTAGTTCCTGCTGGTGTCGAGTTGAAGGTATTCCCAAAACAAACACAACTTGACATAAAATGAATATGTGCTTGTATGTAATCCTAATGTTACTGATGTGTGGTAGATATGTTTTCAAAATGTCGTTGTATTTAAGCTTTGGACATCTTTATTCATGTTAGTGGTGGGAAGATCGAATCATTTTATTAACACAGTTCTTTCAAACTGCAACAGTGAAACAAATATCATGTTTGTATTGAAATTCATGCCTACCAAATGCAACCAGGTTGAAGAATTTGACACTTTTGGTTGCAGTTAAGGGGTTCTCTTAATCTGGTCCATCTAACTGGAATGTATTCTGCCCTAACAGGCTCATCTAATAAAAGAAAAATAAATGCTCTAATAAAAGAGACAGATTTAAGTTTTGAACTTATTATAAACCTCTAAAATACAAAACAACATTATGTGAATGTCTGTTAATGTCTGTGTTTAAGCCAGCACTTAAATGTTAATGTATATCATCTCTGGCTTGGTGCAAACATAATGAGAAATCTCATAGAATGCTGTCACCTCCAGAGAGCCTCTGTAAACACAGAGTGCCTGCTAGCGGACTAGCATCCACACAGCAAAAAGATAACAGGGCGCTATAAGCAGCAGAGAGAACATATAAGCAAATTTAAGGAGATTATTCCTAATATGGTGTATTTTTATACTAGTGTTGCTAAATATGAATGATGGTGTGAAACAAAGGAGATCATGCTCCTTCAGGTTGATTAATTGCCAGCCATGACAGTGTTTTTGAAGGAAATATTTCTTTTGAAATTTTGCTGGAAAGTTATTGACTCATCCTCTGGTACTGCCTTTAGATTATGCTTTCACGTGAAGCCAGAAACAATGCCTGGGTTTCTTTTGATGGTAGGAAACGGCAGGAGATTGGACACGGGGACAGGTGAGTAATCGTAATGTCACTGTAGTTACTGTACTAGCAACATTTATTTACTAAGAAATACTTTTCTGAATGGTTGTTTGAGGGCTACAGATGCCTATTTGATATACACTACTGTTTAAAAGTTCTTTGAATCTTTTCTTATGTTATGTTCTTTTCTTATGTTAATTTGTTATTTTATAGATTTTATGTACAGTAATTACTTAATTACTATTATATTACTACATTAATTTCTTTATTACTAGTAATTAAGTAAAAACCACAGTGATTTAAATTTTAGAAACAAGACACCAAAAGGTATTTTTTGATATTTTATTCAACAATTTAAGGATCGAGTTATGTATGTAATTGCTATAATTTACAGCCAATTGTCTACCTCAAGATCACCACTTAATATGAGACATTCTGGTTACACACATTTAGACATACTCTACCAAGTAGAGATGCATTAGTACCATTTTTTCCCAAGAACTAGATATGAAACTAGACTGTGCGCATCGCAATTGCAAACATGATAATACTGTCGTTAAAACAGGCTAGTAGGCACAAAAAGGAGAAAAGTCACAGTTCTGGATTTAAAAGGCTTTGTCTGCTAGATAGCAGAGAGAGAGTTTGTGAGGTGTAAATTGATCCCTTAATTATGTAAGTCAGTAGTTTCTCTTAGGTGATTCCTGCTTGTGAGTGAATTACTTCCTCAATGTGAAATCCATTGATGTGAAGATACATTGCTGGAAAGTAACAATGAAGCATGAAAGGTGTTTTTGTCTGAAGCTGGCCTGTGGGCGTGTTGAGGAAAGAATACCCAGCATGACGATTAACAGGTTTTCCTTCCTTTCTCCAGCATCACCATCACCACTTCCTGCTTCCCTGTTCCCTCCATCTGTTTCCGAGACCCTGTAAATGACTGGTTCGAGAGCCTGGCGCAGTGCTTGCATTGGAACGTCCGCAAGAAGCAGAGCCACCTGAGCTCTGAGGAAGAGGAGGAGTTCTGAGGCTTCGCCCAGCGGATACCAGCCTGAAGCACTTTGTCTTGTATTCTCTGCTTTCTCTGGCCTGTCTGGAACCTCTCCTCCTCTCGACCCTTTGACCACAGACTGTAGTGAAGCTGTTGCTATGCTTCTTGGGGTGTTTTTTTTTTGTTTTGGTTTGTCTATAAAAATCTTTTAAAATATTTTGTAGTTTGCCTATGACGTATTACTGTCATATGAAGCAGAAATATTGTACTCAGTATGAGTTAGTTTTACAGTAAGACAGCATGACGAGATCGAACGAAACATCAGGTATTGTCCACGAACACATGAGGAGCATTTAAACACCACAGCAATAAGTGAATATCGATAGAATTGTGCCTTAAATCACCTAGAATGTTACAAAGAAATTATTTAAGGGGTTGGGAAGCAATGTCTTATACTGTACTTAATACGTGCGTCATCGTTACAGATATTCTGTAAATATGAAATCAGAGTGACTCATCTGCAGAGGACACTGCGAAACAAGCCATCTGAAAAGCTTGAATATTTGTAGAACTGTTTTTGTTGTTGCGTTTATGAAGTGTTGGAAAACTACTGTGTTGTTTGGCTTCCATCTTACAGCTAGTCAACCAACTTGAAGTATTTCATTTGATTAACATATCTCAGCCAGTCCATTCCAGATCTACTAGGATCATTCCTAACTTTGCTTTTTTTTTTTCAAACAACATTATGAGCAATATTTTAATGAGTTATTTATAAACTTCCCATTCCATTGTGTTTTGTATAGTAGCAGTATGTAATCTGTCTTTTTTTTTTGTCTAATTGTATATAATGGGTGTTAGGGAATTGCTTGTGGAGGAGGTTGTGTCCTCTTTGAAGTGTCCTTCACCTGACAAACCACTGAACTTGCCCAGAAGCTACCAGGTTTCCAGACATTTAAACAGGCCACTCCTCAAAATGAAGAAAGATAATCAACGGGACTCATTCCATGTTACTACTTTGTGCTTTGTGAGATCACATGCACTTGAACCGGTTTACTAACAGTGTGCATACAGCTGTACATTCTGAAGTCAAGTCAGCCGTGTGACCTCATCATGGAACAAAAAAAAGAGGAAAGTGTTTACATTCATTCTCCGCCCCACCCTCGTCCTGCTCACCGACATGGCCAAATAGCAGAGCTACACAGTCTTTTACTTTTTTAATTCCATTCATTGTTCAAACAATGTAAGAAGCAAGTTGTCAATAATGTCATATCACTGATTCTGCCCCTTAAATATCTTAAGTATGGCTATTCTCGTGTTTTTATGATACTAAAGAGCCATCCTTTTTAATAGCTTCTGCTTACATTTCTTAAAGATTGTTCTCAAGTGTGGATCAGTACTTAAAGGGGAGTTTTATATATTTCTCAAAATGTCTACATAATTCAAATGTTGAGGTGGTAACAAAATCATTGAGAGTGGTGACGTGAAATGGTGTTTTATAGACTCAGATTTCTTTACAGTGATAGTGACAGGCACCAGTATTCAGTCTATCAAAATGTCTACTGAACCTACATTTTGATAATGTTAAAATAGCATTAAGTCAGAAAAAATTCTGTTTTCTTTGGAGACTATTTTGCTTTACATCATGCATTTACATGCATGTATTTCTCCACTATGATTGGGTTTCAAAAATCTGTTTTAGGTCAAAACTTAAAATCAAATCAGTTTTAAAACAATGTCTCAGGCATCAGGAAAAGGATTCGTAACCATTTTTTGATGGTTCGTAACCATTTGATGACTTTCTGTGAGGCAGCTTTTAGAGGCAGCGCTTTGGACGTCTGGTTCCTGTCAGCAGCACTGTGAATAATTTGGATTTAGTTTTTCTTGAATGGTGCATTTCTTATCAAACCACTCTGAATGACTTTGTTTACATGTTAGCCTTTTATTTATGCAGACATTTTGAAAAATTGGTGGAATCATACAATTGTTTGTAAAATGAGGTTTATGTATTTTGCATAAGAGCAAATGTAAACTGTCAGTAAGTAGCATTGTGGGTTTTTTTTCCATGTTAGAAAATTTGTAGAAAAAGGATTTGATTCTTTGTCAGTGATATCAGCGTATCATTCAACAGTATACAGTTCACTAAAAGATTTACTGTTTCTTTTGAGAATGATTGTATTTGATGTAGCCTTTCCTCACACTTGGTTTACACTAAATGTTGGTCTCAGATGTGTAATTCGTATATATATATATATATATATATATATATATATATATATATATATATATATATAATATGTACGTCAGTCTTCACTGTTTGAATCGAACACATTTCTAAAAGCTCGACAGTCTTAATTACTCCCACTGACGAGTTAACGAGTTAATCATGAGTGGAGTTATTCATGATAAACATTCACATTTATATATATTTATATAACTGATTGACGCCAGACCTGTAGTCTTTCTTTACAATTCTACCTAAAACTAGTCTGAGTGAAAATATGAATTGACTTTGTCTTCTAAAGTGAAATTTTAATACTTAATACAAACCTTAACACAAACCTTTCATCTAGTTTTTTCCCTTTTTTTGCTTTTCATCAATTTTTGTAACTCACCTTTTGAGAATATATTGTAAAAAATGGGTTTTGCATTTTTTACATAGCACTTTAATAAATGATCCAAAAACGTGTCGCTAAGCGTTTTTTTTTCCTTGACACAAATATACATTTGTGGATATAGAATGAGGCCTGCATGTAGCGTGCAGCAGCTCCGTTGCTTTATAGTGCATTTAAAGGGCTTATATTGTAAATTTTTCCTGTATTTTATTTTTTCATTTGAGGTCCATTTATAACATTTGTGTGGTTTCGTCAACCAAAAAGGTCAGAAATGATCATTTCTATGTGCCAATTTTCCAACCTCTCTTCATCACAAAGCTGCTTGTTACTGTGACTTCTAAGATATATATATATATATGATTTTAAAATATATATATTCTGATTGGATGCCCTGTATTGTGCCTTATTTAAAAAGGAATCTGATGTGGTTATTATTTTTACATGTGAAATTCATGTGTATTCTTTGACGCAATATTTAATCTGTTATGTAAACTACTGGCCCATGTGGGGTACTGCCCGTAAAACTGTCCGGCTTGACATCTCACTTCTCGACGACTCCTCCAACTGCAACCACTCTCAGTGACCACCAAGGCGAGGTGCAGATCATCTCGAACAAGCCCATTGCTTTTAACTTCATTGTGAGTGGGCGGGGCTAAACTGCTGTAGGCTGAATAGGTGGATGTATTTAAAGGAGTCAGTTCTTGTGACATCACAGTAACAATGAATTTTAAACAGGCTGTTTTTGCAGCATAGTTTTAATAGATGGACTGTGTGGACCAGAGAGTTAACAGTACATTTTGAAACTTAATGTTAACATATTATGTCATTTACTGCCCTTTAAAGGGGAATTTCACAGATTTTTTGAAATTTCTACATAATTCTTTCGCTGGGATGTAAACAGAGTCAGTCATTGTTTTGGTGCTAAATGGTGCACTACATGGAAAGTTCCCAACCTATAGTTCTTTACAATGATGGTGATGTGAACCAGGTGTCTCAAGGTCTACAACGTAAATATTGCCATTTTATTTACTGTCCAAACTGACTGGTGAACATACAAATGTCTTTTGAGTTTTTATACCTAATGATAATAGTAGTGAAATCGTGTTAAATCTAAAAGCATGCATTTACTTTGGGGATTATTTTGCCTTAGAACACCTAGCATGTACCTCCCCACCAAGAAAGAACTGAAAAAAGTACATATAAAGCCAAAACCTTATCTCGAAGCTATCAGAAAATAATGTCTCAGACATCAGGCACTGTATTTGTAACTTTCTATGAGGGAAATTTCAGGGGCATTAAACTCTTCAAACGTCTGGTTCCCATCACCACCACCAAAAGTTTCTCTAGAACAGGACATTTCACTTCAAACCACTCCGAATGACTTTACATCTTATCCATTTAAGATGCAGAAACTTTAAAAATGGGTGGAATTCCCCTTTAAAATCTTCTATTTCTCAATTGATGGTCTTCTGTTCTTCTTTTTCTCACTGAAAGAAAGTCATGATTTTTGTTCCTCATCCTGCACCGTTCCTTTTTAGCCTATGTAACCACAGACTTCTCATTTCTATAAATGACTGTCGATTTTCATTCATTCATTCAGGGAGAAATAAGATTTCAGTCCATCCATTTAACATCACATGTTCACACTTATACAGTAAAGCTGTCTTTGTGTCAACAATTATTGCCAAACAGACAAATATTTGCTGTGTGGTGGATGAAACAGACTGCGTGTTGCACAGTTTTGTATTTTCCAGGTTTGTAGACTTCCTGCTTGCTTTCCCGTTTAGCAACTGCACAGTTTTTCCGCTGAGGCCCAGTATTAGTTTTTGCAAAATACAAATATCAACATTTATGAACAGTTCATGATCCAGTATGACCCAGTGACACACCACTGTGTAAAATGTATTTATTGGGTATTTTTGTATTACAAATAAGTTTTTGGAAGTACTGAAAATCATACTATCAAAATCTAACTGAAAACAGCACATATGAAATGGATTAGAAGTACAAAAGCCTATTCATTCCAGGTAGAGGAGGCAAAAAATGTACTCTGTTTTTGGCAGCTGTATTCAAAATAATGAATTATTTCTCAAGATATTGCAATACTGTGTCAAAATAATTATTAGTTATTTTGGGATAATAAGTCCTTACAAGATGCTAAGTCATTATTTTGAGAAAATGAATCATTATTTTGCCATAGTAAGTCATTATTTTGACATAAGTCAACACAAGTCTTATATAAGTCCTTATTACAAGATACTCTAATAAGTCCTTATTACAAGATACTCAGTCATTATTCTGACATGATACGACATTATTACAGGACTCTTTTTAGTTAGACAGTTATTATTTTTCAAACAGCAAGTCCTTACAATGAGAAGACAAGTCAATACTTTGAGAAAACTCATTTTGAGATACTAAGTCATTATTTTGAGATACTAAACCAAAATTTTAGTACCATACTGCTGCCAGAATCAGAAAAGAAAAAAAAAATGCAGGTAATTATCTTCCTCCTTTACATGGCATGAATGGGCTTCCATAGTTAAGTTGCTTTATTGTTTCTAATACATATTAGAAGTGCTCTGGTGATTACAGTACATACAATAGAAACAGAGTAAAACCCCAATGAACCATGCATTGTATCAATAAAAAGAGACAAATGGTACAAAAAACATTATAAATGCTTTTAAAAAAGTCTTATGAATCTCAGGGAACTTTGGTTTCTCTACAGGGTGAGCAATATGAAAATATCACAGTAATGCCTCCTCTTAACCTGATCAAAACAAGGTGAAAAAATGGCAAACCTGAACCACTCTTTGCTTACTATACATCAGGCTGCGCAACTCGATTTTTCAGCAACCCCTGATGTGTAGGTGATGTTATAATGATGAGCAGTTGCGGTGGCCTCTGTATAACACAGCGTATAAAACTGTGTTAGTTTCAGAACATCAGGCTACTTTAAATATTCGAAAAAAGAGAACCTAAATAAACACAAAATTTCATTTATTGAAGGAAGAATGCTGTTCATCCCTACCTGACCCTACGTGAAAAAGTAATTGCCCCCCTAGCTATAAAATCAAACAGTTGACCTAATTCAATTGACTACTGGGTTCAATTTCACTGCCACACCCAGGCATGATTACTGCCTGTTGAATCTAGACATCACTCAAATAGAACCTGTCTGGCAATGTGAAGCAGACTAGAAGGTCCCAAAAAGCAGCACATGATGCCACATACTAAATAGATTCAAATACAGAAGCAAAGTCTTTGAAATCTATCAGTCTGGAAAAGGTTACAAAGCCACTGCTGAGGCTCTGGGACTCCAGTGAACCACAGTGAGAGCCATTATCCCCAAATGGAGAAAACAGTGGTGAACTTTCCCAGGAGTGGCTGACCTACCAAAATTTCACCAAGAGCACATCAATGACTCATCCAGGAGGTCACAAAAGAACCCAGACAAACATCTAAAGAACGGCAGGCCTCATTTGCTTCAGTTAAGGTCAATGTACATGATTTCACAATGAAGAAAAGATATCCTAGGGAGAGCTGCAAGGTGCAAACCACTGTTCACCCCAAAAAACACCAAGGCTTGCCTTGCATTTGCTATAAAACACCTTAAGACTTTTAGGATAATATTCTGTGAACTGATGAGTCTAAGGTGGAACTTTTCAGAAGACATGGGTCCTGTGACATCTGACGCAAAGCTACCACCGCATTCCACCATAAGAACATCAAAGCAGCAGTCAAACATGGTGGTGGTAGTGTGATGGTCTGGGGCTGCTTTGCTTATGCAGGATCTGGACGACCCATGGAACCACGAATTCTTCTCCCTATCAGAAAATCCAGGAGAATGTCCGCCCGTCAGTTTGTGACCTAAAGCTCAAGCGCAGTTGGGTTATGCAGCAGGACAAATGATCTGAAGCTCTCAAGCAAGTCCACCTCTGAATGGTTTAAAAAAAAACGTAAGGTTTTGGAGTGGCTGAGTAAAAGCCCTGACTGCTGTGGTAAGACTTCAAACAAGCAATTCATGCTTGGAAACCCTCCATTGTAGCCGAAATCAAACAATTCTGCAAAGAAGAATGGGCCAAAATTCCTCCATAGCGATTTAAATGACTTATCGAAAGTTATCACAAACGTTTGACTGCAGCTGTTACTGCCAAGGTGGCACAGCCAGTTATAAGGTTTAGGGGGCAATTACTTGTTCACACAGCCAATACAGGTTTTGAATAAATCTTTATCTTCAATGAATGGAATGATCATTTAAAAGCTGCGCTTCGATTTTACCCATGTTGTCTTTATCTTACATTAAATTAAGTGGATGACCTGAAACATTAAAATGTGATAAATTAGCAAAAACAGAAGAAATCAGGTGGGGGCAGCACTGTACTTACAAAAAAGTAGTGCAGCAGCAATCACGCTGCAGAGAAAAAGACAAATACTGTACAGCAAATGTTTGTGCACCTAAAAATATACAAAATCAAATTCAACTTAATGCATTTAACAATATTGTTGAAATGAATTTCAACTGTAACAGATCTGTCACCCTTTACATGACTGGAGCTCAGCAGGAGTGGATGAAGGTCGGAAAACATCTCTGATACAGCATTAAAGAAAAAAAAAGTAGTCAATCAGCCAAGACATGTTTGATGTTAAGTTTGCTTCTTTAGTTTTTGTAAATGTAGATGTAGCTAGTAATGTTTATATATATATATATATATATATATATATATATATATATATATATATATATATATATATATATATATATATATAAAATGTAATACCATGTCAGAAACCACATAAATATGTTCACATTATTTTGCAACTTGACCTGGTTTGAGGCAACTGATGCTTTAAGTATGGAGTTCCATTACTTGTTAGCCACATTAGCTTCATAGCTCCAGTGCAAATAAATTTTTTTAAGGTGCTCTGAGAGCAAATCTACATACTTAGCTCTGCTGCAGGATAATACAGCCCAGTCCGAGTGACTGGTCAGTCACTCAGCCACATCCTTTCACTCACACAATATGAGCAGTTTCATTCTTAACAACTCCGGTCATAAACGCAGTACCTGGCACAAGTGGGATTCAAACCAGCAGTACATTTTTACACTGAGAGGTCTTTTGTTTGCATTCAAGAAGGTACAAATTCACATTAGATCTTTATGAAATGACTTAATAGCCATATGGATGTATTTATAAGTATATGTATTGTATATGTGCATGTTTATGTATAGGTATTTTGTATATCTATATGCATATGCATGTGTATATCAGCTTCTGGATGCAATCTACAAATTTAGCGTGCAAAAGTTAGATGTTATCAACGACAAAATAAGTGGGATTTTGTTTTAGGAACATCCAAAGCGCTTTGCTCTAATGTTCATGAACGTAAAATACAACTTAAAAGCCTGGTTAAAAGAAATTGCTAAACTTTTGCAAAGCCTAAAGTTTAAAGCAGTAACAGATAGGCTAACTACATAGCTAAAGCATATCTATTACTGCTGCCAATTGGCTGATTGACTTTACAAAAACTCAAAATTTTAACAAAGTTAGGTGAGACAGCCACGTGATGGTATGTGTGCTTTCAGAGTCTGTAACTGTTATTTGGAATAAAAAGTTATTGTGGGAACATGTTTAAGTCTGGAAGATCAAACATATTGTTCAATCAATCCATTCAGTGCATTTGTAGCAGTAAACACCATCACATTCACTCTACTTGAACAAATTTGGCACAATGGCATGAACTGGCATGAACTTCTAAAATGGAAACGTACAAATCGCAGGATAAGCTTAACTTACCTCCTGCACTTCATGTCTGAAAACGAACCTCTTTTGATGATCAATGGAGTAAAAAAGGAATAATTATGGCCAGTTGAAAGGCCTTTCCACTGAAAAAGCATTTCAGATTTACAATAATGTGTAAGGTAAGCTTTGAAAAGCAGTGCTAGCTGCCAAATAGTCCATGTTAAAAACAATTCTTAAAACAAATTTGTGGCATTGTCATAGTCTTCACAGACTAGCCCCAGTGGCAGTGTCCCCACGCTAGTCCTCTTCAAAAGGTGCTCATTGCTTGTCTGAAGCAAACACTACAGATAAAGAAGAGAGAGACAAGGAATTATGAGCATAAACATCATGTATAATCAACAAACTCATACTTCTGTGAGACAAAAGACTTTGAAGGAACGACTACGTTCTACTGCGGAATTACTACCTTCGATCAGGGATGCACTGATACCACTGTTTCCCCTCCGATTCCAGTAAAGTATCAGCAAATACTGAGTAAAAACCAATACTAACTCTATCTATTCTATTAACTCTGTCTAACTACTCGATAGGTGACAACAAAACCCTGATGATTCCACTTTTTAAAATATACAGTCGTATGCAAAATTGTGAACACTCCTTGTGAATTTACATTCTTTTATTGATGAGTTTAACATATTGGAAAACATAAAATATAAAATGTGCCACAACTTTTGCACATCTTACATTATATGTTATTACTCCATTATGTTAAGCTCAGCAAATAAACAGGGAGTGTGCATTATTCGGTATTATTTGTATTATTTCGGTAAAAGAAGGTGTTCTGTGTCACAAGTACAAGATACAAAGCTTGAATAAATAGCAGGTACTGGTTGGACAACTTCACATTTGAATGGTGTCAAAGCTATAAAAAGTCACTGTGATTTACATTTTACATCTTCATAACGCTCGATTGAATCTGACGTATTGAAATCCCTGCTGGTCGTGCCTTCCTGTGTAATTCTGCTATTACAGATTCTGCAGTAAGAATTTTTACTGCCACTCGTCTCAAGTGTGAAATAATTCCCCCACATCACCAACATGTTCCTTGCTTGAGTTTGCATACATGCCAGTTACTGGCATACATGCAAACATCATTCAGCAGTGTTCGTGTATGGAAACGCTTCATGGTGATGGTATTTTCTGGTGCCAGAGCTGGTACTGTATTTAAAGTGTGATGCAAAAGTTTGTGCGTCCTGTTCAAACTACGTTTTAGGTGAAAATAAGTACAAGTCCCACACATGTCTGCACATTTTAATGGGCAATTACTGTTTATATGCTGAATTTGACATTTTGGGGAACAACATAAAGCATGAAATGTGGTTTGTGCAGTTATGGCACATTTTTTATTTTTTAGTGTGTTTAGTGTGTTGCAAGTAAATAGAAACAGTGCACTAAAATTAGCGGAAAATGCCATGAAAAATTTCCTGTAATCACATACACAGGAATACACGCATGCTGGCTAGCTAGCTGACCAGAGATACGGGAAAATGATATAGACTGCACCAGGCAGTAAAGCTAATGCTTAAAAAGTCCCCAGTTTGCATGTTTTTTTTGTTTGTTTTTTTTTTAAAAAGATGCTGTTCCCTCTGCCCTCCTGCACCGCCCCCTGCTGTTCAAATAGAGCTGGGTTTGCCAGATTGGAAAAAGTAGGGAGAGAGTTGAGCATCCTGACAGCCTTTTTATTTTATTCACTGTCCCAAAAGACCAGAGAACCGACACGTGTTATCAACATTTTATATGTAAATCTGATAACGATAAAATATATTTCAAGCAAAACTCAGATCACAAATCTATATATTGTAACCATTTCACTTTGTGTGAGGGAGCTTTTAGAGGCGTTAAACACTTTGAACATCTGGTTCCTATCACCACCACTGTGAAAAATTCTGACAGAGTAAGTTCCTCTATAATGGAGCATTTCACATTAAACCACTCTGGGTGACTTTATTTACATTTCAAATATTTAATTATGTGGAAATGTTGAACAGTCAGTGGAATCGCCCTTTAATCAGAAGTTAGAGCCAGTAAATGTTGTGAAATCAATGCACCTGACCCTTTTTCTCCTTCATCTCGCTCTAATAATGAACACCTGAGAGCTGCCCAGACCAAATTTTCTTAAATAAGCTTGTTCTGTGGACACACATGGTTCATTCATGTGATGTTATTAACTAGAATGTGCGCATGTGGGTCTATTCAGGAAACAGGTTCGTTCACAATAATGACCGATTTGAGCCAATTACCTAAATGAATGTATACCATCATGTTAATGAGGCTCATAATGTGAATGCAGCCTAAATGAAATTAGTGAGACAGATAGAGAAGCTTACTTCTCTCACGCAGACCCTGGCCGAAGCTGCGGTAGAGGCGGTACAGGCCCCGGAACAGCACGCTTTTGATGGTCACCGAGAACACACAGCCTGTTATGGCAGCAGCCTCCAGACTGTATGTCTTACTCTGGCCCCACTGGGAAATGATCTGCAAAAGAAGAGACATATGTTTTCTGCTCCAGTGGGCCGCTTTTGGGTCACTCAAGCTCTCACTTCTACACTTATCCGTGCGTGGGTTTGCAGTCGTATGCAAAAGTTTGAACACTCCTCATCAAATTACATGCTTTGTTGATTTTCCAGGTGAAAATAAGTTAAAACCTCATCTACAAAGAACAGATTTAAAAATGACATTTTTCTGCACATTTTAGTCCAGAATTTCTATGTATTTACTGAGTTTAACATATTGGGAAAAAGATAAAATATTAAATAAGCCATCACTTTTGTACAGGCCATTTTATTTAGATTTTTTTTCCAATGAGTTAAATTCAGCAAATAAGCAAGAATGGTGCATTAAAATGTGCACTAGTGTGTTTTCTGTAGAGGATGTGGTAACTTATTTGTTTCATTAACTTATACAACAAAACAAGTCGTGTGACTAGTGGTGCCCAAACTATTGCATATGACTGTACATACACTACAGGCCAAAAGTTTTGAAGCAACACTACCTTCGTGAAAATAAACATGAAAATGTATGTTTGCTAATTATATTTTTTCAAGAGATAATAGACAGTAATGTGTTTATTCACAAAGAGCACAAAAGGGCTTGACTAAATGTGTGCAGCAATAGTGTATAACTGATTCTTTATTAGTTTTGCTTCTGGTGACACTCCAGATTCTCCACATAAACTTTGCACTGTTTGTAAATTCTTATTGACTCAGTAATAAAATGTAATTTCTGACTTAAATCTGTTTGTTTGTCTTTTACATGTATATGAATATAATATGATTAGCTAACAATAGTTGACTATCAGTATCGAACTGTAATCAGGGGCCGTATTACAGAAAGTTCTTAACTCTGAAATCTTATCTGTTTAGACAACTTTAGTTAGGACTGAATTTAGGACAGTAGCTATTACAGAACAACAGCCCTTAAGTTCACAATCTTATCCATTAACTCCAGATAGGAAAACAGTATTACAGAAACATCCTAACTAGACAGAATTTTTCTAAATTCTGTCTTAACTTTAAGACACACCAGAGCCATCTTAACTTGTTTTATGCGTCTGTTTCTATTGTTTTGTGCAGTGACAGACAGCATAGTTCACTATAATTAGCTTAATGATGTTACATTTATCTACACTGAAAACTGCACTTTGACTTATGAGGGGTTTTTGTTCTAACCCCCAGACCCCACGATCTCCACTGTCTCCTCTTATTACCTCTGTGTTTTTACGTTGATGAAAACTCGTCAGATAAAATATTGCAGTGATGGTAGTGAATAATGAGGAGACAGAGCTGAACGTGTGTCTGTTTATTAGGAGGAATAACGTTAGTGCGTTCGGCTAAATCGTCTGGGAAACTGAAACTGAAACTGTGGAGCGGCGACGCTCTGATAAACAGCATGAAGCGCCGACACTTTATTCTGAACTTCAAGTTTATGGTGATTTAGTTTTATTTGACCTTTTTACATCAGTAACGGTGGCTAACATTAGCTATCTGGCTAACTAACTAGATTATTTTGATTCTGTGTTTACGTTTCAGCTGTGTGCGTATGGTTGGTTGCTAGGTAACAGACATGACAGTTGATTGTCGACTTTGATCGAGTAGGTTAAGATTTCCGAACTTGAGATGAGATGCTGTAGGATATCACAGAGAAGACATTCCAGAGGGGTAATTCTCCTCTCTGGTTCTCTGGTCATATCATGTTCTAAACCACATCAGTGTTTCTGCATGAAACAAAGGTTGAGAGACGTTTTTGGGTTTTTATGTATTTACGGAGATGAGTTTGGTGACAGTCCAAGTCCAGTGTTTGTTAGCAATGTTAGCCTAGCATCTCCCGTTGTAAACTTTGATACCAAGCATGTCTTTGATGATCGACTGCACCTGAGGCAATTAATTGAATTTTTCGCTGAACTGTTCCTTTAAGTAAAAAGTGTTTGTTTACAGTCTTTTGGCTTGTAGTGTGTATTTGCAGATGAAAGAAAATACTGATATATCTAGATAGCAAATTTTCTGTTTTTCACCAAAAGCATGCAGTATTGAAGTAAATGATAGAACTGTACTATTTTCTGTGTTGTAACATTAAAAAAGAAAGATTAAAAGTTGCCTGTAAGTTGTTTTTACCGAGTAAAGTAGGTAAATGAAATAAGCCAGCTGTGGCAAGTTCATGAGGACGAAAATCCAAACCAGGGGCTTCACTTCTTTTAGAACCTAAAAAGAGATGAGAAGGAAATTATCAGCAGACAGTGATGATTTGTGGGGAAAAAAAGAAAAATTGTGTATTCAAATCTTTTATACCTAAAAAATAGTCATTAGCCATTATTTGGGCAGTTTTCCTCAATTTCTCAGTTTAGCCATGTCCAATTCCATCAGCTAGATCTCCCAATTACATGATGCCACCAGTGCTAGAGGGGTGAAGACTAGCACATGCTTTCTCTGACATATGTGAAGCCAGCCACCACATAAAGTAAGAGGTTACTTGATGCCCCCTGTGGGCATTAAGAGTATTGCATTTGCAAATGCAAAATGCACCAGACCAGCGTTTCCCACTTGCACTAGTGTAGTCCACTTGCCCTCACAGTTGTGTGTTTTCAGTCACATTATTAGCTCTTGATTAAAGGGAAACTCCACCAACTTTTCAAAATTTATGCATAATTCAGAGGCTGAAGTCATTCAGAGCAGTTTGTTTTGAAGTGGTTCATTGCAGAGAACTTTACAGACTCTGATTTCTTAACAATGGTGGCAATAGGAACCAGAAGTCACAATGTCTACAACACAAATATTGCCATTTTATTTACTATCCATAAGCACCAGTGAACCTACATGTATCTTTTGAGTTTTCATATGTAATGTTGGTGATGGTAAAAAAGTGGAAAGTCTGAAAAAATACATTTCCTTTGGGGAACTATTTTGCCTCACAACACCCTGCATGTACCCCTCCGCCATGAATGGTTTAACAAGAGGTTTTTGGCCCAGACTTTATCATAAAACTATTGTTAAACAGTGTCTCAGACATCAGGCAGCATATACTACTACATTTTGTGTAGTAACTTTCTGTGAGGGAGCTTTCAGAAGCATTAAACTCCTCAGATGTCTGGTTCCTATCACCACCACTTAGAAAATTTCTAACTGAGTAAGTTTCTCCAGAACAGAGCATTCACACCAAACTACTCTGAATGACTTTGTTTACATCTTAGCCATTTAATTATATGGAACTTCTGAAAAATTAGTGGAGTTCCCCTTTAAAGTCCCTCCTGGGCTGGTTCAGGTGTGTTAGTGCAGTAAGAAACTAGTGCAGGAGGACTAGAGGAGTCGAGTTCTAAGGAATAACATGGATACATACATATGATAGATTATATAAAGCAAACAGACTCACAGCAATGGCTCCAGCGGCAGCAGTGAAGCAGGCCCAGACGACTCCAATTCCTAGAATGACAGTGTGAGTATAGGAAATGGAGGTGCCTGACGTTAGGATTAGGATGCACAGGCACAGCTGGTGAAAAGGGGGGAAAAAAAAACATTTTTTAAATTATTTAATTTTCTTCTGTACCCAAATGCACTCACTAAGTCAGGGCATGTTTCCACATCAAGTTAAGTAATCTGAAATGAACTTTATAAATAAACGGTTTCTACGAGAGACATTAGACAATCGATTTATAATCTCTGTTCATTTTAAATATCAAGAGGAGATACAATGCAAGTACTTCTAGATTACAGGTTTGATACCACTTGAAAACATGACATCCTGTTTGAAACACAGAACACAACAAAATATCAGAAGCACAAAGAAAAGTCCCCACTAGCATGCTGATGCTATCTGTGCAAGTTTTTGAAATGACAAAGAAATTTACAAACGAGTACAAACGTGCAGATTATAACTCAGACCAATGGAATTCATTGCCTTTGATGACCATTCTGTTGTTGAAGACATTGGATTTTATAGGCTCATACTGTCACCTACATGTTGTAATAATTTTATTACGTTTTTACTGTCAGCCCAGTTTCGTCCTATAACTTTTGATTAATAATACAAATATAGTTTCTTTATCACCTTGTAGGTTTTACGTTTCGTTTACTAATTCAAAGGCATACATAAAACGGAAAAGTTAAAAAAAAACACTCTTTCGGTTTTCGATTTGAGTTTTTGGCCAGGCGTGTCTTCAATCTCAGTTTTGGCTTCGGCCAGGAATTTCCACTTCAGTGCGTCCGTGCTTTTACTGCCGTTACATGAAACAAAATACATCCACACAAATGACAGAAACTAGAGCAGCAACAATGAACAATTTGAAAGAGTTAAATGGACAGAAGCAGACAATCATGTCATTGTGTATATGGCTGTGCTTTAACTCGTGTTGCTGCATCTCCAGGGTAAATCACCTGGGCTTGAAGGTCAAAAGTAACCATGGAGAAGCAGAGGTTTAGTATGAAGTACTGTTCCTGCATGCTCTCCAGAGCTCCACCCACACGGAAGGCCATCATGTTGGGCCTCCGGATCAGCAGCACGGCGCAGATCACGTGCAGCAAACCCACACTCAGGATACACACAAACCGTACCTGCAAAACACACATACAGCCAAAGAGTTCCAGCAGAGATGCTTAGCTGCAAAAAATACACATAAACCTGTCAAACATTTACTGACAAACCTTGATGAGTAAACTGACAGTAAGCTCGTAAGGTCCTGTTCTAGGTAGGCTGTAATGGGCGGGAAATCTTTGTCTTAAATCAACCTTCAAATCTTGGTGACAGAAATTTTCAACATTAAACTTAACCTACCCAATTAACTCATCTTCTTTAATATTGAAATAAATTAATAGTGAACTATTAAGCATTAAAAATGCAGCTTACTGCGTTTTAACCAATCAATTCTGTTGTAAAAAAAAGGAACAATTTTAATATGACTCTAATATTCTACAATTTTCAAACAATTTGTAGTTAACATAAAAATGAAGACCTTTTTTTTTTTAAAGATGAACAGGGCTGTATATGATTGTATAATAGTTGAGAATGCTGTGCAACAAGAACAAACTTATGATAACATGGATATCCAGAACAGAAAAACAGAGAGCAAATCTCACTGATAACCGCTATTCAGTCATTTTGTGACAAGAAACTATAAATAGATGATTGCAATTTATGATTTATACATTTTTTTTACCTTGTTATAGTTTCTTGCTGTTCCTAAACCACTTTAAATTGTGAATATAACAATATTTTACATTTTGGTAATAACAAAAGTACTACTATACTGCACTACACTATACTATACCACACCACACTTACTACTGAATAATAATATGACAACTGATTCCAAACTTCTGAGTATATTTGGTATGTAAAAAGTATGAGCTAACAAAGCTAAAAACTGATTCATATATAACTGATTTATGTTATGTGATTTATATATATCACATATATCGTTTCAAGACTACACAGGAAGCACGACTTCCCATAAAATTTTATTATGACACGTCACTGAAATTATTAACCACATCTCTATATTGTAACTCGTAACTCACACTGACTGCACTTCATTAGTTTCAGACAGGTGTGAAACATCTCTGCACTCTGGCGCCGTTTGTTTATTTAACACGATCTGCATCTGTTAGACAGTACAGTCTGTGTGAACATGTTTGTGGAAGCCAGTGGAAGCACAGCCCATAGAACTCAACTGAAGCCAGGCTTCAACGCAAGTTAATGGCAGATTCAAATACACATTGGTTTACTGGAGCAAAGATCACTGTTTTTGGACTTTTACAGTGTCATTTTGTCTCCTGCCCGGATACTTCACTGGGATTTTATTGAGAGTGCTTTTTGCATATGAAAATCAGCTCAATGTTTATTGGACAACAGGCTTTCTCAAACGTAATGTTTGTCCCCCCTGGAAGCTCAGCTTCTGTATGAGATGACTGGTGGAGCTCTTAAAGGGTAACTTGTAACAAACTGCAAACTAGCACTGGCATTGCTGGCTCACTATAATTCTCATGTTTTATGGTCTTTTTCAATTTGTAAAATATTGTGAATAAAATTGTGAATACAGTTTTGGGTTTGGTCATTTTTTTTTATTTGGTTTGTTAACAATAAGGCCTTTACTAGCTTTTGTTAGTTCATAATTTAGCAGTTATAGCTGCTTTGTTGGAGCAGTAGGGCAAACTGCTGTTGTTGTTAACCTTCTTTTAGAGAATTAAAAAATAGATTCACATTCAAAAGTTTGGAATCAAAGTCTTCAATACAATATAACAAATTGGTTTCAGATAAATGTGTGAAATGATTCTTAAATGCTGGTCCTGTGCACCTTCACAGGTTTTACATGAGTAGGAAACTGAGAATCTGAAAAAGAAGACAACCAGTGTTAGGCTGGCTTTTTTTTTTAACTTTTATGCAACTTTAGTTGCTTGAAACCTACGAGAAACTAAATTGCACTTGAGTTGCATGATGTAACGCCTTCTACAACTCATTCGAAACAGTTGCAAGTGTCTCAACTCTGTGCAACAAGTTTCATGAAACAGCAAATCAAATACCTTTGTGTAACTGTCAAGGTGCACGGAAATTATGTTGCAGGCAACTTACCACATGCAACTAATATAAGTTCCACCATGTTAGATTTGTCTGAATGATGAACAGACCTGTAGACTGATAAATCTCTATAATATCAAGAATGAAGTTATAATAAGTTAATATCTTGAATGCCTTGTGTGTCAAAAGCCCCTCAAAATACTTGAAATACTACGTAAAGCATCTAAATATATCTTTGGTGTCTAGTTTATTATATTTAAATCTATACTGTAGAAGTTATTATTAAATATAAAATAACATTGACTTAATGTGGCAGCCAAACTTTTGAACAGTAGCTACTGACGTCAGAAAGCATCAGCCGCCACTGGTCTGCACCTGCAGTCGGCGGCGACCTACTTAAAAGGGAACTATTTTCAGAAGTTCCACATAATTAAATTGTTAAGATACAAACAAGTCATTCAGAGCGGTTTGGTGTGAAATGCTCAGTTCTAGAGAGACCTACTGAATCAGAATTGTTCTCTGTGGTGGTGATAGGAACCAGACATCTGAGGAGTTTAATGCGTTTAAAATCTCCCTCACAGAAAGTTACTATACAAAGTGGTTAGGCATACACTGCCTGAGATACTGTTTAATGATAATTTTGTGATGAAGTTTTGGCCTAAAACATCTTGTTAATCCATTTATTAGAATACATTAATGGCGGTGGGGTACATGCAGGGCATTGTGAGGCTAAATAGTCCCCAAAGGAAATGTATTTTTTTTAGACTTTCCACTATTTTGCTATCACCAACACTACATATAAAACCTCAGAGGACATTTGTAGGTTCACTGGTGTTGGATAAATAAAATGCCTATATTTATGTTGTAGACATTGTGACCCCTGGTTCCTGTCACCACCACTGTAAAGAAATCTGAGTCTGTAAGTTTCTCTGCAAATGAACCACTTCAAAACAAACCACTCTGAACGACTGTTTATATCTCAACCACTACATTGTGAAAAAACAATGTGGCTTTTTTCTATGTAGGTGTGAGGGTAGTGTCTAAGTAAGTGTTGGAGTAGAGTTTAAAAAAAAGCTGAAAAGCACTGATTTTGGTTCAAAGAAATTTTATAAAGATAAAGCGCTGTATAGTTTACATATCTTAGACATGCACCAGTGCAGGTGTGGTATCATTTACCAACGTTCTACGCTTTGACACTGTGCCATGCTGTTTGTTTTATAAGGGCACTAGATTCTTATCATCCCTGTTGATGTGGCAATGACATACTAATTAACTGCTATACATAAACTTCACTTATAAACTCAGTGAAACTCATAAACTCACTTATCACTTGTCATAGACCCTGCCCTTTCAGATGTATTTGGCATAGTTAAGTTATATAGCAGGTGGGTCACAAAACACCTACATCTGCCTTACAGGATGAGTCAGTGAGTGTGATCATGTGTTATGTGCAAATGTATGTCAGTGTGACAGTGTATCCTGTTTTAAGACTTCACCTGTAACTTCTGCTTTTACTCTCGGGAAGGTTTCCAATGCGCTTGTTAAGCTGTTAAGCTTGGTCATTTCACAGGAGAGCCACTGCCCTGCCCAGTTTCAACTACCGTCTTCCTAGTACACCAAGTACTGTGAATAGCAGAGGTTTGGATAGCAGAGATTTGGATCTGGTGTGTTGGGTAGGGCTACAATGATTAGTCCATAAAGTTAATTAGTCGATGTGTTCACTTATAAACAAAAGTGCTCTACAATGTTCAATGTATTGCAAATTTTCAACTCTAAATATTGCATACATTCACTGAGCACTTTAGGAACACCAATACTGGTTAGGGCCTCCCTTTACTCTCAAAACAACCTCAATTCTTCGTGGCTTTCATGCTGCAAATCTCCCATGCTACCACATTCCAAAGGTGTTCTTTTGGATTCAGATCCGATGACTGGGAAGGCCACTGAAGAACACTGAATTCCTTTCCATGTTAATGAAACCAGTTTGAGACCACTTTTGCTTGGTGATGTGCTGCATTACGATGCTGGAAGTAGCCATAAGAAGAACGGCAAAATGTGCCAATTAAGGGATGCACATGGTCAGCAACAATACTCAAATAGGCTGTGGCATTCAATCCATGATTCCTAGGTATTAATGGATCCAAAGTGTGCCAAGAAAACATTACTCACACCATTACACCACCTCCACCAGCCTGGAGTGTTGAGACAAGGCATGCTGGGTCCATCTCTACTATCTGTGTGCCTCAGCAGAAATCAAGATTCATCAGACCAGGCCATGTATTTCCAGTCTTCAGCTGTCCAGTTTTAGTGACCCTGACCCCGCTGTAGCCTCAGCTTTCTGTTCTTGGCTGGCAGAAGCAGAATCTGACATCTTCTGCTGTTGTAGCCCATCTGCCTCAAGGTTTGACATGTTGTGCATTCTGAGATGCATTCAGATCACCAAAATTGTACAGAGTGGTCATCTGAGATACCGTAGCCTTTCTATCGGCTTGAACCAGTCCGGCCATTGTCTGCTGGCCTCTCTCCCAACAAAGCATTGCCATCCGCAGAACTTGCGCTCGCTGAATGTTTTTTCTTTACTGCACCTCTAGAGTAAACTCTAGAGACTGTTGTGTGTGAAAATCCCAGGAGATCAACAGAAATATTTAAACCAGCCCGATAGTCAATGTGAACATTACCTAAAGCTGCTGGCCCATATCTGCATGATTTTATGCGCTGAACTGCTGCCACACGATTAGTCGATTAGATCATTGCACAAATGAGTAGGTGTACAGGTTTTAAAAAAGTGCTCAGTGAGTGTATATGTGTTTTGTTATTATTATTATTATTTACATTTTTCTCCCCAATTCAGTCATTCAAGGCCAGTTCCCACCCACTTCCTCTGTCTCATACAAAGCTACCAAGCCAAAGTCCAGGATGTGCTTCCCTCAAAACACACAGTCACATAGCTAGTCACCACATCTTTTCGAAATGTTACTGATGCAACATTTGACAGCTCAAGACACTTGCTACATCTGCTAATTCTGTTACGCTAACTAACAGACGCTCTCAAGGGTTCCTGGTGTAATGAAAGTAGTTGTTGCGGTCAAATGTTGACTCATTCAGTTTAAATTTACATGTACAGATGTTTGCGCATGCACAGTGTACATATAGCTAAACTTGCATAAAAAGTTGACACTCGCCTGAGAAGTGTTGGGGCTAAACATGCTGTCTGTGTTTAGTTAGGCCGGAGAAGAAGCCGTTATCCTACGGAAAGAATTTAGCTGGCTGAAACCAAAAAAGAGCACTCAAGTAACATCTTTAGGTACTGTAATTGTGAATGGCGGAGAAGGACAATGATTTTTTGTCCGAGATTTGCTGTAACATTACTTTTGGACTCTTCTGTTTAACAATTTCAAATTCAGTAGCACAAAGGAAGCAGACAGAGGAGCACATTTACAAACATGACTTTTCTTTAATTAAGCAAACTGCCTCAGGAGCAAAGGAAAGTTATTTATCCACTATGGGTTAAATCAGTAGATGAGCTAACGCTAGAGCTAACAGTTTAACGTTAGATGAGAGGCAGCAAGTAATTTTCTGCTTAGTGAATAATGTGGAAACGCTGACTCTTTAACATGAGCCATCATGTCTCAGCCTAGTTGCACCACTTCAGACCTCTTAGTCATGTCTGTGGCAATTTAAGACACTTGTGTTTTTTGATAACGTTAAGTAAAATAATACACTTCACCGAGTGAGAAGGCTGAGCTGTCAGTTTATTAGGTACCAAATACTGACTTAAATACCATAAATAAATGTTTGTACAATGTCAGCTTTTTTCTGCATCAACTTTTACAGTTCTACACGTGAGAAGTTGACCCTGTGGGAAGCTCACGTCAACTTTTGAGAGGTGTTAACTATTTTCATTACACTGGCCATGGATGGCTGTGGCATCACCTGGGACTGAACTTCTCCTGATGATAGAGATATAATAACTGCACACAACTTCCAAATATAAAAGGTAACTGTGCATAACACCCAGTGCACATATTTTATGTTACTTGGAGATTATGTTATATAATCTACATAATATATTATTATATATAATTTTATTATTATTATTATTATTATTATTATTTTATTAGTTATGTTGACACCTGCACCAAAAAAAAATGCTCTTACATATACTTGCCGATCAAAAACTCCAATTCTGATTCTAATATAATGTCTGTGGTATTTCTGACAGATTAAAAAGATAGGAGGTGACATGGCTTCTATTGTTTCCTTGCACCATATATAAAAAATCTGACTACAGAAATAGTTATTTGCAGCCGAAGTGTTGGAGCATTGAATAATTAAAGCTGTGCAAGGCAGTGGATCCACAGGAATGGAGGAGGAATTTTAGAAACTCTGAAATCTGATGTCTTTAGTCACCATGATGGCTTCAGTTTGGACTGAATTTGTTATTACAGTATTACATAAGCATCCTAACTAGACCAAATTTTATAAAGACTGTCTTAACTTTCGAAAAACCCCAGTTCTGTCCTAATTTATGTTATAACCATCTGTTCCCAACATGAGCCATTCTATTGAAAAGAGAATGTTTTTGTTCTTAAGCAACTGTGACAGGCAGTAAAATAATTTCAGTTTAACTACCATAACGGCATAACGCATTCTTATTGTAAAACTTTTCTAGTAAAACACTGGCATGACGTTGGTGATTTAAGAGAGTTGAATATGTGGCAGGTTATTAGGAGGAATAACCTTAGCACAACCAGCTAAAGCCTTGGTAAATGGAAATTTAGGTGTGGTGGGCCCTGTTAAACAGTAGGAGACGGGCTCCTGAGTGGCGCAGCTGTCTAAGTGTTGACCCAATCATCAGGAGATCAACAGTACTATCCCAGGTGACGCAGCAGCCATCTGTGTCTGGGAGTCCAAGAGAGCTGACATCACTCTCTGTGGGTGAGTAAGATTGTCATCCCTCTCCTCCCACCACTCAGCTCAGCAGCTCAGGCATTTGTTAGCTGGTGTAACAGAACTGGCACTAAGCATTCTCCTCCAATTGTGTTGAGCTGTTCAATGACGTTGTGGTAGTGGTGTTTTGGAAAGATATGTTGGCTGGCTTCACATGACTCATGGAAACATGTGCTAGCCTTCACCCTCCCAGGGATGATCATGTGATTGGGGACGACTTAGCTAGTGGGAAGAATTGGACATGCCCAAATTGTGGAGAAAACTGGTGAAATGCCCCTCCCAAAAACTTGAATAAGATACTATTATATGAGATATAATTTATAATATAATTATAATTCCTATAATTCCTAAATGAAGATACAATTTGCTTCTTAACTTGGGACAAAAGAGAGGTTTCTGTAATACAGCCCCTGATATATGGAACATAAAGCAGTGTCAGTGTGAAAGGCTAATCCTCAATTTGGTGGTGCTGGGATGGAGCTATGTTGGTCAGTGACATACCAATAGAAGCGGGTCGTGTGTTGTGAGCACGCTGAAGTTGACCACTGAGCGCACCATGACCACAAGCACGCTCAGCACAAAGACAATCAGCTCTTGCCTGTTCTCCTGCAGCACCCCCCGTGTGATGTAGTACATGCAGAACACTAGGAGAAACATCACACAGACACAAATGCATGATGACATTTTCTAACTACGCACAAGAAATGCTGACAAACTCTTATCTCTGTATAAACGTCAAATCATTATCTCATCACATCATATTATTTATTTACAGTAGATCACTAAACAGAATAATGCTTGTTACTGTCTCTTGTTACAGTTACTGTCTCAGGTTCTCCCTCTGTATTTTAACCCTGGTGACAAGGAGCCATAGCACACCTCAGATTAGCCTCAGATCATACCTGAAATATAGAGCCTGTTTAAGTCAGGTGAAAACACCTGCAGGACACATTGTGAGGGGATTACTCAAACCACATTTAGAGGTGGTCAGAGATTGACTGCACTGAACAGACGAGCAGGTGAACAAGGAAGGTAAAGATGTAGGGTAAGCAAGGCTGGGGTCATCCCCAAACCAAGCACAAAACTAAGTGTTTTCCACTCTGCACCAATTAAAGCATCCAATCCAAGCTTGTTGACTTGTACTGTAACGGCAGAAATTTTGTTTAACTTGCATTAAATTGAAAACGGTACAAAAACACAACATCTGATGTTTTACCTTATTAACTTTTTGGTAAATATACACTCAAAAAGTCGGGACAGGAGCATGTTTACCTCTGTGTGACATCACCTTCCCTTTAACAGCACTTAATAAACATTTTGGGACTGAAGACACAAACTGATCCAGTTTTGAAAGTGGAATTCCTTAGCAGTCTTCTATTATACGTAAGTCTTCAGCTGTGCAACTATACAAGGCCCTTGTTGTAAGACACATGTTTTCAATGGGAGACAGGTCAGCAGACTCCAGAAAGGTCAATTCAGAACCTGCACTCTCTGATTACATGGCCATGCTGTTGTAAGAGGTGCAGAATGTGGCTTGGTGTTGTCTTGTGGAACGTGCATGGGTGTCCTTGAAAAAGACGGCGCCAAGAAGGCAGCATATGTTGCTCCAAAATGTGTTCGGCATTAAAAGTTTCTTCACAAATGTACATTTTTGAGGCTTTTTTTAAGTTATAAATTGTGTCAAAACTTTATCTTTACACGCTTATATAGCAAAAAAAAAACAAAATACTGACACCATTAGAAAGACCTCCAAAAGAAATAATAGGACAAATAGAACAAAATGCTTTGTAAAGGCCTTTACGTTTGCATTAGAGAATGAAACAGTCAGTGGGTGTGAGTTTGTATCAGTATAACAATATTGGCTAATCATGTTGTAAGTGTGCATGTTGTAAGACTTCCTTTCACACCATCTGACTTCTGATTGTGTGGCTTCATATTCAGCACTACTATGAACTAACAGCACTAAAGGAAAAAAAAGAAAGAAAGAAGAACAGATTCTTACGCAGCTGAACCAGTCATGCCTGTTGCTTTTAATTTTCCTGACTGGCAACAGCATTGAAAATTGGGAGGTGATCCTATTGGTTACATGAAACAAACGACTGGGAGAAAGTTTTACCTCAAATTAGTTTAACCGTTTAAGGTTGATGCAAAAATGTGGATGATTCTGCTGTTTAATCTGCTCTTCTTTGTTAATGATATAACTTCTCAGTGCTGTTATTAAATGCTGTGAATTTATATGATATGTAAAGAACACTATCTATCAAATCTATCTACCATTTTTTTTTTATTAAGGTTGCGTCACAAACTACCGTTTTTGTGAATTTTATTAGGAAATTAAATATGGGCGTATAGTATATGGCCAAAAGTGTGTGTACATCCCTCCTATACTAACTTTAGGTGCTGCAGCCACACCCATTGCTAACAAGTGTATAATCTCCACAGACAAATACAGGCAGTAAAACAAGTTGTACTGATGTCACCTTTGCCACAAGTCAGTTTGTGCAATTTCTGCTCTGCGAGATCTGCCCAAGTCAACTGTAAATGATGTTGTGACATAAAAGAGCAACAACACTCCACCCATGAAGTGGAAGACCATGCAAACTCCCTGAGAGGGGCTGCCGAGTGCTGAAAAATGTACGCTGTGAGAAAAAAAGTTCTATGCAGGCATGTTTTTCGGTCATCAAGGTACATACAATGTAAATGTAGCCTCAAAGGTACAACAATGGTTTTGAGGTCCAACCATGTACCTTAAATATGTTTTTTTCTCAGGGGAAAAATAAGCTAATGTTTTAAAATATATCAATAAATTAAAAAGCCTGAAGACAAGACAGGGTATGTGGAGTCAATACAACTTAGAAAACATTTAATTTGAATGCATTATGGTAATATAATACATTATTATTATTAATGTATAATAATACATTTATTACGTTCCCTGGCTAAAGGTACTGAAGACGTACCCTTGACGGAATCATCCCAGTGACAAGAGGGGTACCACCTCAATGACAGTTTCAGTACCCTTTTTTTCTGAGAGTGTTGCACACAGTTCCAAACTGCCTTTTGAAGCATACTGTGCATTAGGAGCTTCATGAAATTGGTTTGCATAGCCGAGCAGCTGCACACAAGCCTAAGATCACTTGGTGCAATGCCAAGCATCAGTTGGAGTGGTGTAAAACACGGCACCACTGGACTTTGGAGCAGTGAGAACAGGTTTTCTGGACTTCACTATCTGGCAATCTGGATGAATGGATGAATCTGGGTTTGGTGGGTGCCAGGGGAATGCTATCTACCATACTGCATGGTTCCAACAGTAAGTTTGGCAGAGGGACAACCTTCTTGGGTTGTTTGTCAGGGTTTGGGCTCCACCCCATAGTTCCAGTGAAGGGTAAAGTGAATTCTATAGCACACAAAGACATTTTACATAAGTACATACTTCCACCTTCCAACCGTTTGAGGAGGGCCCTTTCTTCTTCCAGCATGATTGAGCCCCTGTGCACAAAGTGAGCTCCATAAGGACATGGTTTGACAGGTTTGAACGGAAATGTTGATTGTGAGCCAGGCCTTCTCGTCCAACATCTGTGCCTGACGTCCCAAATGTTTTTTCTTCTGAATGGGAACAAATTCGCACAGGCACACCCCAAGATCTTTTGGGAAGCCCTACCATAAGATACTAATAATCATACTGACGTGATGTTCAGGTGTCCACATACTTTTGGCCATACAGTGTGGGTAAAAATAGGTAATTGATTAAACAAATCAAAAATAAGAGCTTATGGATCCCAACTGACTCCCCCCAAAAAATCACAGTGCATCTAACAGTATGGGAGGTCTTATGCATCTTTTACACAGTGATCAATGCAGTAACTCCTCTAGCAGCAAAGTTAAGGGTCCATCACCAAATTCTCAGCACAGATCATTGCCAAGATGTTCAGTCTGAGGGTTGGAAAACAGCCTCACCTAATTCTACAAAGCACCTTTATACTTGAACCAACTATATACTGCACTCTCAGAAAAAAGGTACTAATGTGTCTCTGGGGCAGTACTCCTCTTGTCACTGGGGTGGTACCCTCAAGGGTACATCTCCGTACATTTAGTCAGGGAACATAACTGTGCCATAATCCATTGAAAGGATATTTTCTAAGCTGTATTGACTACACTCACCCCGTCTCGTCTCCAGACTTTTTACTTTATTGTTCTGTTTTAAAACATTAGGTTATGAAAAGGTACAAATATGTACTTCTCACCTGGAAAAACTTACTTAAGGTGCACAATTGTTGTACCTTTGAGGTAACATTTACATTGTTTGTACCATGAAGAACAAAAAAACTACCTGCACAGAACCTTTATTTCTAACAGTGTGGACATCGGTGAAAGGGCTGCATGCACCTGATGCTGATAAAAAATACTGTTCAGCACATAGAAAGTACTTGCATTCACTTACGGATGCTGACAAGCTGGATGAGGGACACCGTGAGGTCATCGTCATCACTGCCTTTACTGACACTCTCTCTCTGGATGTTGAGCACAGTGAGGATGAGGAGAGCCAGCAGGGAGCTGAGCGTGAAGCAGAAATAGATCTTCACTAGACACGGCAGCTCTGACCACCGCTTTATCTGGACAAAGGAAAGCAGGCATAGTGCTGCACGTGAAAATGTGAGTTTATTTGCTGCCTGAAATGATGTTAAAGTCAAAAGTGTAGGGCTGAACCACACAGTTTGGCAGTGTTGCAGGTTGTTTACATTGCCTGGGAGATGCCACTGTCAGTCACTTTGTGTTCTAACGTGCATACATAGTTATATGGAGCATTTATCCACTATTAAACTGTATTAATTTATATATACTTCTTAAATTTAATACTAGTAAACATTCTTCTGTGGCATATTTTAACTTCTAAAATAAAATTTATAAATTATTAACCATGTTGTCAGGGTCTTTAAAGACTGAAAAGGAATATAAGAAAGGGATGCTTCTGATGAGTAATGGTGCACTACACATCATACTCACTGGTCCGCATGGTGTTGGTAACAGGTCTCTGTGTCTGGGCTGCAGGTTTGGAGAAGGCAGATCAACGCTCTGTAGCCGCTGAGGCGACAACAATGGACTGAAAAGTGAAAAGTGACACATGTCAAATTTGCCATGTAACTGGAAAGGGTGACATGGCAGAAATGTCATGTCACTATACTTCAAGACATTTTCAAAGTACATGATATGTATCACAATATTCTGACACAGTGCAGCAGCGGGAAGGCCACTGAAGAACACTGAACTCATTATCATGTTTATGAAACCAGTTTGAGACGACTGCTGCTTTGTGATGTGGTGCATTATCACGCTGGAAGTAGTCATTAGAAGATAGATAAATTGTGGCCATAAAGGGATGCCCATGGTCAGCAACAATACCCAAACAGACTGTGGCATTTAAGTAATGATTGATTGGTATCAACGGGTGAAAAGTGTGCCAAGAAAACATTCCCCACACCATTACACCACCTCCACCAGCCTGGACTGTTGACACAAGATTAGTGCAAAATTCTGACCCTACCATGTGTGAGCCTCAGCAGAAAACAAGATTCATCAGACCAGGCTACATGTCTCAAGTCTTTAACTGTCCAGTTTTTGAGCATGCCCACTGCAGCCCCAGCTTTCTGTTCTTGGCTGACAGAAGTCTTCTGCTGTTGTAGCCCATCCTCCTCAAGGTTTCGATGTGTTCATTCTCATTCACCATCAGTAAGAAGAATAGTTTCATGATGCAAAGAACCCTTTTAACATGCAAAGAGATCTTTAAAGGTTCTTTAGTGAAGAAAATGGTTCTATATAGAACCATGAACACTCCAAGAACCCTTTGTATAATTAAAGGGTTCTTTGTGTCATGAAAAGGTTCTTCAGATTAATGTAAAATGTGCATGAAAGTGCCATACATGGTTCTATATAGAACCTTTTTGAAAAGGGTTCTATATAGCACCTAATTGTCCTATTGTTACAAGCTTGACATCATAACAACAGAAGAATCTTTTTGGGTGTTATATAGAACCAATTTTGAAAAGGTTCTATATTAAAACTGTCTCTAGCACATTCTCCACTGGTCTGAAGAGCCATTTCATTATTTAAAGAACGCTTTAATCATGCAAAGGGTTCTTGGAGTGTCATGGTTATATATAGAAACATTTTCTTCACTAAAGAACCCTTAAAGAACCCTCTTTTGAGTGATAGTTTCTGGCCAGAATGCCCCATTTCCCAGCAGGCATGTTGTGTTGCCAGAACACCGAGACACAATGTTGTCACAATGTGGTATATCAGTCATCAGTATGTTGAATTTGAAATTTGAAACTGTGTAACTTGTTGCCCCAACATCAATTTTTAAAGCCACCTGACATCAAATACCAACACTGCATAAACATCAACTGAACATCTGCTAAACATGGAATATTATATTTCACTCAAGTGTAAATATGATAACAATTAAACTCTTACGTTTCACGAACCATAATAAGCATCCAAAGCTTGCAGTGTGCACACTTCTAGTTCACCAAGGTTTCATTTGTCTTTGAAGTGCACAACTCCATGCCACAGGAGAAGACTGTCCAATGTCCAGAAACTGGACAACTGAACAAACCTCCATGAAAAACAAAAGCGCTACAGTGGACAGGCTCTGCCAGTATGAAACATTAATAAAATAAGAAATAAACAAAGCCATAATACACATAATGTAGCAGCATCCCTGTTGCTAAACAGTCTACTTTGTGTACTTTACTTAAGGCACCCATGAACGGAAATATATGCCAATTGCTCAGTGCTACAAACATACAAAAGATACGTTTCTTTTTGTGGGAATGTGGCTTTTGTTTGCTTAACATTTACACTATTGTGCAAGGTTCTCTTTGGTGTCATTGTAGGAAATGAAAACAGAACAAAACAGTCCAATCAAATCAAGGCTTGCAAGACATTCTCTTAGCACCCCAGTAGTCTGGAAGCAGGAGTGCATCAGTTTAAGGAATGCACACTATTAATGCAAAATATCATGAGATATTACCAGAAAATGCTTATTGTATTGTAAATACTGTAAACAATCATATAAATTAAATAAAAATACAAATCTTAAAATCTGATTAATCATTCATTTCTGCATTTGTGTCCCTGTTTATTTATTTCTATTTTTTTTGTTGTCCTTATGATACTGAGGGGGCTTTGCAGACACTAATGGCTACGTATGCATTTATTTATTAGATTTATTACTTTTCATTTTGGCAGATACACACATACAAGTGTTCGCAGTCACATCAGACAACTTTCATATTAACATGACTGCAGTGGTTCCTGCACTGTAACATGACAGAGTGATGTAACGTTATCGTGGGCTACTTCTCCCTTTATATGAAAAACAAAAAACCTTTCACAATATTCAGCAGAACAATATAAACTTCTACTATTACTTTTAATCACGACATGAAAATAACCACAAGGCTCAAAAGGCTCAATACAGAATGAATAAACTGACCAAACCTGTTTTTTTTTTGCTTGTCAAGGTCTCCATTTACCGTCCACTTCTTAATATCCTCAAATTAAAAACAGTTATTTAAATTAAGACTTAAGTTCAATATTTCTTTCTCTCTTTCTCCTCAGCTTCTCTCTCCACTGGTCAGCTCACTGTGCAGCTACAGCCAGCAGTTATTTATTTTAGTGAAATCACACAAGTGGTTCTTAAAGGGGCAGGACCCACCTAAAGGCTAAATATAAATTATAATCATAGGCAGATTTTTAACTTTTGGTCTTTCAATTTGCTCAGTTATTAGTTATAAAAACTGTTTATATATATATATATATATATATATATATACACACACGCACACACACACATATATATATATATATATATACATACATATATATATATAAAAAACATATTTTTATCATTTTAAAATGTTTATTCTTTTGCTTATTATCTAAGTGCTTTTCCCTTTTTTCATTTTCACTTTTACTAAACAAATATCATGTTTTTCTCCTTTTAAGTGATTTATTTTTCATATCATCATATGCAAATTTTTAACTTCTTTTTTTAACTTTCGTTTTAATATTATTAACTAAATTAATGATATTGTTTTCAAAATGATGTTGATAATCCAACACTGAAGACAATGTCATAGTAACACTGTAATGATATTGATATAACACAATTTTCACATTGTGATGACATTGAGTACCTGCTGGGAATACATTATGGTTCTTCAAACGTTCTTTAGTAAAGGCAATGGTTCTACTTAGAACCATGAGTTCTATACAGAACCAACACACTTTGAAAAAAGATGCTTCCCCAGTGGTTTTGTACTAAAGACAGTGGTTCTATTTAGAACCACGAGTTCTAAATAGAAGGATTTCATGCTTACATGGTTCTCTGCATGGTGAAATGGTTCTTCAGATTGATGGAGAATGTGCTGGTTCTATATAGAAAGGTTCATCTTCTGTTACGATGTCAAGCGTGTACCAACAGAAGAACCCTTTTTGGTGATATGCAGAACATTCGCTATCAGTCTGGAGAACCATTTCACCATGCAGAGAACCTTTTAAGCATGAAATCCTTCTATTTAGAACTCATGGTTCTAAATAGAACCACTGTCTTTGTACAAAACCACTGGGGAAGCATCTTTTTTCAAAGTGTGTTGGTTCCATATAGAACCTTTTTGAAAGTGGTTCTATATAGCACCAAAAAGGGTTCCTCTACTGTTATGATGTCAAGCGTGAAACAACAGAAGAACCCTTTTTGGCGATATATAGAACCTTCAACACATTCCCCATCAATCTGAAGAACCATTTCAACATGCAGAGAACCTTTTAAGCACAAAATGATCCTATAAAGAACTCACAGTTCTAAACAGAACCACTGCCTTTAGTAAAGAATCACTGAGGAAGAATCTTTTTAAAGTGTGTTGGTTCTATATAGATCCTTTTTGAACATGGTTCTATACAGCACCAAAATAGGTTCCTTTACTATTATGATGTCAAGCGTGAAACAACAGAACAACCCTTTTTGGTGATACACAGAACATTCAACACATTCTCCATCAGTCTGGAGAACCATCCCACCATGCAGAGAACCTTTTAAGCATAAAATGGTTCTATAAAGAACTCATGTTTCTAAATAGAGGCACTGCCTTTAGTAAAGAGCCTTGAAGGGACCTTTTCTAAGAGTGTAGGTAAAGCTGGAGTTTCTAATACAGGATGGACGGTGAGCGTAAAGACCAGTTACTAACAAACCGGTTCACAGGGTCTCACAGGGAGCCGTTGGCAGCAGCTGTTTCCCAACAGAGACACAGCTCGCAGACACAGAGCACATCTGAGCTTTGATGAGCTGCAGCCAGTTGATGATTAAAATACCACAACATTTCATCTCTGATCATTTCACAGCTCCACCTCCACTAATTACAGCCCAGCTCAACATAGTTTGATTCATGAGGCATAAAAAGAAAATCCAGCGTTGCTCAGCAAAACCGACGGGGTTATATTTAATCCACAGACTTCCTCTTACAGACCTCATTCTATTTCCACAACTAGTGTGTTTAAACCTAATGCTACAGCTACAGCCACTGGTCAGCACTGTCACTGCCCCCCCCCCCAGGCCGCCCTCCGACCACCCAAACGAGCCAGTTTACTGAACACTCACCGAATCTCGTCCATTTTGTACCAATCTGGAGAAGCTACTTTTGTTTTCTATTTCTCCATCAGCTGACTTCTGCAAACCTGCTCTTCACATTTTGGGAGAAACATGCAAGGAGTGGGCGGGGAGACGTGCGCACGTCGTAACGTAGACCATGGATTTTGTCCACATCAATGCTGCGTGCGTATATCGCAATACGTGTTTGTGGACGCTTTTGATTTTCTCCAAACGCAGACTGCAACAGCCACCAGAATATATTTCAGTGTGGTTGCATTAGTCGGAACATAATGCATGCCAGAAATATGTACAGCTGAATTCGTTATTTTAGAGTGAGAAAATAATATGAAGGCGGAGTGCGCAAAACAGCGCCGGCGATGAGGAGACAAACATCACCCCGCAGTAGGGAAGCAGTACCAAAGATATATAAAATGAACCAAGATGGTGCATGACTACTCGGGTCAATAGGGTGAAAAGGGGTTCAGTTCCTGTTTAAGTCTGGCGTCCACGGCTTCGCCCGCCCCCCGTCTCCCGGGGTAACAGCAGCATCCTGTGCAATAAGATTGGGATGAATAAACCCCAAACAAACCTGTTTTCTTTTTAATCAGCTCAAAAATGTGTGTTTAGGCTCGAAGTGCTCATAGGATTCTGACAGTTACAAACGTTCGCTGTAATATTAACGGAGGGAAAAACAATCGATAAAGTTTGGTGAAATAAGCAGAGTTTCCCGCTTGTGTGAATGAGGCTCATTTCTCTGTTGTCTGCTTAAGGGGCGGAAAGAGCCCCCCCCCCCCCCCCCTCCCCCCTCCCCCCTCCCACTTGCCAAGACCACGTAACCGCGTTCACGGAAATATCTTGATTAGGCGGCTCTCGCTTCACATATTCTCTCTGGCAGTCTGTGAGGATCGAACAGTGGTCTGGAGAAGAGCGGCGGAGGAGGAGCGCCTCAGGAACCGCAGAATAACAGAAACAGGGAGGATACGTGTTCAAATTCACACTTTAGCAGCGCGTATCCATGTTTTACAGCTCGGAGACGCCCTCTCTGATTATAAAAGCTGAAGTCTGCGGCTAACTTGGTGGTGTTGAGGGGAGAGAGGAGCCGTTTGGCGGTGGCGGGATGAGCTGAACAGTTCGGACGCTTCTCACCGACAGAGTCGCCAATGTGGCAGCAGCGGGTAACCTAACGTCCTCTTCTCCGGCTGAGTTGGCTTCACACGTGAACGTAGTCGCTTCTGGACTGCGTTGTGGTCGAGGGTAGTGACCGTGATCTTCTGGGTAGTTTGAGTTTCGCGGTTTTTGTGTCTTTGGTCATTTTTTGTTCGTTATTGTTAGCTAATGCTAGCTGTCCGCTCCGGGTCTTTATGTCTTGCACGAGCTAAGTTGCTTGACTCGTGTAACCATGCTTCACTGCTGAAAGGGGAGCTCCGCCGATTTTCCAAATTTCTGCACGATCCAGTAGTTGAGATATAAACCAAGTCATTCAGACTGGTTTGATGCGAAATGATTCGTTTCGAGAAAACATACAGACTCAGATTTCTTTACTGTGGTGGTGATATAAACCAGCAATGATTTCTACAATGCAAATATATCCGTTTTATTTAACTTCCTATCGAAACCGCCAGTGAACCTGCTTGTGCCCTCTGGGTTTTATATGTAACGCAAATGATGGTGAAGTAGAAAAAAATAAGTTTTCTTTGGGGACTACTTTGAAGACGACACCCTGCAGGTACCCCTCCGCCATCGTTAAGCAGTGTCAGACAACGGACAGTGTATTCATAGCCATTTTCTGTAGTAACTTTCTGTGAAGGAGCTTTTAGAGGCGTTAAACTCCTCAGACGTCTGGTTCCTATCACCACCACTGAGAACGATTCTCGCTCAATAAGTTTTTCTAGCACTGAGCATTTTACACTCCACCCACTCTGAATGACTTTGTTTACATCTTCACCATTTTACTATGTGGAACTTCTGAAAAATTGGTGGAGTTGCCCTGTAAGGCTCTTTCTCTCATTTCTTTAACACATTGTGTTATTTATATCGGGTCAGCTGCAGTGCAGGATGTATGTAGATGCCAAGAGGAAATCGGTCTTACGTGAATGTAAAACCACCCCATTCTGTCTCTAACCAGACACATCAGTGTGTTCAGTTGGAGGTGACGTTATTTTTGTGCTTTCAGTGCCTTTTTATGACATGTTACAGTCATAGTGTGATAGTTTTGCACGTGACCTAATTTTTTTTCACAGATCAAGTTCTTGTTTTGAAATACTTCAGTTCCCTTCACATTCCTGCCCCTTTTCACAAAGTCCTCGGTGTGAACCTGATTTGTGAGTGGGGACAGGAATGTGAGGAGAGCTGTATTTGAGGTGGTGTTCTATGACACGATTTAGCTGGCATTCATCTTTCTATTTTACTGTTACTGCCTTGAAATTTGAACACCTGTGCCATCACTGAAGTGTAGCTTTTTCCCTGTGTGCAGAGGGACGTCTACCCGACACCACTAGGGTCCTCAGCAAGGCCCCTCCACGTTCAAAGGTTGACGTTACATTATCTAAGATGGAGTAGAAACGCAGATCTCTCTCTCCACCTTTCCTCCAACCCCAGCCCCCCTCCCAGCCCGTTGTATGCTTGGTGCCCACAACTCGGCGCACCATGCGTGCCAACGGGCGACTGGGGAGGTCCGTGTGCTGGAAGCTCCTCTCCCCCTTCAAGCGGTCCCGGCAGGAGAGGGTGATTTTGGCTCGCAGCGAGAGCATGCCAGGAGAACAGGTCCTCAAGATCACGATCACTGAGACGACGGTTATCGAAGCTGACTCAGGGGTGTGGAACTCAAGAGCGCTGAGTTATCTGGGCCTGTGGTACTTCTTCAGCTTCTCCACACTCTTTCTCAACAAGTACATCCTCTCTCTCCTGGAGGGAGAGCCAAGCATGCTGGGTAAGTGGAGAAGGAACGGGAAGGTGGGCTGTCTGTGGAGAATCTTCAGGGGCCGTATTACAGAAACTTCTTAACTCTGACATCTCGTCTGCTTAGTTATCATGACAACTTCACTTAGGACTGAATTTAGGACAGAAGCTATTGCAGAACAGCAGTTCTTAAGTTCATAATCTTATTCATTAACTCCAGATAAGAAAACAGTATTACAGAAACAAAAATTCTGTCCTAACTTTAAGACATCCCAGAGCCGTCTTAACTCTATTTTAACCATCTGTTCCTGTTGTTCTGTGCAGTGACAGACAGCATAGCTCACTGTAACTGGCATAATGACGTTACACTTACCTACACCGAAAACGGTGATTTCACTTATAAGGGTTTTTTCTAGCAGCGTTCTAAAAATCCCAGACACTGCAGACACGAACTCCACGGTTAGCTGTCTGGCTAACTAAGTTGATTATTTTGATTGTGTTTGCATTTCAGCTGTGCGCGTTGATCGGTTGCTGGATAGCAGACATGACAGTTGATTGTCAGCTTTGCTTGACTAAGTTAAGATTTCCTAACTTGAGATGAGATGTTGTAAGATAAAATTCCTGAATTAAAATTAGATTTGCTTCTGTAATACGAATTGGTGAAAAACCTTATCTTGGCCTGTCAGATCAGCTAAGACAGAAAGATAGGAAGTTTCTGTAATACGACCCCAGGTTTCCAGCTGGCAATGAAGTGGAGTGAAATACAGAAGCTAAACATTTTTTTTGCTTGTGGCAGCCGGTGTGTTACTTGGATGCACATATGAGCTCATACATAGAGCTACATATGGAAGTGGTCATATCAGAAACTCCTAAGCCCATTTTTTTTTGCCCTGTATGTACACTTTTTTTTTTTTAGATGACCAGTAGGAATAGTCCAAATTATTTGGAATAAAGTTTTGTTACAGTAACATAAATTTTAGAGTACGAATTTTTTCGTGTCTTCTCTTGTAAAGTTAGCATTTTTGTTATGACTGCAATGACATATCAGTTGTTTTACTACAACTTATGATATAGAGTTCATTTTCATCCCCAACAAAAAGAAATTTTAGAGAAGCTTTTTGAAAGTCTTTTTGTCTTGGCACTAAATACCTGATGTTTGTGAGGATAGGAGGTCATGTTGAGATGTTAATTGGTTGTAGGAGTGCCAGCAGGTAATAAGAAGTGTTCTTGTGTAAATATATAGTGGCATGTTGATTGCAGGACTCTAGAAACGGCAATAGAAACAGAAGAAGACATGCTGTTTGTGCTATAACCCTGCTGAAGTGCTTGATTTGAACGGGGCTAATGATTAATATGAGCGCTGATTACAAGTGTGCACACACTTCCATTTGTGGTCTGAAATAGTCTTTGTACTGTACAGCTGTAGGTAGGTGGGTAGATTGTGACTGTTAGACATCACATGGCATTTATTTAACTCTTTGTTTGCTGTAAGAGGTGTGTTAGATGGTTATTAATCCCTAATAAAGTGCTTGGATCAGTCTTCCCACTGTTGATGCTGTGGATTGGCTGTCATGACTAAATTCGACATTCCAGTTTCAGTAACAGTTCATGAATGGTTATTCAGTTAACCATGAGAGTAGGGCTGGGCGATAAAACGATAACGATAATTATCGCGATGTGATACCACATGTTCGATAAATGTTTGATATAATACACCATTCTCACACTTCCACGTACAGTGAAAGCCTTGGTGGCATTTTCTACTGCAAGGGAAGCGACCCTACTGTGCTATCGCCAGGAGAGGGCGCACTTCCGAGTTTTTTGACATGAGTAGAGAGGGAGGGGGCTACGAGTAAGATGATATTTTGCGGTTCACCCCTTAAACTACTACAATTGAATATCCAGTCGTCGCTAGCTGGTGTCTGAATACTGTGATGTCATTTATAGCGGGGTAGCCGAGCGCTCGTCACCAGCTACAAATAATCTTTTCTTTCTTAAATTATGACTATTACAAAATAGCCGTGCTTTTCCAGCTGGTAAAAACAGCTCACCAGACACTTTCTCCCACTCTCCCATGACAGATTTGTGAAATGTTCCACTGTTTGGTGAGTGTTTGTCGTGTTCCGACCATAAAGGATAGTTTAAAACAGCAATTAACCACCCAGGAGCAAAAATCAGCCTTCAAACTTGAAAGAAATAATTTGACATTTATTGCGGTATGTATCGATATCAAACGATATGATTTTTTATCGTGATAACATATCGCCCAGCTCTACATGAGAGTAAAGAAAGCACCGCTGTCAACATATCATAAAAAGTCATTTTCTCACTGGTTACTTCCCAGCTGACAGTACATGTGTTTGAACAAAGCAATAAAGACCAGAGAAATAATGATTTGAAATGTTCGGCATACAGTAAAAGCTTTAATGAATGTCACCACTTGACTTTGTTCAGTTCTTACTCATAATTAGGTATCAAAATCCAATACTTTTATCACAAAATGTCATTCAGTACCAAATTTTAATACCTAAGCTGTCAGTCTTACCAGTGTCAGTGAGCCAGTAAGCATAGTTGTTCCAAAGTCCAGACTGCTGATTAGCTGTATAAATTACATTCTGAATGAATTTTATTAACACCTGCGCTTCTTGATTTATTCTACAATCCGGCACAGTAAATATACCTACTTACAGCATCTCTGGTTCTGGTTTAAGCCACACCCACAGTCAATTAGTAAGTTTAACAAAAGTATCAAAAAAGGTATTATTCGGGATTCGATATTGAGGTCATGGTAATCGGTATTGCTGCCAGTATTGAAAAGTGTTGAACGTCCATCCCTACTCATAATACGTAAACAGGTGCATAACAGTCTTTTAAACAGAACTAGTGTTGCATTCAGCGTTGAAATATTGCCACATGCTTTTTCTTTTTCGTCATCATATTTTCCCCCTATGGTGTTTGTACACTGACATCCATCCATATTAACCATGTATCCAGTTATCCATGCACACCCCTACTAAACCCTCATTTATAAAGGGTTCCAATTTAACCCTGCAGTCGCCTCTAGGCCCTCAAGAGGAGGGATTACTCTGATTTCATAGTTATCAGACAGAGCACTTTGGCCTTCAGAGTTCTTTTAGATCGCCAAGACGACAGCCAAAGGTTAGTAAGGCTAGAAAGAAGCAATTATCTTTCCTGCCCAGCATAGAGTTGGTGCCAGCAGGTAGCCATGTGATACCTCTTCTACAGTGCCTGAAACCTTAGTTAAGCCGCAGTGCACCTGTTTGTGTAACTAAATTAATTCTTTATCGTCTTTGTTTTTCAGTGGAAAAACAATATCCTGCTCTTTTCATACAAAATCAGTAAAGTACTTAAATAGGACAGTCAATTTAAAATTGACCTTGCTAATGAATAAGCTCTCTCCTACAGTAAGAAGCAGTACCCTCCCCAATCTCAAGGCAAACAACCAAGTGAAAGTCATGTGACCAGGAAAATAACTAGGCCTTTCCCTTGACAAAACTGATTTGTCCCTCACTGCACCTGCACACACTTCAGTACTGTACCCGCATAAACAGCTTGCGTAAGCTGCTCATAGAGACACTTATTAGGCTATAATAAGGATTTCATAATCGTTTTGGTTTTGTCACACAGCTCTACTAAGGAGGAGCATTCAAAAGGTCATCAGACATTCTGCATATCTCTCAAATATGCCTTCCTCGTGCCTTTGTCTTTGTTAGGTGCTGTTCAGATGCTTTCCACCACAGTCATTGGCTGCATTAAGATGTTTGTGCCTTGCTGCCTGTACCAGCACAAGTCCCGAGCTGAATACCCGCCCAACTTTCTCATGATCATGCTCTTTGTGGGATTAATGAGGTAGGTCTCCCTACTGCCCATTCTGTTTATCTGAGAACCAGTTTTATAGAAGGCTTTATAGAGGGCTTATGTCATGTGTTGACAATTACACCCATGTCGTGAATGGACATATTTACAAAGGGATACTGAAAGGCAACCTTTCAGATTTTATCTACACTGCAATGAGGATTTATATAGGACCAATGTGTATATGTGGGCTGTTGCAGTAATACTAATGTAAATATTGTGATTGAAAGTAGCAACAGTGCACGCCTCACTAGAACTTTTGCCTACTCAATGGATGACAAAATGAAACGGCAAAAATGGAGATATGAGGTTTTGTTCCCACAGCAGCGATAATTAAAAAGAATGGAGAAAAATGGAGAGAAATAATCTCAGGAGGTCAACACGTTCGCACGAACACACATAACTTCACGTGTAAAGGCTTAAGTAAGGCAAAAGCTTAAAGAAAGGAATCAGCAGGCTAAAACTCTGAGAATGGTGCGGGTGAGGTGGTCTTCCCCACTTACCATTGAGTTGGTCAAAGCAGTTATAGCATGGTGCAAATTATATGAAAATTACACAAACTACACATACAATTGCTGTTTCATTGTTACAACAAATTATTGTAATGCAGACTTGAATTGGTTCAGAAACATGTCACATGAACACCATGTCATTGGTTAGGTTCACCTGCACCATAGGCTGCCACCACAACTGGTAGGATAGATTGGAGATGGGATTAAACAAAGCCTTATTTTGTGTCACAATAACTTTCTCAAGGAACGGTCACTCTCCATGATGTTCAAGAATAGAACAAATACCATATAAATATACTACAAGTCTCACAGAGACACAAAACAGTGTCTCAAAATGGCATCCGAATGTCTGGATCCAGCATCCCTAATGAGGAAACCCACAGCAACAGTGGCAGAGAAAAATCCCTGAAAAGGAATAAGAAGAAGAGGTGAGCCAAGGTTCAAAAAGGGGGACCCCATCCTCCTCTGACAGTGTTTTCACATATAGTTCGTTTTAAAAGAACCGAACCGAGTTCTGTTAAAGAGAACCTGGAAGGGAACCAACTGCAAGTGACCTCAGTTCTTTTTGTGTTCACAATGTAAGTGAACTCTAAAGAGGACTCAGTTTTCTTTCTGGTCCATTGAGATCTCAGACCACTTCTTGTTCAGACCACAACTCCATTAGAACTCGGACCCCTTTCACAGCACTCACGGTGTGCACAGCGCTCGCCACGTGGGCCGCATTCTCGGATAAATCCGAGCTATCAGGTGGCGAGAAGAACCACCAGACCTTCCTGCTGCTCTCCTATTGGCCGCAGTCCATCGCGCAAAATTGGAAAAACGGCCCTGCGGGTCTGCCGCGGTGGGCTCCGTGTTCGGCTGTGCTCCTCACTGAAGCTCCACCCGGCGAATTTTCATTCATTCAGCGTTCAGTGTGAAAGCAGCTGAGAATTGCGTTGCATGCCCAGCTCGAGCCTTTAACACGGTATAATCACGCGAGCTCTCGCATCTGATCGCTTTAATAAGTCAGCGCTGCTGTTTGTCTCAGACCACGGACAGACTTTATCCTGAGTAGAACCGTATAAATGATCCTTGGTCTGTTTTACCTGCTAAAGTGCTGAAGACTGTGGCTGTGTGTACGGCGAGCATCGAGGTCTTCACCATAAAGCACAGCTGAAGCGGACTGGGGCCGTTTTGTTTTCACAATGCACAATTTAATCGAACCACAAAACGAACTACATGTCAAAAAACTCGGAAGTGCGCCCTCTCCTGGCGATAGCACAGTAGTGGTCTCAGTTCGGTTCGTTTAGGGGGCCGTTTAGGGGGGTCTGAGTTCGTTTGGCGTGTTCACATATGCAAAAGAAACCATGACTCAGCGGTCTGAGTCCACTTCAGACGCTGAAACGGCCCAAGTGTGAAAACACCCTGAGTGACACCAGACTATGAAGCTGCAGTGAGCTTCTGTTGAATTTGACAGCTAGAAGGAAAACATCAGAATGAGTCCTTAAATCTTGTGAAGTATCTAAAAGGGTTGCACAACATGGGCATAAAATGTAATATATAAAAGCTGTTGGATATCACAGTGACAGTATGAGAAGTGATGAATTGTTATTAAAATAGTGTGCCTCTGACTGGGTGTGATGCAAGCACAGACTTGTTTTTTTGACTGTGTAAACAGAGAAATCTAGCCAACCTTTCCTTTGGGCAAATAGCAAATACAAAATTACAAAAGCACCGCTGTCCCACAAATACTGTAGTGCAAAATCAAAAGAAAAGAAATACAAACAGCAACTTACATCAGAACTGCAAGCACATTTTTTGTGCGTTGAAAGGCTGGAAAACAATTAGCATTACCTCAACAGCTTTTTCTATAAAGCCTACCAAAATAAATAAATAAATAATTATTATTATTTTATATATATATATATTTTTTTTTTATTTATATACAGGAACCGTAGAATTAATAGAAAATCTGTTTACTGTTTTGTTTAGTTATTAAACATGTTTGTTGTGACAGTAGAAATTACTGCCTTGCGCACTTAAATCACAATACTGGGTGTGAGAAGAGTCCTAATGTTTGATACATTTATACAGGCTTATAGTTCAGAATGAAGCTGTGCATGTCTGTTTGTAATGCTGTTACTCGTCCCCCACATGGGAGAGCAGGGTTTAGGTCTCATTAGGTTTCTCACGGTTTGTGCCAGCAATGATAAGGTAATTTGATCTGTTCTATCATTTGCAGCTCTTAATGATGTGTTTATACTGGAAACTTGTATCACAATAACAAAAATATGATTATCATGCAACCCTAGCGTAGACCATGCAGTCCTTCATACACCATTGCAAAGCAGTTGCAGTAGAAGAAGAACACACTGAACGTCATGGCACCTGAAAAGTCTTTCATTGGGGACATGACCAGAAAAGGATAGAATAGATTTAACCCGCATGTAATTAAAATCTGATTTTCCAGCCTATATGCATTAAAATTAAACAGGCTGGTTTTATTATTGTGCCTTTACGACTGATATGTAAATGTAATCTGATTGGCCTGTATTGTATCTCATTCAAAAAGCAGTCTGGGCTGAAAAGGCAAATATATGTAAATGTGTTGGACATCACAAAAACAATGATTTGAACAACTTTTGAAAATTGCCTGAATTTCCATATGTAAATCATATGGACTGTCAAGTAAATGATGCATTTTAAAACTTCATCATGGTTACGTACAATATCAGACTTCTTTGTTTAAAGGAAAAGTGAGGGAAATCTGTTTTTTTATGAAATGGACCCCTCAACATTTGACATTGTGTGTGTGTGTAACCAAATTAGCTAGTGTCAGTGCATTGCCTATTATTTGGTGTCAATAGGTTACACCAACATAAAATGCAGTATGAAATATGATATTTTAATAATAAAAGTGGTCCTTTTCTCTTTTCCCCTCAGGTTCACCACTGTGGTGCTAGGGCTTGTTAGTCTGAAGAACGTAGCTGTGTCATTTGCAGAGACCGTGAAAAGTTCAGCACCCATTTTCACTGTTATCATGTCCAGACTGATACTTGGGGAATACACAGGTAATGTACAGATGCATGAGGAACACCCAGCTAAACTTGCAGTGCATGAGTCACAGGCTATGAAAAATGTTCTAAACATGTTCATACATGGTAATTTAAAGAGACGCTCCAGCTAAGGTGGAACATTTAACCATCTAACATTCTGTTGTAAAGAGGGCTGGGCAACATGACAGTATATATTGTTGTGATAAATTATGTCACAATAGAATATGCTTTTCTGAACATATTATGCATATTGTTAGTACTTGTAGACACTGACCAAGTGCGTTATGCATTATAAAGAGAGCAAAATTAGCCCCATTTAACTGGGTTTAGTGCAAGTATTAAATAAAAAATCAATCGCTGTTTTTGATAGTGTTTTTTTACAATGTAGCACTGCTGGTCATTTTTTTTCTGTTCCAACTGATCATAAGTCTGAAAAAAGAAATGTCATGTCATCTATTGTGAAGATTTCTTGATGTATTGCAATATTATATTTACAGGCTTACTCCAGTCAATAAGCCAAAGTCAATACATATTGTTTTTCCACCTGTTTGTCACATTACACTGAGAAAAGCTCTAAAAACCAAAACCCTGGGGTAATATGAATTACATTTCTCACATTCAGTGTTTGCCTTTTCTTATCTGAATGAAAAGAACAGTATGGAAAGAGGATGATATATCTGTGAACCCTTTTCACAATCTTAAACAAAGCACTTGTGTACCCCTGGTCATCTGTTTTCCTCAGCTTAGTGTTTGTCTCCATTTGAACAGCAGCCAGTTTTATCATCTTGGCCACAGTAGTCATTTTGTTTGCATAGCTTGGTATAGCAGTAAATTGTGTAATGAAAGCTAGTGCAAATTGATTGAAGTTAAAGATTAAAAATTGTAGGTAGTCACTCTTCTAAAGTGCAGTCAGTCAGGGCTTTTTAATCTCCAGTGCTGTGAATTTGAGGTCTGTTTGAACAAATTTGTGCTAATAGATTCACTGTATCTGTATGTATATTCAAGATATACATCAGTATAATGTAAATTAACTTACAAGGACTTGCCATGTGATATTATTAAAAGCCTTTATGAAGTACTGATTTTAAAAGTTTAAGACTAGGGCTGTCACAAATACTCAATTAGCTTTGTGACAAATAGGTTAAGTCATTTGATTGCAATTGAAATGATAACCAGGGCATCTGCAGGTTATTCTAATGATGAGAATTGCTTGCCAGCAAAATCCAATACAACTGCTAATTAACATTATCATAGGGATGGTACTCATTAACAAATTAAAGATTTCTTCACAGCTATATAATGATATGTAGCTGTGAAAAGTTCATGAGATGACTGGCTAGAAGCAGCATTAAAGCAGTGTTTTTTATATTAAATGTTTTCCAAAGCTTTTTAGCTGTTTCAGTAAAATATTTCTTTGAAATACTTTGAAAAGCTGTGCATGCTATGTTATCATTTGATTACTCGATTGAGCTGCAAAATAAATTACCTGAGCACTAATATGGTCAATAGTGGGCGCTAGATGTGTGCAGTGTGATGATAATTTATCACTATCATGATAAATTATGTCACAATACAGTGTTTCCATTAGGATATCTTTCAGCAGTGGTGGCAGGCCCACATTTCACAGCCCCCAGCTGCTGCTTCAGAATTTTATGAAATGTCAAGAAGTCACAATTACAAAACTCTGCAGAGGGCTTTTAATTAAAGACAGATACAGGAAGTGGAGACGCATGGCAACACTGAACGTAGTCTGATTATGTCTGTGCACCTGACATGAGTGAGAGCCGGGGTTACATTACACAACTTTTACCCCAACTCTAGCCCTGGTCCTCAGTCTGGCTGAGTCTGTGCTGGTTGGCTCCAGTCTTTGAGTCAGTCATTGTTGACATTTGGGAGAGCAAATTGAGTAGTGTGTGTGGGGCTCAGAGTTTTTTTTACCTCCTGATCATGTTTGATATTCAACCTGACTCTGAGCATAATCTAGTAGTGTATACTGGTCAGCAACTCAAATTTAAGCAGACTTCTCCAACAGCCAATGAAACATCAAGTAAAAAATGCTGAAAAGTCACTCACATGTGTAGCACAGCTTTTTAGTGAACTGAGTAAAAGCACGAGCACAATCAAGTTTATGTACATCTAAAACTCTAAAAAAACTACCACACTGATTGCATATTTACATCCATTTCCCTTATGTTTACCCATACCGCATATGTTTACCCATTGCTTCTTTACTGTGTCAGCGCGAACAGCAGAGATAACAGCAGCGAGTTGCTCCACGTTTGTTTATTTGCCTCAAGTGAGTTCAGTGAGTTCAGTTCGGTTCAGCCACAGTTTAAAAGTTGAGTTGTGTATGTGATCCCCAATATTTTAGTTGCAAAAAAAATCTGCAGAAACCAGTTGGTTAGTGTGAGATGTCCAGTCTTTTTGTGATCACTACAAACTTTAAAAGTCGTGTAAATACAGAGAGAGAAGAGAGAAAGGTAGATTAAAATAACTAATTTTAAGTTAGGGGTTTGGCCTGCTATATATATATATATATATATATATATATACATATATATATATATATATGTGTATATATATGTATATATATATGTATATATATGTATATATATATTTATGTATATGTATGTATATATGTATATGTAAGTGTGTGTGTGTGTGTGTGTGTATGTATATATATATATATATATATATATATATATATATATATATTATATATTATATATATATATGTATATATATATATATATATAAAATACACGTTGCGTTACAAAGTGAGCATAATTAGTCCTGTTTAATTGGATTTAATTATTATTCTTATAGTATTTGTGACACTACAGTTTCTATTTTGTCTGTTAAATCTATTTATTATTATGAAAAAATCAATTTATTATGATTCCTATAATGTATTGTGAAAATATCAAGTATTGTCATATACCTTTGCCATATCACCCGCACATAGTGACAGGCCTAGTAGATACATTTACTTTGTGAATGATACATTTCATGTTTAATTTTGCTCATTATAGAGAGTTTTGAGTGGTTTTGACTAGTTCAGTTATTCAGTGTGTGCTGACATATCTGCTCATCTGTTCTCAATGGATGCTGCATGGCGTACATATAATGTCTTCCATGCAGACTTCATCCATTAAAGCGGTTTTGTTTGGTCAACAGGTCTTTGGGTGAACTTGTCTTTGTTTCCAATTATGGCCGGTCTTGCACTCTGCACAGCCACTGAAATCAGCTTTAACATGCTGGGCTTCTCTGCTGCTCTCTCTACAAACATCATGGACTGGTATGTACTGTTAAATATGGAATACGTTTTCCACGTTTGTGAATGTCTGTAATTATCTTACCACATCTGTAATGTTTATAACAGATTAAAACACAGAGTTCTGTGAATAAATTGCACAGATTGAAGTGTCTACTTGGTTTGTGCTTTGTCATCACACGAAAACTATTCCATGTGTAATAGCTTCGACTGCTCACAGTTTGAAAACATATTCTACTTTTGTTATTTCTCCTATCCTAACTATCTACCTAGCTAGCTGTCTTTAGTGAATTTAGTGAATAGCATAGTCGTTAGCTAGGGGCTTCACAGCCAACCAACAGAATCAAACTAAACAAACAAAATCGATAAAATCAAACTACAGGAGGTATTTTTTCTGTTGTGTAACAGGTTTTAAAGTATTTCATTTACACTTAAGGTAGACCAATACTTATCAGCTTGATTTGAGCTGCAGAGAATCGCAGTAAACGATGATATGCCAAGAGATTCGATACAGTCCTTCAATATTTAAGGGCAGTATTACAAGCCAGCCTTTTTTAATTTGAGTTATAGGTTTGTTGTTATGGGAATTATAAGGCTTACTTATAAGGCTTATAAGGCTTTGCCATGTGATATTAAGAGCCATTGTGAAGGATTGATTTTAAGATTTGTAGACACCATGGCTGTCACAATTACAAAAAGGAAAACTGATTAAAATTTACATTGTCAATGAATGGGCTTGTTTGCACATTGTAGATGTGCAGGTCATTATTAAGATGAGTTTAACTGGCTGAAGTGCTAGCTTGGCACTAACATAACAATGAAATTCCCAAACAGATGTTAGGGAGGATTAGCATCATCATAGAGGTGGTACTTTTACATAAACAGCTATACAGTGATGAGTAGTGCTGATAAATTCACTGACTGAATAAGTGAAATGACTGGATAAAGCAGCATATATTTTTGCCACAGTGTTTTATTTTTTTTTATGAGGCAAAATATCTCTGAAGGCTTTTTTTGAGAAAAAAAATTTTGTCATCATTCATAAAATGTTACCAACAGTTTCCGTTTCCATAGACTACATCGACAGCATTTTTGCGCAAAAAAGCCTTTGGATGGAAATAGCCTTTGGATAGTTAAAGACTGTTTGGGACAGGACTGAAGTCACAGAGATGATGGCAATAATTACATTGAAACATCTAATGTTAAACTAATCCCATTCAAGCAGTACTTGAGACTGCAACATGGAGTAGGGGTGTATGATTTAAATACTCATTAAAGCCTGATGTTTTTTCTGTTTTTATTGTAGCTTACAAAATGTATTCTCAAAGAAGCTGCTAAGTGGGGACAAATATAGATTCAGGTGAGTGTTTTGTGTTCTCAGCCATATATTTATTCTTTTCAGATGTAAGGACTGGGAAATTTGCCAGGGACACCACAACATCAAATTTTGTTTTTTCATGCTCAGTCATGTTCGTTCTGTAAATCCAATTTAGAACCACATCTAAATGACACCTAGTATATTTCTAGTGTTGTTGTAAAATAAATTAAAACTGGCTGTTTAGTTGGAAAATAAAACCTTCATATGCCGATTTGAATATTTGACTAAACAGCATTTGGTGTGAAGTAATGTGTAAAAGTTTCAGGCAACTGAAAAAAATAGATTTAACAAAGTTCATTATCTGGGCATGAAGTGTTTTATTTGCTCAGAAAAACACATATTAGAATAAATATAAATAGTATTTACACAGCAAGTAGTGATTTATAAATGTCAGTGAGTTTGTTTTAACCATTTCCAAACCTCTCCTTGAGATAGCCCAGTATAATTTCATCTGACACCTGAATTGGTTAATCTGTACTTCTACTACTTTTAAATCACGTGTTGTGGTGTTGGAATTTGATAAACCTGTGTGATGTCTGGGGGCAATGAGGAATCAAACTTCGGACTAGCTCAAAAGATATGAACTACCTTATTTTTTAAAACAAGAAATTCTTTTTTTTTGTATTAAAAAAATGTGTTTATATTTATTTGCATTTATTTTATTTGTTGAAATTGAGTTTATTAATATATGGTGTTTTTACAAAATGCAAAATGACAAACAGACTAAAAAAGATGATATGACAAGCTTCTAGGCTGACTATACTGTGAGTTTCCTGTCTTCAAAAATAATAAATAAATAATTATTTCTTTGCATAAACAATTACATTTTTTTTTAACAAAGCTATCAACAAGGTTGTGCCATGATAGAAGACAATGATAGTAATAAGGTCTGAGTTATAAAAACTGAGAATCTTTATATTTTAACTTAACTGAATAGGACATTTTTGCGACCTAGTTGGCTCCATGTTAATGTTGTCCTTGATTCCTGTCCAGCCCCCCAGAGTTGCAATTCTATACCAGCGCTGCTGCCGTCATCATGCTGATTCCTGCCTGGGTCTTCCTCATGGTCAGTCAGTTCTCTGCATTAACTATAAAGTCAGCGTCTGCATGTGCTGAACGTCACAAGATTGAGGGAGAATTCCACCAATTATTTTTTGTTTAATTGTTTGAGATACAAACAAGAGTGTTTTGATGTTAATGGTGCATTGTAGTCTTAACAACAAATCATTAAATAATTCCACTCAGCCAAGCTAGTTTGTGTTTAATGTGAGATCATATATTTTCTATAGGGTTTAAATCAGATGTGTGACCACCACTGTGAACAATCCAAATGACTTGGTTTATATTTATTTGTGTAGAAATGTTGAAAAATAGAAGAATATCTGGAATAACCTTGTTAGAATGCAAATATAGAACCAGCTTGTTCATATTATTTGGGGTATGGAAGAAAAATGCTGAACCTGAAGCAGCACAAGTTTGATACATGTAGGCCTCTCCCCATAATCATGAAACGAATGAGTGCTGAAATAGGTTCTGTTCCTGTAATACGAGGATTCTGAGCTGAGATCAGCACTCCTACTTTGACAAGTTTCATGAATACACAACTAGTTCCTCATTTAAGTGACCAGAGAACTTTCAGTCTGCTAGGGAGCATGTATTTAAACTACCACATCCCCAGAGTTTTGCTAACGTGTTGACATTGGAAAATTGGCAACTCAGCATTTTTTTTTCTTTTTCATAACATGACTCCCCTGCAATGCATCTGCAAATAAAGTTCCATGGTTTTGCGATACCCCGTGTGACCCTAATTAAACGTCTGTGGTTCTAGTAGCACAGATTACACCTCTGGGAAATTTTTTTGAATGCATTCAACAATATATTTGAATGAATTGCCCTGATTTATTGCTGTAGTGATAATAAATGAAGGATGAACTCATGGCTAAGATTTCATGACTCATTGCTTCTGCTGCATCCCAAACTACATACAAGCACACTAAAGTAATAAATAATAAAATGAACACTTTTAAAGGGAGGAATGTCATATTAATGTGTATTGTTATTCATTATGTATTCATATTAAAAGACAAAACTGATGTCTTCAACATTTGAAATTGTGGAAATACTTAACCATGTGTAACATGACAGTGAACGTGCTTTCTTTTCCAAACGCCGCAAAGTTTCCTCAGATTTTATAATATTGAGGTGCCTTTTACAACCTTAACTAGGAATCACCCCTTTAACAGACACAATTAATACTAAGATTTGTTCAGGCAGTGAAGCAGAAGTTACTCCTTGTAATGGGAGTAACTGATGTCTGGTGTAATTAAGGATTTCCATCAAGTGCAGTCAAAATGTTAACTACAATGTCATGATGACTGCTCTCCTTTATTTGTCTTCAGGACATACCTTTGATGGGGAAGAGTGGGCGGAGCTTCAGCCTGAGCCAGGACATTGTGGTGCTGCTGCTGCTGGACGGGGTCCTGTTTCACCTGCAGAGTGTCACGGCCTACGCGCTCATGGGACGCATCTCACCTGTCACCTTTAGGTGAGAACTCCACACACGGTCATTTGATAGCTGGGTGTGGACTCCACCACCATCTGTTTCAGACAGTTTTAAAACTCATTCTTCATTCAAAATGACTTGATAAATCGCAGTTTTATCCAGAGGCAAAAGCAATGGTACACTTTATTTGTTTCTGTGTTTCTTTTATTAACCACTAACAAATGATACCTAAAACAACAGTGTCACAGTTTTCATGAAAATCCAAGGCATGCATGGTGGATACTACTGATGTGGATCTGTGAGTGTTCTCAAATAACAACAAACCCACTTGACCTTTTATAGTTGTTATCGTTCAGAAGAAAAAACACATCCAGATAATTTTTACCCAGATCATTTTGCATAGAAATCATATGGCTTTCTTTTTTTTTTTATTTATTTTTTACTGAACCTGTTTATTTATTCATTAATTCATTTATTCAGTGTAACACCCAGGCAGTGTCATCTGTCTTTGTTAAGCCCCAGATGCAAGTAAAGTTTGCCTGGCGAAAAAGCCAACTCACTTGAATGGAAAATAGAGTAGAAGTTTAGTTTGAATTTGTGAAATATCAGAAGCATGAGCCAATAGTCAACAAGAGGCTGAGTTGTGGTGTCTTCTAAAAGGTTTTTAAAAAAATAACTAAAAATGGAGGAAGGCTTACAATGTCACTTGTCACACACCGTTCCAAAACCTAAACTAGCTAACTTTAGCCTTTCACCAAACTACACATTACCTCCAAAACTACTTCACATCTGAACACACTTGCCTGATTTGCACTCCAACACTGGGGAAGCAGCTTACAATAAAATCATTGTTCATTAAGTCAAAAATGTAGAGAATCCACATACAGAAACAGGACAAGACAAATTTAGGAAAAAGTAAAAGCAGCAAAAAGGAACAGCAAGAACATCCAAACCATTACATAACAGGGGCACTGTTAAGGCATGAGCCCATAGCAGTTACTATGTTCTTTGTGTTATGTTTTCCCGATAAAATCACAGATGTATCCAGGTCCTCCAAAATTTTGTACGTTTTAGTTTACATATTTGTTTCTCCACAGATGGTAACTTTGTGAGCTATATCTTGAGTGACCATACACTCTGAGTGTACAAAGAAAAGTGCTTAACTCTCAATGGGGCGGTGCCCCTCATATCACTGGGCTATCACCCTCAAGGGTACATCCACAATACCTTTAGTTAGGGAACATGTCTGAACCATTGCGTTTATATTTTTGGAGTTGTATTGACTCCATACACCCTTTCTCGTCTCCAGCCTTTTTATTAGGCCACAAAAAGATACAAATATGTATCTCTACCCTGTGAGAAACATATTCAAGGTACAAAGGTGGACCCTAAAACTGCTGTTGCCCCTTTTGAGGGTACATTTTACATTGTTTGTACCTTAATGAATGAAAAATGTACTTGCACAGTACCTTTTTGACAGTGTACTTCTGGTTGTAACAACAGTATATGTTTTTGGTACCCTTGTGGAATTTAAATACACAGTTAGAAATTTAGACACACACTCATAGAAAGGTTTTCCTTTCCTTACTGTTTTTCTCATTTTAGAATCAAAGTGAAGACATCAAACTATGAATCAAAATGTGGCCTATGCAAAAGTTGGCACATTTTTATTTGTTATGCTATATTTTTTCCCCAATATGTTAAAATTAGCAAACAAATAAACTGTGAACTAAAATTTGCAGGAAAATGCCATATTTAAGTGTGTTGTCTGCATGTGTTGACTGATTTTCAGTTAGAAAATCAACAAAGCATGTCATTTTATTGGGATGCAAACAGAGCAGACATCAATAACAACAAACATAAACAAATCAGACACAGCAGGGAGGAAACGGGATGAAGGCAGGGTGGCAAAGTGCCTGCAGAGGAAGTGGCGAGAATGGCAGGCTAAAACCTCTTAAAAAAGCTCCCTGATGATTTTCGCCAGTTGCATGCATAGCCAGAGGTCAGCTGTGGCCTGAGCTTGACCTTGTGACACTAAGCTCAGTTTAAGATTATGAAAAACATACATGCAAATATGTGTGTCTTGACTGGTAGTGTACATTAGTTTAGGTTATTGCTTCTTCAGACACTTCTGTAAGTGATTGTAAACAAAAGCTAATGGGTACAATTACCATGACTGATTTACACAATGTTATAACCTCCTGACTTTTATTCATGACTAGCAGTTATTAGCATTTTGGGCATAAAGGATTCATTTTATTTTGATGAAAACTGCCAAAAATGAGTGTTTTTAAGTTTTGTGTTTTGTGTGTTTTCCTTATCAGTGTGGCAAGCACAGTGAAGCATGCCCTGTCCATCTGGCTCAGCATCATCGTGTTCAGTAACCCCATCACAGCCCTCTCTGCTGTGGGTACAGTACTGGTGGTTGTGGGAGTTATGCTTTATAACAAAGCCAAACAATTTCAGAGAAGGACTCTGCAAGCCCTCGCCCAATTAGCAGACTTGGACCAGAGATCCTTACTTCAAGAGTCCAACCTCAAAGCAGCAGACTGAATCAACGGAGAACAACTGAAATGACTGCTGCTTCTGATGGCATTTAGAACCCTGTAAGGATGGATATTTTTCATTTCAGCTTTAAAAGGGAAGCGAAGATGTGAGTATTTTCGAGGTTTGGGTGAATAAAGTTGGGACCCAAATGAATTCACATTGGACCAAGGAGAAGAAGAGCTGCTCTATTAGAATGATGAAATAGCCAAGCTCTACATAGACTTCTGTGCCTGGAGTATGACATTCCTTTTACTTTTTCCTTTCCTTTTACTTCTGACATTATTCCTGACATTCACTGATCAGATGTTTGAGCACTTTTGTAATCACCTAAAAGTTTCTTTTGTTCATCCCACTAGTTTGGTAATAATTGGTAAGAAGAGGCAGGGGTACCTTCTGTGTTCAATGGGACCAATTTTTTTCTTTCCTAATTTTAGCTTTCAGTTATTCAGCCTGTTTCTTTGGTTTTGTTCTTGTCTCCCATCATGCAGGATTTTTCAGAGAAACTGAAAATGACAGTGTTTGTAGTACTGTAGTTTGGTCTTGTCTCTTACCTTTCAAGATTTTTTTAGTAAGAAATTGACAGTGTTTTAGAGACAGTGGTTAGAAAAGGATTTTCCAAGGTTGTTTGCACTATTGTTTAATGAAGATCAAATCTAGCTCATAGGTGTAGCCTGAGTAATTCAGAAAAAGACAGCATGCTGTAGAGTGTTGGGCTCTAAAGATGAATTTCATCCAAGTTTTAAATTTTTTGCATAATCCAAACATTGAGATGTAAACAAAGTCATTCAACGTTGGTCTGTGTGATATTTAGAAATAATTACCACAATATTTTCTAGTTTAAAAATTGCCATTATCGATTATATCAATCTGTCCCATTTGAAGCCACATTCTATTCTACCTTCAGTTTATATGGTTTCTTACATTAATGGTTTAATGAAAATCTTTAATAAAAATCTTATATTTAATAGTACAATACTGAATAATTATAACTAAGTATCTTTTGAGAACTACTTCACTTGTCGTTTTTAATAAATGTTGCTGCAAACAGACACTTTCATGAGATCCCTCTGGTGTAGATTCAGGGTGACTTGCTTGCTAATAGTGCTCCCTGCTAGAGGAACAGCAGATTGCAAAGGAATTCCAAAGCCATGCCCTCATGGTTTACATATTAAAAATGAGGTGTTTTTGTTGTTATAGTGGAGTCATTCTGGAATTCAGCTATAGATGCCTTCATACAACGATACCACATAGTACCACATAGTATTATAGTTTTATCATTTTCATAATTTAACTAAAACTATTTAATTTAAACCACTGGAACACTTAAGCAGAAAATACTGCAGTTTTTTCTTTGTTACCTGTTTCTGATTCTGTTTCCTAGCCGTAGATTGGGATCAGAGAAACTTTCCGGCTAAAGCTAACTTAGCTGCTCTAAGGTAAAACCCTATCACTTTAGCTTGGTTGTTTTGCTGCAGTGAGTCACACTGAAGCAAGCTGAAGTTCCAAATCAGCATCTATTTTTTGCTCAGCCGCCCCTAAAGTGGTGACATGGTGATTAGTCTTTAGCCTTTAATAAAGCCACCTTATCGCCACCACTGTGAACAATACCGACTCAGTAAGTTTCTCTAGAAGAAGCATTTCACATGAAACCTCTCTTGACTTTGTTTACATCTTCAACAACAAGAATTAAAGTAATCTGATCTATTTCACACTTTTGGCTCAACCTGCCCTACAGCACAGACATGGACTGTCGCAACTATTGTGTTGTTTTTGTTTATTTGCTTTACTTGGTGTAGCTTTTTTTTATTAATTGTACATTGCGTATTCCTCAACTTCACTTTCTTGTATATTTAGTAAACATTGTTGTAATCATACAGCTAAAACAGCCTAAACTCATAAATGCTATTGTCACTATAACCTAGTAATTTCAAGTATTATGAAAAAAGAGCATCTAGGAAGAAAGTCACTCTCTTGTTAAATGTTATTGTTTATTATGAGTACTTTGTTGTGGCCGTGACATGGGCTGCCAAAATATCAGTTTACCTCTTATGAACTCTTTCTTTTCCATTCCTTTTCATTTTTGTCTGTTTTACTTGATGTTCTGTGCCTATAACTATAATCTCTCTTTTTGATCACATGGTTGATTAAGTAATGTACATAATCATCATTTAATAATAATTGAATGGATTATACCACTTCTTTATACCGTTAGTCTTGATGAGTTATTCACGTATGCCCTGCTGCACCAGTAGGTGTCGGTGCATGATATGTTGATTCAGTTGTTGCTGTTTGATATGACAGCGACAAGATATTATTACACTGCTACTGTTCTTTATTCTAACTCTAGGAGACCCATAATGATTCCTCAATGCAAATGGTGAAAATGAACCACTTCTCAGTTTTTCCATCTATGTTTCGTTGTCTTTGCCAAACTAAATATTCAGCAGCATGTCTGTTCTGGCTCTTTAATGTTTAGCGTCATACTTTGTGTTTAACTTGAGCTATTTTTTCATCTCGTCTGTACTGAAGCGTTTCCTGCCGCTCTCTTTCTTCCACCTGTATGGCTGCCTTGTATTGTGTAACAAGACTTGAATTCAAAACAAACCTGTGTTCCTTAGACTACTGAGATAAAGACATTCCGTGTGGTCATCTGTTAAATAGCCAGTGTCATCTGTTATTTTATGCTTCACCATGAGCCTCAGATTCATGTCTTCTACTCACTTTGGGTAGAGGTGAGTTTTACATGGATCTTTTGATTCTGAGCCTGTGGACTAGGAGTTTAACATCCGTGGATGAATTTCTAAGAACATGTTTGTTATACTTTTTATGCTATAATTTAATGTTCTCCACTTAACACAAGTGTGAACATAGCAATATGTGTCTTTTAATTGCAAAAAAAACTGAAAGATCTTTAAAATGTGTTGTAAACTGAATTTCAAATTTGTTTCTGTAGGAATGGAAAACAATAGGTTGCATCTTGAATCTTAAGATGTATTTTCGTATACTATTTAACCAGTTTACTGTTTAAAAGGACTTTTCTGTATAAATGGTTTGATCTTTTGTGTCAAGTCTAAAGGTATTATTTGTACATTGCTATGGTGTACAGTACACTTAATTCGAAAAGAAAGTCATCTCAAAAACTCATCTTGAATAAATTTCTATGAAATGGAATCCATGTTGTCACGTTTATTTTTACTTCAATTTTTTCCACTTGTTGCTTCTGTCACTGGTGTCATACTTTTTAAAAACGTATTTTCCAATTTTCTCCAGTGTAACTGCATAAATATTTGTAATTACTAATTTAACATTTTGTTTTAGCATCCCATTTTGAGATGATCCATTTTGACCCAGGTGTCACTGGTGTAATGGTCACTGGTTTCACACTTTGTGTCTGTGGCATTTGGACCAGAAGTTTGGCTAACTTTGGTCAACACTATTAACCATTATGCATCTTTATACTAACAATTTAACGTGCACATGAATTTAAGGTGGACATTAGTGATTAGTGCATTTAGTAGCATTGTAACCTATATTGTCTCAAAATTAGTGAAGTTAGTTAGTCGGCTCCAGAGTCCCAACGTTCATCTAAAAGAGCCAGTTCAAAGAGCTCATTCATAAATGACACGTCACGAGTGGACATTACTTATGAGTTAAAGATAGTAGTAAATAGTAGTTTCTGTGTTTTGGATTAAAAAAAAAAATGTCCAAAAAATCTGTTACATGTTGGTAGAAAGCTCATTGGATCTGTTGTACAGTGTGTTCAAATCTGTACAGACTAGTTTTTATGCTATCTCTAAAATTAAATCTTTTAAATTTAATTCTAACATGTATTTTTGTTATGTGACATTTTAACTTAACAATCGACATGAATCAAATTGTATGCATCTTTTCATTCCCTGTATTTATACATAAATGATATTTTTTTCAGTAAAATACCCAAAATGCATTACACATTAAGCTGTTTTTATTTAAAGTGTTAACAAGATTTTTTTTTTTCTTCTCATTACAAAAATCACCCTGTTGACGAATCTTGCTTTACGTGAACATGACATTTCGATTGACTTTAAAATGTTGTATTTTATGACTGTTGGCGTTAAACTGTGAGATATGTTATCAAATACTTATTAGCTAGAAACCCTCCGTATTTCACACTGAGGTAAACACTGAGCAGATAATACCAAAGTATGGTTCTGTCGGACGCTTCAGTTACGGACGCGGCTCTCTCTGCTTTAGTCAGGGTTCTCTGATGAGAGTCGCGCGCTAGATGGCGATATTTATCTCGCTGGTGCTCTGACTGGGAAGTACTTCTTCAGAAAGCAGAAGAAGAGATTTGTTTTTCCGGTGGTTTAAAGACGCGCCGAGTCAATTTCAGGTTTGTAGATTCTTTTTAAATTTCTTAAAACGGTGAGCGACTTACTCTGAATCGGCTTCTGGCTGTGCTCCTGATGTGTTGTCAGTTAGGCGCTCACAGAATTCTCTGGAAAGCGAGCGGCCCGTCCGCGTAATAGACTGATAACTAACGGAGCTAACGGCTAACAGCTAAACCACGTTTGCTAGTGCGGCTAAGTGTAGCGGTGGAGAAAATAAAAGTACTTTTCCATCCCTAAATTAGCTCACTGCTCAACAAACAGACCGTTAGTGCTGTGTAACAGTAGCTAATGTCAGGTCCAACTAACAGTTTGACAAAAACTCGCCACATTCGAGCAGCTTCTCAGGCTAGCTGTGAACGTAAGCGCTGCGTTCAGCCGTAGTTAGCTGACTGTTGTCTGTAATGAGCACCTGGTTGTAGTTTAAGTGATGAATTCGTGTAATTTTATCTCAAACCTGTTTCTGTCTTAACGGGCTCCCGTTTTAATGTTTTAGCTACAGTTGGTTTGGTGTTTTTACGGTTTGTGTTAAGTTTACTAGCTATTTATGTTTGGAATCTACTTCTGTGGACAGAACTTCACATTCCGTGACAGTAGCTATAGGTAAAGCCGGTGTTTTGACGACTTGTGCTACCTTGTCGAAATGTCCTACCGTACCGCATATTTTAGGTAGCGTTTAGCGCTCTACATTAAACTGTAGGTAGGATATTTTGATGGCCTAAAGTACTCAATCACAAAATCCTACCAGCACTGAAATCTATAGGTAGGATAATTTGATAGCTCACATCTCCTTATCAGAAAACGTTAAAAGCATTAAAAGAATAATTATATTTTGATCGCGTAAATCACCTTATCATGGGGTAAGTAATAATTTTGAGCTGAATCTGTACTGAATTAACGTTTGAAACATTAAGCTAAGTTACTGCTCTTACTACGCTGTAGTAATGATATGCGCATGCTCAGTAGGACCACTCGATGGGTAGGACAAATTGTTAGAACACCCAGTCAACAAAGGTTCATGATCTCCAGGTATTCTGAAATCGTCACCTGAAAACAGATTTTACTACACTGTTAAATAAAAGATGGTCCTTCAAGGGTTCCTTAGTAAAGGGAGTGGTTCTGCTTAGAGCCATAAGTTCTATATAGAACCATTTTATGCTTAACCACTTTGCATAACCCACTACTCTTAACAGACAAATTGTGGAGATATCTGATAGTGTGATGGACTGGTTGATGAGTGTAATTAATCCAGTCAGGCTGTTTGCTAACTATTATTTAAAAACGTATAGTTTTGTGAATCGTTAAGGAACAGAGAAAGCATAATAAAGAATTTAATTAATGATAATTTCAAGAAAGTGGCTTACCCAGTTGATTTTGATTAGATTTCTTCATCACTTGATTATAGGGAAATAGGTGTGCTTGTACATCAGAGATGGTAAAGGCAAGGTGTGGCTTTTGATTTTGACTGTGAACTGAGACTGACAATAGAAGGCAGCTAGAAGTTATTTTTTTCTGTGTAAAGTTTTCCGTAAGATATTCACCACTGGTTCATTCCTCTTGTCTTACAGTAGGTGGTGACTTGGAGCTGATGGGGGACGAAAAAGAGACCTGGAAAGTTAAAACGCTTGATGAGATTTTGCAGGAGAAGAAACGCAGACGAGAGCTTGAAGAAAAGACTGACCCCAAGCGCCTGAAAAACGTAGGTTGAGTTTTGATCCTTAGTTACAGCATAGTTTTTTAAAAGTAGCCACCAAAGGTCCTTGCTTTGGCATTGTGAGTTGACCAACTTTTTTTTTTGTGTGTACAGATCACTTCTAAATCTTTTCACCTATTTCATTAGAGCTTAGGCATTTGTTGAATGTATTTTATGTGGCTGACCTTTCCGTATGGGTCATTCCATCTCAACTCGTTTCAAATCAAATCAAATCAGATTTATTGTCACATCACAAGAGTACAGGGACACAGGTGAGTGAAAAACTTGAGTGCGAGTTCCACAAATTATGCAGAGAACAGTATTTACACATAGATAAACAATTTAGAGTTTCCATTAAATATATCAGTCAATATTTTTGTATCATGCAGAATTTAAAAGCTCTGCTCCAAATAATCTTTTCATCCTTTAATTTTAAGTTTGCCATAAGTCTAAATCTAAATCACATATTGAGTTGAACTGCTTACAAAATAAAAGTATGGAGCTGTAATATTTCGCTTTAGGTCAGCTAGTTTGATGTTCATATATTCCTACAGCCGGATTCATTTAGACAGTGTACTTGTATTTATCTGAGTTATACAATGAAAATCTGAACCCTTTTGGCATATATTTTTCTATATTTTCTTAGCATATGACTCCTTTGTGGTTTCACATAAATATTAAATGAAAACACAATATGAGGACACTGTAAAACATTGCGTTTCTAAATGAACTTTTAAATGTTTTAGGTAGTCTGTATCCTTTTTAAAGATGTAATATATTTTTCAGGTTTTTATTTTTATTGTGGAGCTACTATAAACATAATGGCCCATATTCACAAAGCCTCTCAGAAGGAGTGCTGATCTATGATCAGATTCTTCTCATATGGATGTGGCTTTACTGACAGGAACAGGTCCTAGATGAGCACTCTTGCTGAGGCAACAAGTGTCTTACCCTTGCTACACAAAGGACATTGCAGCATTGCACTTCTTGGAAGCCAAGCATGCACTGTGTGATTTTTTTAGTTCAATTTTACCCACAATTTACCTCTCCTCACAGATTTTCACAATAGGTAGTGAATTTCCAGGAGAGCTTGCTAGGAAGCAATTGCTACAGATTGAGCATGGGAGTCTTTGGAGGACTTACGATATTCTCAAACATTTGATTATGACAGAAAACATTCACAAGTCCTGTTGTGTGAGATGGTCAGTGAGCTAATTGAACGAGTGATTTCAGGCAATAGCGAGTGAGAGACAAGAAAAGGTGAATAGACATGTGGAGTGGACTGTGGAGCGGCAGCTTGTCGAACATTGGCAAGAGTGTGAGCGTCTTTATAATGTATAGGCCAGAAATTCAAGCCCTCACATCACAATTTTGGTCAGCTGCCAGCTCATGTTAACTGCTTCTCCAGCTCTGCAGAATGATATCTGCGTTTGCCCTTCCTCATTCATCTTCCTTTTTTGTTTTTGCTACACTTACTTGTGCTTTGTTTAAAAGCACAAGTAAGTGCAGTCCAAGTCGTCTTTGAGAAGTATCAAAAACATCAAAAAATATTCCATGTTCAATGATTGGCCATGTAGATATATTTCTTTCTCTTTTTAATTGTATGGAATTCAACCATCATGGATAAATGAGCACAAACCGACATTTTTAGCAATTTTTTTATGTTTATGATGGTGCATGAATGTACATTGAAGTAAACTTTGATGGGTTACATTGATTGTGTTATGTTTACTTGCTTTGAAAAGTTTGGACTGGTTAAATCCTCTTGCAGCTCGTGAAAACTTTTGTGGTCAGTTGTGTGGGCCAGGAGTTGCAAGACGTTAGAAACTCTGGGCCCTTATTCATCAAAGCATAAGCAAGAGCGCAGATTTGACCCCTTTTAATGACGTAAAAAACCTGATTTTATAAAACTTTTGTACAACGTAGAAATAAAAATGGAGATTGAAGCACAAATGATAGATCAGCTTCATTGTGTAAAATTCAGCGCCAGCTTACCAGCACACCAAATTTTGTTTTGGTGGGAAGCCTGTAAAATGACAGCTTTAGCAGCTCCTGAACCAATGGCTGTGCTGGTAAGTGGAGTTTGAGGTCAAGCAGTGAGTGCACTGCTCCCTCTACTGACCAAACTGCTGAAATTACAATGACTGGAAAGAATTAATTGTGAAATAAACTGAATGTCTTTAGTTATAGTTTTTTAAGACTGTAGATTGATGTGATTGTGTGGTGTGATTATTTTCCTACAATAATATATTTAATGCTGTGTTATTACAGTGTATGAGATGCTTCTATATTAGCTATTTTTTTTAGTGGAATTAGAATAAAACACAAGCACACTAAGTCTTTAAATGAAACATGGAACATTTGCAGCATTTGTTTATATCAATGCGCATGTAAAAAAAAAATTACTTTCCTACTGGACTGCACAAATTATTGGTATAAGTGGTATGTTCTTATTGCAGTATTAGAGATGATGTTGATAACGGTTTTGTTTTTTTGCAATTGCAAATTAAGCACATCTTTTTCAGGCTTTTAAAATGCTTATGCTCAAATTTACACACACTCCTACCAGACATCCTACACATACACAAAAGTTGAATAACAAAAGTCATTTTACGATCAGATTTGACCTGTGCATCTTTGATGAGTAAGGGCCCTGATGTAATTAGTCTTTTCAAGAATTTCAAGGAAAAAGCATGCACCTCTCATGTTTTGTACACTGTATGTTGGGTAATAACTTTTTTCTACATTATAAGCAGTTTTCTTATGTCAGTGTTGATTTTTACTGGAGTAGCTGAGTACCTTTCTTTCACTTTGGACAGACGGATGATCGGGAATCCAAACGGGACACTCCGGAGGAAGGAGAGCTGCGGGACCACAGAATGGAAATAACAATACGTAACTCTCCATATATGCGAGAAGACTCCACTGAAGACAGGTATTGAAGCAGAACTGTTTTTCTTCTACCAGCTGTGAGCCACATATCCCCTTTTTTACTACTACGGTGGAGGGATGGGCATGGATATTTGAATATATGGAGATCCACGCTAATCTTAGTATTCGTTCACTTGATCAGACACGTGAAAAAGGAATGTATAGTTTGGAACTAAGAAAACTAAATGGAAGTGAAGTATTATACGTTTTGAGTCAGAGCGTCAGGACACAAAGTTGTTACTGGTCACATCTACATAGAGCTGTATATAAAAATATTTCTAATAAAAAAGACAAACTACTCAGTTTAGGTTTTATGTGACGCAAGACATTGTTCTATAATTTTTAGTATTTTAAATAACAAATAACAAACAATGCACAAAAATAACTAATTTCAAAGGATTGCTCACTGGAATGATCTGTTATGCTAGCTGAAAACAAATTAATGTACAATTCTGTGTTAATTTTTTGTTTATACATAAAATATAAAATTCTTTTGAATACTGCTTATTTTAAAAATGTACATGTTCCAATTGCAAAAGAATCCCCATCCCCACTACTGTGCGCTGTTATGACATGGTGCTATCTATTGCTCAATCTTTGATTGCACATAGGGCCTGTGTTTAATATCTAATGGAATCTGTTCATATCGTCAGACGATGCACGTAACCTGCTCTGCCTGATTTTGTTTCCAGAGGAGAGGAAGATGAATCCCTGGCTATAAAGCCCCCACAGCAGATGGCGAGAAAGGACAAGTCATATCACAGGAAAGAAGAGAAGCGGAAGGATAAGAGGAGGCACCGGAGCCACTCCACAGAAGGAGGTAATGACTGCACTTTGACTTTGAACTGCTAGGTAGTTTTTATTCAGATTATTTTTTCAATTGTATGACTGGGAATTATCTTTCCAAAGCTGGAAAACACATGCGCACGAAAGACAAAGAGAAAGAAAGGGAGAATGAGAGGCGGAAACGACAGTGGCAAGAGGACAACAAGGCTCGGAGAGACTATGAAAGACAGAAACGCCGTGATCAGGCCAGGGCCCACTCCCGCAGAGAGAGGTGATTTCAGAAACACGCACACACTTTTCTATTATTCTGTTTCTGCTATACGTACATTTCATATATATGTGACATGCTGCAAAATAGATCAGCTTTAAAAGTATTCAGCTCATTGAAAAACACAGTAAAATCTGATTTTCATAGATGTCACACGGCATGACCAAAAGATACTTTATTCTGACATGCTCAACAAAGTAACCTTGAGTATAGATATTAAGAAGGCATACTTAATGAAGTGGCCAGTTTGTGAATATACATATATTTAATGTATGGTAGTGTCACTTCACATTTTTTGGGTGGAACAATTGATGATCCTGTTTAAAATGAATTTATACTGTTATAAAAGCTGTAAAACAAATATTGATACATTGAGTAGGATCTTGCAGATACAATAATGCGCTTTTTTTTCTTTCATTAACATTATGAAAGCCTTATGACCCTTAAGCATGCTATTTTAATTAAATTCTTTAAAAAGAAAGACTTGTGAAATGTATAATTACTTATACTTACTTTAGATAAAAATCTATGTCAAAGCTGCACAACTCGCCCTTTTCTTTACTCATCCAGGTAGTGATAAAAGAAGGCAAACTTTGAATAATGCGTTTTTAATTGTGCCTCATAAATTCAACATTGTTGAAGGGAGACAGGTTGAGCCCAAACTGGTATTTATGTCTGCTGTCTGTATAGTCTGCCCTTTTAAGCAGAATGTACTTTTTATAAACTGCCACTAGGCTGTTCTTGTAGTTGGCACCAAAAATAGACTCAAAAGAATCTCTGGAGACTAAACTGCCTAAAGAAATGTCATGCCGTCATAAATGAATCAAATGTGGAATTGACTTTTATGGCTATAAAAGCTGTAACTCCTGAATGCTTTGGTCCAGTCTTCACTAAGCTTAGTGTGAAATTGATTTTAATGGACTGTTGTCTACAGGGGGTGCTATAACATGGATGTAAAAATGACCTTGCTGTATCGATTAGGGCAGTGTTTCGCAACCTAGTGCCTGGGGCCCCCCTGATGGTTCCACATTTTTGTTTATGTGTAGAACCACCAGGAGGGCCCCTAGGACTGGATTGATAAACACTGTACTATGGAACACTTTTATTACTGACTGATAGTTTAATGTGCTAAACATTTAGTTAAATCGCTGGTTCCAAGTATTGGGCCATTCAGAATGTTTGATGTGAGTGAGTATCCTTTCTTGACTGAACAGCCAAGGCTAGGCCTGGCTGGTACTAACCTTGCCTGTGTGGATGTTTGGGGCTCGTGGAGATCTGCTGATCGGCTTCCCCCGTTTCCCCCGGCCTGCAGGGACCGACTGGAGCAGCTGGAGCGCCAACGGGAGAGAGAGAGGAAGCTCCGCGAACAGCAGCAGAAGGAACAGAGGGAGCAGCGCGAGCAGAAGGAGAGAGAGAGGAGAGCTGAGGAACGGCGCAAAGAACGGGAAGCACGGCGAGAAGGTGCGTATATGCTTTAGGGAAGAGCACTGAGGATAATGTAGCTCCATAGTGTGAAAGTATGGAGTTATATGTGATGAAGTCTGGTTTAAAGGAGAGCTGTGAGTTTTAAGTAACATTGCTTGACCTTAAGCCCCCAATATCAAAATGATATATAATTTTATTAGTAATTTAGTAATGTTGGCCCTATTAGTTTATTCAACAGCACTCTGTTGTTCTGTCCGTAGGCCCCCCCTCTCACCACCGGGGTGCTACAGAGGAGTACGGAGACAAAGCCAAGCCTCGGCACCGCAGTCGTAGCCGGAGCCCTGTTCGTCAGCAGAGAGAACAAAGACCAGAGAGTAGTGAACAGCGTCGGGCAGGCGAGTTAAGCATAGCCAACTAAAAGGTTACCATTATAATATCTGTTCCCTGAGTAGACCCAGTAGATGAATGGTACACATGAATGGCTAAAATAAATATATTCAAAAGCAGACTGCAAACATTTGACTTGACTTTACTTACTATCATAAGGTTAACCACAATAGTATAGGTCAAAATGTTTTTACCTCATGGTGCACATATAGCATATAATGAACCAAATGACATCAAACTGTCTACGTCAAGTGTGTACATAGATGCACCAGTTAAGATGTGGCTTACTGATACAGTGCTGCTGGTGCCTACTCTACCTTGTTGTGCTTTTGTAGGCCTATTTTAGCCTAAATTTCAGACAAAGGGCTTTACTGACATCAGAGCTCTATGCCAGAATAATTAAGAGCAGGATGATCTAAGTAGATTCCATCCGCCCTAATGCAGTGTGATACTGTGAAAGGAATCCTATGTCGCACTAACTGGAAACCTAGAAAGATAAACAGTAGCCAGGCATTATACTTTTTTTCTTATGTCATTTAAATGAAATATAAAAAGACCTAGTAGACCACTAAACCACATGATTTTATGCAGGAGCTTAAGTTTACTCTAGACCCCCTTTTAATGCCTTAGTTCTGTAGTTGTTTCCATCTCATTCCTTTAGCCTTTCAACGATATAACGTTATATATTTATATTATTAGGTTACATCATTGATTACATCATTGAAAAGGGATTCAGGCAACATAGTTTCCACGGCAGGTCTTAGATCCAAATAAACTCTCCATTTTGGTTTTATGCGGATGTTTCTCCAGACGTGATTTTGCAGATTATAACTCCATGAGCTCTGATAAACCACAGATAGTCTGAAAAGTTTGGCTTGTTTTAACCTATGAGCAGTTGTCAAGTCCAGGCTTTGCTAATGAGGTTTTTATGTCATACGTACATAAAGAAATGCAATGCTTACAGTTAAGGATGTCACATCCTGTTGTTTTTCATGATCTAGTTAGATTTATTTTATACAAACTACTGTAATGACAATTTTATAGTGTGTTTAGTACTTTCTTATGCTTTACTGATTTAATTTGATTGACTGATCTGATGGTTTTGGCTGCCAGACACTTTAAAATGGTGTTATATAGTGATATTTCGTATATTGATATTTATGCTTAAAAACATTTTGTAGTGTTTTGAATAATGTTCTAATGCTCTAATGTGCAAAGTAGACTGCTCCTTTCACTTGGCTATGAATGAGCCCTTACTGCTGACCTGTGTTTCATTTATGGGGCCTCTAAATGGAATAAGTAGGCCGCAGATAAACAGAGGATCAGAATTAGATTGTGCTTCATACAGCCGATTCCAGATCCGTTAACCCTTACAGGGTTACACTTTTATTTTGCCCAGAAGAGCAGTGTTAGCGTCGACTAATAAGGAACACAGCCTCTGATTGTTGACAAGTCAGGAGCACAGCCTGTCTGGATTGACAGACTTAACCCAAGGCATCAGTGGGTGGCTAACAGCCATGCTAACTCAACAATAACTCTTTTCAACAAAGAGAAATTAATAAATAATCACAGAAGACATTCAGTGTTGGATTTGTCATTATGGATTCATTTTATACAGTCTCCAAAAATAGAGCAGTTCAAGGCTGTTTTACAAAGCTTCTGAAAAGGGATAGAATTGCACCAGAGCCCTCATTGGAACAGCACAGTGCTACCCTTCTTGGAAAAGAAAAAGTCGCATGAATTCCCGAGATTTCTTTTATGTGCAACCTTCTTTGATATATAACATTGTGAACCTGTAAGGGTTGAAATATGCCTGGATCAAATCAGGGCAATCTTACTGTTATTTTGAGTGTTCCGAAAGTAGTAAATATCACAGTAATTTGCTTCTTTGTGCTTTTAATTTTTTTTACTGTCACAGACACTAATAAGATATTATCGTTATCTTCGTAGATGTAATCTGTTTGTACATACCAGGTTATTTCCACACTGTAAAATGAAGTTCAGCCAGAGTTTTTCCTACAAGTCTTAATAGGCCAGTCTAGGACAGCTTGTGTGGTAATAAGACACTTTTAGTGGTGTGTGCTAGCCATTAGCGTTCCCTCACTGGCGGGGTATGTCCTGTGGTCTGCTGCACAGAGGCTATTATATCACCCAGTTTCCTTCACCTTTTTTTATTTGCGAGGTCACTGTAAAAGTGATAAGCGTTTGCTGTATGGTGAATAAGTGTTATGTAACATTACAGACACTTTAAGCTCATGTGTAATGGAAAACATAGCATTGTAATTGGTTTTAAGAAGAATGTTTTTTTTTTTCCCCTCAGTGAAAGAAGAGAAGCCAGAGGGAAGAGATTTACTCTCTGATCTTCAGGACATCAGTGACAGTGAGAGAAAGACCAGTACAGCAGAGTCCTCTATAGGTAAGAACCAAACACGCACACAAGTGCACATAGGTTTTGTCTGTACCCAAATCTTATGTTTTTATGTTCTTTGTTTTTGCCTCTGAGATTCACATATAACGTGGTTATAGAACTAAGCGGGCTTTTTTGTTACTATGCTTTTTAGTTTTATTTATTTTTTTTAAATGGTATTTTTAAATGAGCTCACTTCTGATTGGCTGCCCAGTATTGTATCTTGTTCGCAAAGCAGTGCGGGCTCAAACACTCTTTATAACCTCAGTGTGAATGTGCAGAGCTAAACTGCTTTAAATAGGCCGATATATGTAAGTGTGCTAGTTTTTGTGACATCACAAAAACAATGAATTCAAAACTATTTATGCAGCAAAGTCTCCATGTTTGGACTGTTTGGGCTCCATTTCGTTGGTTTCTATGTTTGCACTGCATGAATTGGATAACATTTTGAATCTGTAACTGTGTTTGTTTATATGCTACATCAAATATTTTCATTAAAAAAAAATAATTAGAATTTAGGTTTTCCATAATATGAGCCCTTTAAGGATGATTTTTAAATTTGGGGTGCTGAAATTTTAAACGGCATGAATGTGATGTACACAGTGACGTGATACTAAATGCTATGCCAATTACAGCAACTGCTAAGCTGTCTTCAGTAATGAATGACCACATCCATAACCATAAATGTTACAGGCTAATGCAGATGTAAAACACCCAAATGTATACGCCGCCCTACAACATGCATGCATAGGTCTTTACTGTGCTCAGAATACTCATCGTCTTCATCATTATTATTATTATTAGTAGTAGTAGCAGTATCATCATCATCATCATCATTAGTACAAGTTGATTTTATTTTTGTTGTCCACCGTCCCTTAATTTCATAACTTTTGTAATAAAAGGTTCAGGTTCTGGTTCGGAGGATGAGGATGACGATGAAGAAGAGGAGTCCAGCAGCCAGAGTGAAGGAGACGAAGAGGGAGAGTCAGGCTCAGACTCAGGATCTGATCAGAGTGCAGGTTGGTGTCCTTCTAGCCGGTTTAACAAACCCTGTATTTTCAGAAGTATACAGACACAACTTTTAAGTTGCACCCATTGCTGACACAGGCTTTAATTGCTTGCAGAGAGCTTGTATAGTCTCCAGAGAAAAGCATTGTCATTAGAATGGAACACTCTGGAGCAGCCGCACATGAGCCTAAGGTCACCATGCCCAATGCCAGATGTCAGCTAAAGGGCATAAAGGCCATAAAGGCCCCCAGCATTGAGCTGTGGAGAAGTGGGACTGCATTCTCTGGAGTGGTGGAACTCCTTCTAATGTCTTTCCAATATCTGTACCTGCCCTGACTAATGTTCTTGTGGCTGAATCAAATCAGATCCTCACAGCAGTGTTCCAACATCTAATGTAAAGACTTTCCGGAGGAGTGCAGCAATGGGCTAGCACTGTGCTTAAAACTAGCGCTGTGCTTAAAACAGCCTCTTATTCTTGCTTCAAATTCAGTGTTTGGAGAATCCTCCTCCTGTGTGTGAGAAGTAGGTGCATCTAATTACATGTTTGAATTGATTTTATTGCAAGAATTTTTATATTCTAATACTGTTTTTTAATTTAGAATGAATTTTACAAAGGAATTCATTTTAAATTAAAATGAAATTTTTACTAGTTGATGTTTAATTTTTCGCATTTGCAAATCAAATTCCTGTTATCAAGGAAATTAATACTACTTAAAATGTTGCATTTCCCAATGTGTAAATTAAATTCCTGAGATCAAAGAAAAATAAGAAAAATGAGTAAAAATAGGAAATGAAAGTGTTCTTTGATGGTATGTATAAAAATTAATACTGTACTTACAATAATTTGGAAAAAGGCTTGAGTTATTCTTATTACTGAATTATTTAATTTAAAGTTTTAATCATATATGCTAAAATAATATGTACATTTTATAGTAAAACATTTTCTGATAAAAATAATTTCTTCTTTGATTAAAAGTTAAAAGCATCTTTGTTAAACAATTTACTATTATTTGTCAGCGTTTCTTTTCTTAAAATTTGTTTGTTTCTGAGAAGTTGTTAGTGTTTAGTGTGTATGACCTTATTTACATATGGATTTTTGTTGGCTCTCATTGAAAGATACTGGCATGCTAATCATGGTGACAATGAATAGCTTTTATTTACTGTGTTGGATCAGTTTATCTCAAACCAGTGTAATATGTATCATCACAGCATAATTAAGTGATCTAGCAAATATGACAGGTTACAGTTTAAACTTTTAATGTAGAATCGTGTGTATGTTCAGCCTTAAACATAATAATAACTGATTTGGTTAAGAGTTGCCCTGTTTTTTTTCCTCTTTCTTTCTGTAGATGACATTAGTGATGAGGAGCAATCAGAAGGGGAGGAAGAAGAGAGAGAGAATGGTCACCACATTCCTGCTGGTAAGGATGGTCTTGCACAACCAGGCTCAATTTGACTAAATTCAGCTTTAAAGCTTATGGGATTTGTGGGCTTTTCATAGTCATCTAACTTTATGCCTACATAAAGAAACATGGTAAAGTAGGCAAACATTTTATCACAATGTGGTAAGAGAAGCCTAAAAATGCAGATAAAGATATGAACAAAAATTATACATTTAATGACATTTAATAGAGAATTTTCAAAATTGGTAGTAGATAATGCAGTGTGATGTTCCAACATACGTTATATACTTCCGTTTTATATTTTGTTGTACTCTAACTGCTGCATTTTAAAGTAGAACAGTCTTTCCATAGTATTTTATGTAATCCAGATTCTCCAATATTGCTTGGTAGGTCAAAAATGATGTTTTGTGTTAGTTAGCTATGAGGAATGCTAGAATGCTCTTTCTATCCAACCCTACACAAGTATCCCGATTGCTACAAACAGTTTGGTCTGATTTCTTTGCCTTTTTCCTCTTCAGTCCCAGAGTCGCGCTTTGATCATGACTCGGAGGAGAGTGGTGAGGAGGAAGAGGGAGAGGAAGGAGAAGAAGGGGGAGACGGGACCCCTCAGTCTCATTCTCAATCTGCCACACCAGAAGAAAATTATATCCCAGACTCGCCTCCTGTCTCACCTGTAGAACTGAAGAAAGAGCTTCCCAAATATCTCCCAGCTTTACAGGTACACAGCTGGACTGTCATGTCATATTCATATCATATAAAGCCGTAAAAATGTTTGTGTTCAACTGTGTGCTGTGTGTTCTTTATATTAATCAAATTTAAAAGGCATTTAAATGCCAACTTAATAGAACTTTATAATCTGCTGTCTAATATAACACTAAGTGTCGCATTTCTGCTTTGCATTTAGGGCTGTCGTAGTGTGGAGGAATTCCAGTGTTTGAACCGTATAGAGGAAGGCACATATGGAGTGGTCTACAGAGCCAAGGACAAAAAGACAGATGAAATCGTGGCCCTCAAGAGGTTAAAGATGGAGAAAGAGAAGGAAGGATTTCCCATCACTTCTCTTCGAGAGATCAACACCATCCTGAAGGCCCAGCACCCCAACATAGTCACTGTTAGGGTGAGTTATTTAAACCGTATGTTTTCTACTTGCCTGCATCAGGTGATGAAAATCTGCAACATTTGTTTTTATTTGTTACTCACTGTTGGGATATCGCTGTACGGAGTAACGCATTACAGCAGGGGTGCACATGTCTGGTCCTGGAGGGCTGGTGTCCAGCACAGTTTGGTGACTTCCCTACACATATACAGCTAATCCAACTCATCTGCTAATTACCAGGTTTAGTGGGTGTGTTTGAGCCGAACAACTACTAAACTGTGCTGGACACCAGCCCTCCAGGACTGGAGTTGTGCACCCTTGGGTTACAGTAATGTGATTACTTTTTTCTGTAAGTAGTGTAACATAATACAGTTTAAATTCTTTTAATCACATAATTTTGACTCAAAAAGAATTACATTATCTGTCTGTATTATTCATGCCTGTCCTTGTACACAATTTACATGAATTGCTTGTGACAGCTGACTGCGTGAGTTGCATTTAAAAGTGACCAGCTCACTGCGAGCTGGGAAGCTCAGCAAATGTTGAAGTAATCTAATCACGCTAATATGAAACTGATGGCTAAAGAGAACGCCGACCTTAACTGAACAGGCCAAACAAGATTTTCATTCAAAAACGGCTCTATATTCCTATTCATAGAGGTTTCATTTTGAGGCAGCTGTTTTTGAATGGATTCTAGTGGCTGGTTTTTCGGTTTTCACACAGCACTGGTTGTACAAAATTTTTGTTATAACTGTGTTTAGAGTAAAGGTACCAATGGTGATGTGCCTGTCCCAATAAATGACTGAGAATGATTACTGGGTTTTCTCTTGTACTTTACTGTTGGTACAGATATGAATGGATTTTACGGAGTAATGTAAAAGTAATATATAATAAAGTAATAAAGAATACTTTTTCCAGGAAGTACTGAGTAAAGTATTATTTAATCACATAAATATATTTTCTGGTTAGAGTTACTGTAGTTGTTCCATGAGTGAGCTGTAGGTATTGTTGTGATGCTTTTAATAACCTATGTCTTTTCTTACCAATATTCTTGTAGGAGATCGTTGTGGGCAGTAATATGGATAAGATCTACATAGTGATGAACTACGTAGAGCATGACCTAAAGAGCCTAATGGAAACCATGAAACAGCCCTTCCTCCCAGGTAAAGTACATAATTTTTAATCAGCATTCTTACAAAACTTTTATTCGGTTCGTGGCCTATTAATGTGCATGTAAAGTTTTATTAATAAATAAATAAATTGTCTCCTTTTAGGTGAAGTAAAGACGCTAATGATTCAGCTGTTGAGAGGAGTTCGGCATCTCCATGACAACTGGATCCTACATCGCGACCTCAAGACCTCTAACCTGTTGCTCAGCCACAAAGGCATATTAAAGGTATCACTCTGGTTCTATCAAAAAAACAGCTTCAGAATTTTCAATTTATTAATTACTTGTTTATTAAGTATTAGAAGACCTTGTATCTAATCAAGTTCTTCATAAATACTCGGAAATGTTCTTCTAAACTGCTCCTACATGGCAAAAATATGAAAGACTGTTTTGTTCGACATGGCTTTATCAGGAAAACCATCCTTAGCTACAAAAATATCTGGTTTCTGTGTTCTGTAGATTGGAGACTTTGGACTGGCACGAGAGTATGGATCTCCCTTGAAACCCTACACACCGGTGGTGGTCACGCTATGGTACCGTGGCCCAGAGCTGCTTTTGGGGGCAAAGGTCAGTGAGCGGTCATGCAGCAACCTTCAGAGGCGTGTTTAACAGTGAGACAGTATAGGACATAAATAAAATCTGTGCTAGAAGTTTAAACTCTTGGTTATTTTTATTATTTTGTTTATGTGAAAATCCATTGTTTCCAAAAAATGCTCAGAACAGGGAATACTCTGACAGTCTACTGAAAGTTAAAAAGTAAAAATTGATTTGATTTAATTTTTCTTGACAGGAGTACTCCACTGCTGTGGACATGTGGTCAGTGGGCTGCATATTTGGCGAACTGCTCACCCAGAAACCACTCTTCCCTGGCAAGTCGGAGATTGACCAAATCAACAAAATATTTAAGGTGAGCTTTATGCTTTATAATGGCACTTGAAGAAGGAAAGAACATATTTTTTACATGGTCCCACATTGGTATGGTTTACTGAATTTACTTTTTCACCGTCATTGCATGGGATTAGTCTGGGGAAATAAAAACTAAAGGAAAAAAAATGTGTCCAACTTGAGTACATCATTTATCACTGTGATGATTCATCTGACCACAGGACACGTTTTATAACGGAATTTCCTATTCTTGTAAACACAAACCAGTTTTTGTACATTTATCACGCCAACGCACAGTCCCAAACATGTATACCCCAGCTAGACGAGCTGTCTAATGTAGGTCTGGTGTTGTTCTCTTAGATTTAGTGTACTATTAACATTTGCATTGAGTACTTAGTGAGCCCCAAAACCTTCACAAAGCCATTTGTGTGTTACGTGTATGAGACTGTGTGTGATTTCTTTCTTCTTGTATTGTAGGACCTAGGCTCTCCTAGTGAGAAAATTTGGCCAGGCTACAATGAATTGCCTGCAGTGAAGAAGATGACTTTTACAGAGTACCCCTATAACAACCTGCGCAAGCGCTTTGGAGCACTGCTGTCTGACCATGGCTTCGACCTCATGAACAAGTAAGTATTCAGTTGCTTAGTCTCAATTTACACAGGAAAGGTTTCATGCAAGTTTAGCAGTGGTGGACGAAGTATACAAACCATGTACTTGAGTTAAGGTAGAGATACTCAAGGTAAAATATTACTCCAGTAAAAGTAGAAGTCCTCCCTTTAGACCTCCACTTGAGTAAAAGTACAAAAGTATTTGCCTTCAAATGTACTAAAAGATTAATTATTTGTTAATGTGTACATATTTCTATATTGTAATCTATTTACACAAAGTTAGGTTAGAGTCAGGAGTTTCTTCCATCGTTTATATAGGAATAGGCACTCCCAAACTTGACGTTGAACTGTCTGCTTGCACTGGGTAGGTATGTCTAACAGGTCAAAACAAAGTGCGCGCTGTACCCTGATTGGTGTGCTGCCAATTAAACATCACTTCATATAACATTGTTTCAAAGGGTTGATTACGCCAGATCAGTGAACAAGAAATTGTGAACAAAGAGTTGGTAGTTTATTTAGTTAGTTAACTGAGTAAACAGTAAATAGACATGAATTTAATTTAAACTAACCAGCTAACGGTAACAGCAAAGTGCTGCTTGGGCTACCCTTTATTCTTTGGTAGTCTGCTGTTATCGTGATATACCTAGCTAAATTATTAATTTTCTCCTCTTCTGATGCAACTTAATTTTACACAGTGCAGACTGCTTTCAAACTAAGATGATGAAAATTATTATTGAAGTGGAGACCAAGATGCGGTCCTCAGTGAACTTGCAATGCTTCTGCAATGAGTGTGACATCTACTTTAACATTAATTTTCAAAGAACAGATACATAGAACAGAGTATACAAGTTACAAGAAAAGAATCATAGATAGATGGACAGAAGAAAAAAAGAATGGAAATGACAGCTGGACAGATTATATACAGATGGACAAAAAAATGTTTACAAATATAAACTGCTACCTTGGCAAACCAGTGGAGCAATCAAATGTGTTCTGTGTGACTTTTTGAGTTGCTTTGTGTTAATATCATACAGAAATTGTTGCATGCAACTAGTTTATATGACATTTTCACTGTTTAAAGCCAGCCTTAGGTTGCTGTGACGCTTGTCTTAATGAAATATGCGCGCATGCAAAATAAAGTAAAGCATTATTCAGGCTGAATTAGTTTTACCAGAGGAGGTTCAGAAATGTAACCTGTAGGGAATCTGTCTGGCTGATTCATACAGAATAGCGTATCTGTGTAATTTCCCCAAATTAGAACAGATAGCCTGGATTCAGAGGTCACAGCCTGGATGTTCAAGTCAGCGTTATGCAACAGGCGTGACATTCAGTAACAATAACAATATGCTGCACAGCTGTGTATATTAGCAGGTTTTGTTATTGCATTGGGATGAGGTCAATTCAAACAGGACTACTATTACTGAAAGAGCTCAGCCAGTTACAGAAGGTAATTCTTCCTGGAGTCATTACTTGTCAGATTTTTAAAAATGTGAACATTTTCAGATTTGTACTGGATTAAAATCACAGATCTTGTCAGCAGTTACTGTAATTATAGCACCTCCCCAGACAAATAAAATCTGGCTTGAATAGGGATTAAGATACATTATATTGTCTCTTCTCTCACACACAACACAGATCGGTACACCCGTTTATATAAGGTGTCTTTGTGAGGTTCTTATCGTTTTGAATGTATGGCTCCTTTCAGCATAAATATCTCTGTAGAAAATCACAGCCTAGCTACAAATACCACACGTGTGTGTGTGTGTGTGTGTGTGTGTGTGTGTGTGTGTGTGTGTGTGTGTGTCGTGCTGCATACAGTATGTCAGCAGGTGAACATGCCGTTAGTTTGTGTTTGGTCTGTCTGGAGCAGCAGGAGCTTCTCTGGCTGAGGAGTCTGCCTGGCCTGTTAGACACAGGGCAGACAGAAACAGCAGCCAAATTACACATGCTAGGCTGCACTCCAGACCAGAAAAATACCCCTTTCTTTTAGTTTTTAGCTTTATGGGTAGCTTTAGTAGATGTCATTTGCTCATATATTTCAGTCTTCTGTTGTTAACATTTCTAACATTTAGTTTATTTATAAACAAATCTGTTTTTCGGCTCATTTTCCACTGTTCCCGAGACGACATTTGGATTCACTATTATAGGTCTGTATAAGCTGTCAAAAGCATAAACAAACATGTTTCTAGCAGATATCTAGCATTCATCTCTCCCCAGAGCTCTCAGCAATTTTGGAAAATGATAATCACATTTTTTCACGATCTAAAATGTGCTGCGAACAAGCTAAGAAAGATTGCTGACATGAGGGGAGCGTGGGGGGGGCAAAAAAAAACAAAAATGGCTTTTGGCCATATAGACCCGTAATTCAAATCTTAATTTCAAAAATGCTGGGGTGCTTTGTGAAATGCTGGTGAAAAACTGAAAGCAGTAATTTGTGAATCCATTTTGATCCGTATTTAAATGAAAACAGATTTAACATTTTACCTTATCAGCTTCCTTGTTTTGTTTTTTTGTTTTTTTTGGTCAATGTGTGCTCATTCTGAAAGCGATTCCGCAACATGTTCTAAGGCAATTTAAGACTAGAACCTGTTAAAAAAAAAAACAGGTGATGGAATCATATTTGGGTATAAAAGAAATATTTGGGAAAGGTGTAATGTTTTATAAGCAAGGGTGGGTTGAGGCTTGCCACTTAGTCAGCGAATAATCCAGCAGTTTAGGAACAATACTCCTCAGTGAGCGATTGCAAGGGTTTATGGTATTTCACCCTCTGCGGTGCGAAATGTCATTAAACATTCAGGGAATCTCTGTGCATAAATGGCAAGGCTGAAAACCACAACTGAATGCCCATGACCTTCCTTAGACGGCACTCCATTAAAACCAGCATGCCTCTGTGATAGACACCATCACATGAGTTTGGGAATGCTTTGACAAACTGTTGTCAGTGAAGACTGTTCAGCTCTGCATCCACAAATATAAGTTAAGACTGTACTATGCACAGCAGAAGCCATATATCAACAACGTCCAGATTTGGCACCAACTTCACTGGGCCAGTTGTGCTGTTTTGGATTCCTGGCCTCGGCTGGCTGTAGCATTACCAGGGATCAAACTGGCGACCTCCTGATGATGGGGCCAACACTTTAACGGCTGCGCTACCCGGGAGCCTAGACAGCTAACTTTTTTATAAACAAAACTGCTGCATTACACAAAAAAGTACTAGTTTAATTCAGTTGATGAAGTCTAAATGTTCAGAACTAAACTAGCAAATGGTTGCATTGAACCATGAGTGGTGTTCCTGCTGATGTTTGATATTGCTCAGATATAAAGGTGCAAGAGTTGACGTGGAGGGCAGGGGGTCCTTGTTGGTAGAGTAGTTTACCAGATTACACAGAAACATAATGGCCTAATCTACCTAGTAGCTTTGCGCATTTTACTTTTAGTCCGCTGTTTTACAGTATAGGTGGGTTGTTGGATAAGGGGTTAAAATAAAAGAGAAACCTAAGAAAAACAGAAGTGTTGGCAGCTTTGCATAGTCTCGTTTTGTCACTTTAATAAATCAAATCTACTTTCTCTCTCACAGATTCCTTACCTACTGTCCTGCCAAACGGATCAGTGCAGACGAGGCCTTGAAGCACGAGTATTTCCGGGAAACACCGCTCCCCATCGAGCCATCCATGTTCCCCACTTGGCCGGCAAAGAGTGAGCAACAGCGGGTGAAGAGAGGAACCAGCCCTCGACCCCCAGAGGGGGGTCTGGGCTACAGCCAGCTGGTATGAAAAAACCATAGCTCCCTGCCAATGTTGTGCCTGGAAAGCTTGCTGTACATTTAGAATCTGAAACATCATTCTTTTACAATGTTCTTCAACTGATTTAAATCAGTGTCAGTTATTTAGGCCAGAGGTCTTGATCATTTTAGTCCACTTAGTGCTTTTTCAGCTATTTTTTACCGAATGAGTTTGAAGCAATAGTTCAGCAAAAAATCCAATTTACACAGTTTTCCTCGAATGCAGTCAGTCAGCCAAGGCATGTTTGGTATCCAAAGTTTAGTTATGGACAAAAGTATTGACACAATTTCGAGTTCAAGATGCTTGCTACTACTTTTTAGCTACGCAACATACCTTGTTCTGCTTTATAAAAAAGTGTCCTACAGTTAATCCATGTATGCAAGATTACTCCACACACACCGTTTAAGGTGAGTGTGCGGTAGTCAGTATAGAATAGGGCTACCCAGAGTGATTCTCATACTCATGTATTCATATATTACGTTGGCAGATTCGGTTGCATGTTAAGCATTTGGAAATGTTCTTTTATTCTTAAAGTGCAAAAACACCTAAGAAATCGTAGGGAAAAAGGCACGACAAGCTGGATGAATCGTCTTAAATATGTAAGCATAGTGATACTTATCCAAGTTTCACTAGACTTTAGTGAGTGCAGTGCTAAAACTGGGGAGCTCAGCCTTAAACTTGTTTGTTGTGGAGAGTGGATGAGAGGAACACCAGCGCTGCTGGTGTCATGGGTGTTCTCAAGCAGACAAGTCAGGCGAGGGGGAGAAGTTAACTTTAGCCACTGTGGAAGAGAGCTGCATGAGTGAGTTCAACCCAGCTATATCTGAGCTCAACTCTGCCTGTATGTTGGCCTCGATGTTTTTCATGATTTAAAAGAGTGAATTAGCCATATTAAATAACCTGCTAAAATAAATAAAAACAACTACACTAAAACCATGATGGTAACACATACATAAAATTATTTTATTAGGTTATGTAAGTGACTCATAAAACTATCTTTGAATGAGAGGGCTACAGTCACCAGTAGGACTTCAGCCTGGCTAATAATACATTGTTGCTGCCTGCTGGATATATTTTGTCCTGCATGAACAAACGCCTAAAATTATAGTTAATTATGACATGTAAATATTGGTCCTCACTCACAACTGTCTTTCTTAAATTTGTTCCTGAGGAAGTCCCAAGAAAAAGTCTGTCAGGTTCATGATGTTTTCTTAAACTGCATTTTTGTGCTCTTGAGTGTGTAGATTCTGTTTTTAACTAAGAACAAATTTCAAATAAGAAAACATTGGTGAATGTCAAAATCTTCGTGAAGACTGCATAAGTGGGTTTTAAGAAGAAATTTCTTGTTAAGAACAGTTGGTGAATGAGACCCATTGTTTTTCGTTTTTTTAAGTCTGAATTAGAGTATTCGAGTACTTTTTCAGAAATACCAACGAGTATGTGATGGCTTCTTGATGTTATCAAAGTTTCCATTCCTTGTTACTTTAGCCTTGCAGCTTCACTGTAAAACTAAAATTGTAAACCATGAAACATGTCTCAGCTAATCTACATTTGGAGTAAAGGGAACATTGAGACTTTTTTGCTGAATAATTGCTTTAAATTTTGAGAAACTTGAATATTCAGAATGCATGTTTAGGCATAATTCTCATTTGCTTTTATGTTTCACAAATCTTTTTCATTTCCATGTCCTTTCCAGGGTGACGACGATCTAAAAGACACTGGTTTCCACCTGACTACGGCTAACCAGGGTCTGTCCAAGTCTGGCCCAGGATTCAGTCTGAAGTTCTGAACCCTTGACTCATCCCTACTCAGGTACCAGGCCAGAGCAATGGGAATTCTTGCTGTTTTTGTGGCGCTAACGCCAGGACTCAATTCAAGAGAGACTCACTGAAAGCAGACCATGATCTTTCCCCTGAGCCTTGGTGAGACACAGACAGACTCTTGCAAACTGTTCTCCAGGGAGATGGAGAACTTCAGAGACTTCGTACTGCTTCATGTTCATGTTCTTCTAGCGGTTAGAAGCCGTTAACTCATAATCAAAAACAAGCCCAAATTGGGATTCTGGCTTCAGATGTCAACGCATTTTATTCCTTTTTTTTCCTTTATGCTTTTTGCAGTCTTCATAGAACCACTTTCTGTTTCCTGTTTCCTTTATTTTTGTGTAAAAGTTTTAGCTTTCAGTATATTACGTCACATCAGCGTTTCATGGATTTGGAATTTCCAACTTGGTTTTATGCAACTGACGAGGGACCATTCACCTGCATTCCCTCCTACACAAGCTAGATCCATAACTGTAATGACGGGCACAGGTGACATAATTTTGTGAGAAATAAAACTATTCGTAAGTCTATTTATACACTTGTACTTCTGAAGTCTGAAACCTCTGGGTATGTTGCAAACATATTTAAAGAGGAGTAAAGCTGAGTTTTAAAACAGAAACGACAAGAAAGAGGGGGGGAAAATAGCCAACCAGGCTTGAAAGCAGCCCCAGCACCAGATGTCCAAAAATGATGTCATTCTTTGCACTGCACATAGTCTGCACAATCAAGAGATCTTTGTCTGCTTCTCCATTTTATTAGAGAAGAAGCCACGGTGACTTTCCTCTCAAGGCAATTTTCTCCATTTTAGTCATAGACACTTAATGATTTGGGCATCATGAACTTCAGTGATAAAAGAAGCTTTTGCCTGTTTTTTTTCTGATGTTATATAATTTCTCCAAGTCCTTGTTTCATGGTGGACTTCTGGATTTCTGATGTTTCCCTGGCTTTCTCCCACTGAACATTAGTCTGCGTGTATTTCCACTCACTAAATTGCTAGCGTGTCTTAAATCAACATGGTTGCCAATTCAGTGTTGGAAACTTGCAGACTAGCTACTGTGATTTAGCTGGTTGACATCAGAAGTGCCACTAGTGGTCAACCTGAAGTAAATCTTTTGGCGTGATCCATGCCAAAAGGTATTGGCAGACACTGGTTAATCATGTTTGCAAAGGACATGGCTAAATAAAATGGATTGATACCAAGTACTACAGAATATGCTACATGTTGAAAACACTAGTTAGCTATGGCTAATACTGTGCCCAAGTTTTCCAGCCGGAATTATTTTTACTTTGCTCTGGAATTACTACCGTACAGTATTGTGATGCAATTTACCCACAAACATGATTCACTGCAAAAGTGAAAATAGGCAACTGTCACAGAATAAGTTTTTATTTGGTACCTAAGGAAATGCAATTTCCAAAAAAACAGAACAACCCTGACATCAAAACACTGTAGATTTAGTATTAATCTAGAGGAATATGTGCCCAAGAGAGTGAGGTTCCATGTGGTGCTGTGATGAATTTAAGCGTTTGGTTCCATCTCATTTGTTCTGCCACTTTTTTTTCCTCATTGCAGATGACTATCCTATACAGCACTTGATCACAGAATGGCAGAGCTCTTTAGATCAGGAGGAAACAGAACTGCCAGATTCTGGTTTTACTCGGTGCTTCTTTCCATTTAAGACTGACTATAATCTCCACTGAAGTCCACTCCAGACGTCAGAAGCGCACCCGTACCTTCCACGAATAGTTTGTTAATACCTTGTTCTTCTTCCTCACGATGCAGGTGTATGTACCCTCGTTGATCGCGTTAGCCACAATGCTAATGTGGTCGTCCTTCAGAGAGATGTAGCCAGGGTGAGAGAATTCCAGCAACTCACCATCTTTGTACCAGCTAGAAGATCAGAATGTTAGCGGTTATTATGATTAACCTAACCTAAGGGTAAGCAAAGGAAAATTCAGAAGTACAGTATTGTCCAAAAGTCAGAGACCATTCATGGATTTAATCTGTCAAAACGGCAATCAACTTATTCATTTTTCAGCCTCAGGAGAAAAGCAGAAAACATATTTAACAGACAATTACAAAAGTCTCAACAACTAAATATAAAATCACATTTTTCAGTATTTAGTGTATCCACCATTTGCCTTTTACAGCTTCCATTCTTTCCAAGAGACTTGCATTCAGTTTTTCAAAAAAAAATAAAGAAAAAAAAAGCGTAGTCTTAAAAGTTGGTTGCATTTTCTATTGTACTGAGAACGAAAGCCACTGGTGTTTGGTTTACAGTTTTTTTTTTTCTTTTTATTTCTTTTCTCAGTAACAGGTGCTTGACAGCTACGTGTCATTTTAGACCCATAGTATTAAGTTGTCTTTGTAAAGTAGATGGATAAACTTTTTATGAGATGGCAAAAGATTTGGTGGTCTGCCAGCCCCCCCCCCCACTGATTTTCCTCTTCCTTATGCAAGCAGATTGTCTTTAATCTCCTCAGCAGTATCTCCTGGAAAATGAATAAACTTGCACGTAATGGTAGTTTTTGACTGGAAAAAAGGGTTGTCTCTGTCTTTTGCACAGTATAGTATATAATTTATTATAGTAATATACATTAACAAAGCTCTCATGGAGGCTTATAGCAAGTAATTTCATTACAGGTTACAAAATAAAGTACTGGAGTACTACCACACTACTGTTGTACTCAGTGATGAGGATAAAGAAAAGTAACTCACTACACTTTGCCTTGCTTCGCAGCAATTTTCTTTCCACAGCGGAAGGTGAGTTTCTTTCCCTCAGCAACAAGCTTGTGTTTGGTCCGTGGCGGCGTTGGAGTTGGGGCGACGGTGGGAAAAGGGAATGCTGTTTGGGCATCATGACAAAGTCATTACTTGGCAATGATATGCACTAATGTAACATCTGCAATATGCATATATAAAGCTCTTTATGAAAGTCACCTTTAAGTTCTGGTCCTAGACTAAATTCCTGTTTTCACTATGCTTTACCTCCTCAGTTACTAAAGGAAAAGCAAAACTGGGCTTGGAAGAGCAACATTGATGTTAAGTTCATTAATGTCATTTACGCTACATCCTGATTGTGAATTGTCACATTATCCATGCAGTTGCCTCCTCCTATGCTAAAGGACCATTTGTACTCTGCACCTCTACACCAAAGTTGCTTTTCTTGCATCTGAAGCCTGTAAAGCAAACTCTGAGATTTCAGTGGCTTGCATTAACGCAAGAAACCTTCCCCCCCCGGGACCTAACTGCACCCTGTCTGCAATGAGAACCAGATTAGGAGCTGCATCCTCTAACTTCCCTGAGCAAACCAAATCCCACCACTTCGATGGAAAAGCCGTCTGCATTGGGGAGTCTCGAGGAGGAGACGTTTCCTGTTGTGTTCTTCCAGGACACGGGGCTGGCTCAAAATGTTTGGATTCCTGAGCTGAGAGCCTCGCTGAGATCCCTCAGCTAATCCGATGTACTCCAGTAACCAGACTTGAGACTTCACCAAGTACTTTATAGCTTAATGATTGAGGCCTGATGCCTCATACTGATCTCAGAGTAGTTTTTTTTCCTCTTCTAAAATGCTTAGTGGTTCCTGGAATATTTTGGTTTACACCAGTGTTATGTCTATCACTTCATTGTGTCATTCACTTTATTGTGCTGGAATTTCCCATTCAAGCTAGTTAACGTCTGTGCACATTGCTGAAAATTTGTGCAAATATGAGTGCATGTACAGAATTTAGGGCCAGACTATGAATGTGGCTTACTGACACCTTAAATCTGATGTGAATGTTCATGTAAATCACACTGTAATGATAGAAATCATTTTACATTTTAAAAAGGTGTTATTTGCAATGGCTGTTTCAATTAATATTCCCCGTTACAGAATTCAAGGAGATTTTCCAGTTTATTTCAGTGGTTGAGATGTACACGTTGAGTGGTTTGATGTGAAATGTTACACTGTAGACAAACGTCTTCACTCTGTCTTTATAGTGGTGGGATTTCATATGCAATGTAAAATAGTGGTAGCGGTTCTTGCTAAGACAATGTTATTAATTAAGCAGGCTATAATTCAAATGGCAACTCTTGCACTCTTTCAAATAGTGATTTTGATAGAAAAATGATGAATCTTGTCAGCTCTATTAGCTGCACATCTTTATTTCAATCAGGAAAAAAAATGTTTTTGGGTATTATTCTGCTCATCAGAATAATAGTGCTCATCATGAATGTATTAAAAAAAAATACCTTTAGGCCAAAACATTATCTCAAAGACATCATACAGCAATGTATCAGTTGTCAGGTAATGTATCTGAGACTATTAATATGTACATAAAAATTCTGTGACAAGCTCTTCAGACATCTGGTTCTGAACAATTCGTACTTTCAAGTTTCTCTAGAATGGCGCATTTCACATCAAACCACTCTGAATGACTCTCTTTATATCTTAATCATTTAATAATGTAGAAATTTTGAAAAATGGGTGGAATTTCCATTTTAGTACAATAAATTTCAAAATCTAAATGACTGAGTACAATGCCAAAGCTTTGGAAAGGGAAGCTGTTCCAAGCAAAAAAGACGTGTATTGGCAGAGTGGACAAAATAAATCAGAAGCTCCTGCTAATTAGTATGGGAAGATTAAACAGTGGATAAAAGTGAAACACACCTCTTATGTGAAACAAGTGTCCCATTTTTAATGGTGATATAACTGAAGATGATCTTAAAAGAAAACTTTAATAGTGTACAGAAACACTTTTTTGTCTGTACTAATGAAAAATGTTTCCAGATGTATTTGGTGGCAGGGCAGGACGAAACAAAACACACTGCTAAAATGACTGTTGATCCAAGGCAAAGTGGAAAGTTTTGCACTCGCCAAGTCGATTTCCTAATTTATATCTAATGAAGTGTGTATTTTGCTTTCTGAAAAGGAAACTGGCCCCCCTAAACACAAACTGAAAATGGTTTTTCAACCAAGACAGTGCCATTTTTCCAAAAATATAAACTAAACATGCCTAGAAACACTCCCAGAAGGTGTTTTGCCCTGATCTATTACCTCATCTTCATCTTTTAGTGATTGGGCATAATCTTTTTACTTCACTGGCCAAATGCCTTTGATGGACACCTGCAATTAGAATGCTTTGGTTTATGGATTCGTAACAGCTTAATCTTTAATAATCTGCATTGCTCTGTTTCGATGCATGTTGGTGATATCGGAATTACATTGGTTTTGGACAGGTGTGCACATTTGACCAATACTTCAAACCAGTATTTGATGATGTATTTATTGTACTCTTGAGGAGCAGAATGTTTAGGTGACGCTGGGGTACTGTGCTAATATATCTGAATTTTATTTCTAAACTGCTCTCGTAACCCTACAGAAAGAATTGTTTCATTTCTTCATAATGCTAATCCAGGCGGATTTAGTACTATTTTTTTCACATTCTATAAATGTTTCGATATACATCCATATCAGTAGATATGTGCATAAAAATGATCAGATATCTGCATAAGTCCCGTTTGTCCCATTGCCACTCTAAAGTGTTTTATTCTACACTGCTGCCCTGTTTGCTATTACAACACTGCTTGACTATAGCACACCTTATATTGCTTATTTATACACTAACACTGGTGTACATTCACACTTCCACGCAGTGTTTAATATTAAACGCTACTCTAGCTTACTGAGATTTGAAGAATATTTCAACTTACATCTCATTCAAATCTCTGAACGTTACAGGACTGTCAACACTGAATTTTTATGTGGGGTATGTTTAGTATTTTTTTTTCAGGCTGTTCACTTTAAATAGTAACATGAGTTTGGATGTCTGCATATTCTCTCATCCCTAGATTGTGTTTTGTATTGATAGTATATGCAAGATTGGGTGATGCTCATTTCTACCGTGTTATACTTGGAAAAACTGGGCCATTAACTTTCTGACATAAAGGCTGTTACTCAAAAGGCTGTCATGAATATTGGAGTTCAACACTAGTGTTTAACTTTGTGGTGGATGGTTGAAATGTATAAAATAGTTTGACAAATTATTTGTTTCACAGAAACTAAAAATCAGTTTTGCTCAGTCTTTAATAAGAAACTATTCTAGTGTTTCCTAAACCTGGTCCAACTCGTGACTCAACTCATCAGCTAATTTACAAGCCCTTTATGAATAAAATGAACTGTCATGAAATGTACTTACAAGAATGAATTATGCTCTTTTATGTGACTGTTTCCCAACACTTACTCTGTGCTTCCAGATATTCTTTCAGTGGTTAAAGCACAGCTATTGTAGCTCAGACAAGTGACAGGGTCTACATGTGTCTGGCTGCGTCAAAGTTTGATTGTTGCTTATAAGGCAATAATGTTACTGGCTGTTATTCCCTTTACTCTCAGCTAAATTACAGAACTTCTATATTTTAATGTCTGTCTACTTCTGTTTCTGAAGAATTGAACCGGCACCAATGGTTGCTCTTACCGTAACAGAAGTCGCAGCTGTAGGGGCAATGCTTCTGCATGAGCTTTCTTTTGCTTTCGCAGTAGCCTTTCCTGGCCCAAGCGGGACAGATAAATAATCTATCCAAACATCCTGGAGGGAGAGAGAAGGAGAGAGGAATTAGGAAGGGAGGGGGAGATGGGCAAGGCAAGAGAGGAGAGAGAGGATATGCAAGAAAGGCCATAGAAATACAGAGAGAATTTAAAAAAGGCTTCAGAGAGTCGCACTGACTTTCTTATAAGCACTTTTTGCCAACATTTTTGTTCTATGTCAAGAAATTCCTGCAATCATGGCCCATGTCCTACATTTTCCCATATTTTACTTGTTTACCCTGAGGTCCAATTATAACGTTTATGAGGTTTTATGTATCAAAAACAGTCATAATTCATTTTACATGACTATTTCCCTGCCTCTATCCCTGACCATTGAACAGGCTGGTTTTTGTGACTGTGCCTGACATATATGTAAAAATGATTGTCTGCCCTGTATTGTGCCTCATTCATTAAGCAGTTTGGGCTTAAATGCTGACTTCAGCTTGAATGGGTGGAGTCAAACTGCTGTAGGCTGAACAGGCAGTTATATGTAAACGTGCTGGTTCTCATGACATCTCAAAAACTGTATGGTCTGGATATGTTTTGAAACTTTAATAATGTTTCCATGCTACATCAAACTCTTTTTATTTCAAATCAGTTTTCCATTGTAACTACTGTTCAAATCAGTGCACAGTTCTCAGCTTTTTTCTATGTTCCATAAAGTTAATATTATTAATGTATTTACGTTTTACAAGCTGTAAAGTTGACCAGCATGTTCAGACATTTTGTTTGTTCTGCTCGTAGGTTACCCACCGTATAGTCGATGTAGACCCCAGACATCGTCCTGTGTTATGAGTTTGCGCCCTGTCAGCGTAGCGTTGAGATGCATTATGGCCGTAGGATTCTGGGAGTGCATCAGACCCAACACATGACCAATTTCATGAGCTGCTACATGTACCAGGTCAGTCAGCCATACTCCTGTTCAGAGAACAATCACACAGTCACATAACAGTCATGTAATTTTGGGAAAAAAATAGATTGCTAGACCCTCTAGCCAGGGTCTTTCAGACCTAGCTCTTGCATATCTAACATTTCAAACAGGAGTCTGCATAGAATGTGTAATCTGGCCTTTTCATTGCCTTTTAAAATATTAGAGGTGTACATATTTTCAGGTTTGATACAGTTTTTGATTTCTGAGGTCAAGGCTCAATTTAATTTACAATATTTTGTATGTTAAAAATGTTGATTCTGCAGAGCTCTAATTCTGTAGTACACAAAGAGGTTTGGATCGGATAAAAAAAATGCTTAAACTTTGTCGATACCTGCTATGCCATCCCTCTAAAAAAAATTGCAAACCTTCTATTACACGACACCACAAAACAGACTCATACATTTGACTGTAGATGTGCTATAAGCTTTCAATATAACCTGTCCTCCACCACTATACTCTGATAAGACACACCCAGATGCCTGGTTTTGATCACTGGCTCTGGTTTCCATTACTTAATACTAAGTATTAACTGCTTGATTTAGTAGCCTCATAGCTCCAGCAAAAAGAAGCAAAGTTCTGACACCAAGTCAAATTAGTGACCAATCTTCAGACCAGTCCATCTTGAACTGCGAACGACAGGGGAGAGTGAAGCACAATGCGGGGTATAATGTCACATGGAAATTTGCAAGCAAGCAGAGCATGCTTTTGGTCATCTTCTCGTATTCCCAAAGCATCACCATCTGTGAAGCTGGACAGCAGTCTAACTCACCATGAAAAAAAAGAACAGTTTTTGTACCAAAAGGGTCTTTTTTTTAATTTCTGAATTGTGTTGTCACAAAATTCTCACTCATATTTTATTCACCTTCTTGGTGGCTGTAATACAGCACCATTTTGAAACATATAAACTATGCACAGTGAGAGCTAGCCAGACTAAAGTACAGCTTCCACACTTGAGGTTACTTTTAATGCTGTGTTACAACTAAGCCTCCCCAAAGTTCTTCTCCTCCCTTATAAATTCAACAAAGTCAATTTCCTGGAAGTTTTTTTATGCACAGATTCATCAAAAACATACTACAGATGTCATACTGTGCTGATATTTGTATATTGTAGAACTGTTGATGAATGAGGCCCATTGTTTGTGATTTCATTTCTACCCGAGATTTGTATGTAGTTTGTGTAAGAATTACTAATCTTGCTCAAATATTTTTTTAAATTATTGCGCAAAAATCAATGTGTTAGATTTATTCCACTCTCTCCCCTACTCACAATCTTTACATCTAATTCTCCAACATCTCTTTTTCCTTTCCTACAAGCTTGCCCTGGTAGCCAAACAGTTTACCAGGAAAATTCTGGTGAAATTTAAGTACTGGTTTTGTCGTGTAATGTTGGCGTAATCACTATACATTTCATCACTGAGAAACAGAGACAGAAATAATGAAAAGTAAGCAGTCTTTTTGCAATAAAGGCATGTGTACACTTTCTGGATGCTTCAAAAGTACTAGCCTTTCTTCCAGCTGAAGCGCATATTCCCCAAAATCCAGTATTCATCATCGTCAAAGTGGATTTCTCCAGTCGGGGGGAAGAAGGCGTGGGCCAGTTCGCCGGTGATGCCGTCGAAACAGTGATGCAGGTAGGACTGCAGACAGTCTGTATGGTTTACAGGGTAGAAGCCTGCCAAAGCAGAACACTGAGTCATATTCAGCTTTCCAACATAGACGACTGACTCAAGATCGGCAGGACACGTTCTCCAAAAGCTGTAAATGGCCCTTAAGAGCATAAATTTGAGGAGTCAACTCCACAAATTTATGCTGGAACCAACACTGAATGTCTCCCTGAGGTGCACATACATGGGGATTGACTGTAATTTCTTTGACACCGGTCGCTGACATAGACTCTGACAAGAATTTCCAAACCCCCTGAGGATGCACTTTTTGACTTTGACCCAGAACATCCCGAACCTTGCCAAAGTTCCATAAACTCCACTGCAGCTCGCCATTTATGTGTCACGTTTTGTTTGTATTAGATTCTGCTCATTAGATTTTATTTTAGTTTCGATCTCTTTGCAGGTTACTGGCACAGTAGTGACCTGGGATTTATTTTATAGTTTTGGATTCACCTCGTCTGAACTAATCATGCCACGTGCATAAAAGGAAAACTGAGTCACAAATTGCTTGTTTATGACCTGCACTTTAACCCAATATAAACATGCTGAGCTGACACACAACTGGTATTTCTATATCTGTGGGTACTGGTACAGAAAATGCACAATTAATGTTTAGACATGTGGTATAAACATATATAAGCAGATGTTGTTTAAGTAAACAGAATGATGTTAGTTTGTACACTTAGTGTAAATAGCATGATTTTACTGTTTACACTTTGTGTTCACAGTAACATCATACTGATACACAATTAATCATAATTATATGCTATTTTACACAATGTGGTCCAAACATCAGAGACCACTGGTGAAAATGCCTCTGTTTTGCATTACTTTCTAATTTTTAATACATAAGTTTTTCATTACGAATGATATTAACACCATAACAACTTGAGAAAAAGATTTAAATGTTTACATGAATTTCAGAATTTGTTAGTATGTGGTATGTCCCTCTTGCTTTAATTACAGTGTGGATTCAAGGTGGCATGGACTCTACAAGTGTGTGCAAAAGCCTCTGAAGAGTAGATCAAATATTATATATGTCAAATATATTCCAAATTTATTTCTTTTTAACTTTGCTTTAGAAATTTTTAAGGTTCTAAAATGCTGTTGATTAAAAAAAATACCAGATTTTCAGTGTAGTCTCAGACTTTTGGACTCCACTGTATAACTTAGTGATACTGGCTCAGCCGTTTTAGCCTATATTTCAGCAATAACATTATTCTGTTTTGTTTCCAAAGCTGTAGTTCAGGTCATTCTAACCAACAACGTTCTCTCTTTTTACTATCCCCATTTAATATGTTCCAAGTTGTTACTGCCGATGCTTACAACTGCATTTGCTTATATCTGTATGTGTACATGGTATGTACATTTGTAAAAACATATCCAAATGACTGTTAAAAATACATTGTACATGTAATTGCAACAACTTAAGTATTTCTGAAGGGGTAATTATTTTTTTGGTTTAAGACAATAATAATGGACAGTACATATTCATTTAGGAACATGAGAAGTGCACAACATACTTTCTTGACTTAAACTCTCTTGAATTACTTGAATTAAAATTTTAAAAAGCCTAAACTGCCAAATTGTAATGCCAAAGCAGTAACAAAGCATTAACAGACAACAGTTGGTACTGTGCTGAGTTGGTACTCAAATTGGCCTCTACATCTTGAAAGTGTAATGAAAAAAATGTTGCGAAGTTGAGATATATGTGCTGTGTTGCCAGTTCATTCAGATAATGTAAAATAAATTATTATGAAATCCTTTAATTTATCAGGCACATGCACAGATGGAAGGCCTGGAAGGCTCCTGACCTTTTGCCCTTACACTGTACAAGTTCCCACTTGATCAAAATGTATAGTAATTGTGTTTAATATGGCCATTATTCAAGATTCATTTCAGCAGCAATAAAGCTTGAAATATATTAAATATTATTATTTGAAATAATGACTTATTTTCTCAAAATATTCTGATTATTTCATAGTATATTTCATAAATAATGAGTTCATATCTCGTAATATTGACTTACTAAGTAGAAATAACTTGCCAAAAGAAGTTTAAAAAACAGGGATTATGCCAGGCTCTGTGGAGGATATCAAGCTACAACTGAACAGTGCATAGTAAATAGATAGTATATTGGGTAAGTAAAATAATTACATCAAAGTAATGGCTTAATATCTAAATTACTTATGTGAAAATAATATTTTAATATCTCACATTAATTACTTATTTTGTCAAAGTAATTACTTATTTTATCTATTCACTTACTATGTTGAAATAACTTGCCAAAACAAATTTTACTATTGTAAAAAACAGGGTTTATGCCAGAGTCTGAGGAGGAAATACAATTACAACTCAACAGTTCATAGTAATTAAATAATATATTGGGCAACAATAATAATAATAATATTAAGTTTTGTAGGCTGGCAATAAAGGTTCAAATCCCTGCTCAGTCGGTAATGCTAATATTTTAGGCTACATTGGTGAAAAACTCACTATGTGTGCTTTTCCTATATTAGTGTTTGCAACATGCTGTAAATTAGGTTTAATTCATATTTCCCTTGAGCCCTTGCTCTCCAAAATGTCTGTGAACGGACCTGTTAATCAAGGATATAAAATTTCAACGATCGATAACTTGGAGAAAGTCTCTGGAAAATAGTGATTCAATCTTTTAATCAATACCACATTTGTGTTTGTAAGTAGAAGAGTAGATACTTTATTCTAATTTGAATTTGACACATTTGGCACGTTTTTGTCATTGACATTGACATAAGTGGCTAAAAGAGTGCAGATTTGAACCTGTCAATACAAAATATAAATAACATTTTAACGTACTTGATTATGTAAACATAATTACATTTAAATAGTACAGTAGTAATAATCTTATCAGGGTTAATAGGGAATACATTTCCTAACAAATCACACAACTGCAAAGACATGACCCCAAAAAGGGTCAACATACACGACTCAGTCATTCAAGTGATTTGCTGCCATTTCAGATAAATGGAACCAGTTACAGTCTGCTCAACTGTGGTCTGTTGAAATTGTTTCCAGACATAATATGTTCACTAACAATGGCTACACTCAATGCCAGACACTTAAGTGGACATTCTGCGGGCCAGACTTACAATGTGCTATTCTGACAGTGATGTTGGCTTTGTGCTCGTACCGATTTTGATGTCGGCATCCTGATCAGCAGGCACCTCTCTGAAGCCGAAAGGCGACACGTCGCTCCACATAGCGAAAGCTTTGGCGATGCCCCTGCGTGTGTCACTGGCATTCATTAGGTTCCTTGGGAATGACAGCAGTCTACAGAAACACAGCGGGAACTGTCAACAGAAGTGTCCCTCTACAGGCTTCCAAACCGCACATTAAAGGAACAGTTTGGTTTTCTCCAAGGCTAATGTAGCTAAAAAGTAATGGAAGCTTACTACTACTAGGTAGCATTGTTCAAACTGCACACTTAAAAATCACACACATACCTCAAACCACATTGAGCTGTAATCTCATAAAGACTTCAGTACGTGGTTCCATACTGCTATATGGAAGCCCAGAGGAGAAAAACAACCCCTTTGTTTCTGGCAGCAGTATGTCAAAATATCAACTCAGTATCTTGAAATAATGACTTATTAAGTCAATATTTTGAAAAAAAAATCTGAAAGTAATGACAAAGTTTCATAATAATGACATGTTGAAGTAATGGCTTAGTAAATAGTTATTATGAGATACTATGTCATAAAAATAATGTAGTTTCTAAAAGTTTGACTTACTATGTCAAAATAATTACTTACTTTCTTAAATATTGACTATGTCAAAATCATTAGTTATGTAATAAAATATTGACTTAATATGTTGAGATGACTTATTGACTTCATGATTTTCTTCTCAAAATTTCAACTATGTTGAAATTAAGTATGTCAAAATAATGACTTAGTATCTCATACTAAGAACTGTCCCAAAACAAAGTTTTACTTTTTTGAAATTTAGTAACCCATTATGTCTTCAGAGTATTTCAAAATCATTAAAAATCATTATTTTGAGATAATAAGTCAATATTCCAAGAGAAATAGTCATAATTTTGAGGTATTAATATTTTGAATGAATGAGTAATTACTTTGGGATTCTGAGTCAATATTTTGACTTATTCTGAGATATTAGTCAATATTTCGAGAAAATAATTCATTATTTGAAGATACTAAGTCAAAATTTTTATATTCTGCTGCCAGAAACGGGATTTTTTTCCTCTACCTGACGGAATTGGGCTTGTATACTGTTGTCCATAAAGATGAACAAAACAATGGACAAAATTCAGGCTACAAAATGTCGACTACTATTGTTTTTTGGCTATACAGCAAATTTTTGTCCGATTTTACAGATAACAGTATGTCACAGAGTCTAAAACACTCTGGAAAATGGAGTTTTTCTGCCACATTGTTCCATTAACAATATAAATCATGTTCTGAGTAGCAAAATAGTTAGATATGCCAATACAAGGGTCCGTGGTACATTAACACCACAACTAAAAATGAGAAAATCATCTGTAATTTTCTGTCTGACAGAGACAAAGAAGGCCTTTGTGCTTGGCAAGAATGTCTTGGCAAGAGGGAAAAAAATTTGGATGTTCACAATATGATTTAATGTGTGGAGAAAAAAGCATGCTTTAAAAACCCAGTTCCTACTTGTAGGTTAGCTTGAATTTGTCCCATTTCAGCTTCTCCGGGGTCAGGGTGTAGCGTTTGTTCCTGGAAAGGTGAAGCACGTGGGAGCGGGCATCTTTACGAATCCCAATGATCAAAACACCAGAAATGTGAGCTTCTTCCTTGGACAAAAAAATCTCAGATTAGCCAAATGACCAAAATCTGTGTGCTGGGTTTGCTCCAGAACGCATGATGGCTCTTCCCCTCAGGCATCTTTAAGGTCTGCACTTCTCTAATAGCCTAAATGGTTTGTTAAACCAGAAAAAACATCTTGAATGAATAAGTCAAATAAACAAGCCTCAATCCTAAATGTGCAAAGAAAGGCCTGCGAGACAGAGCCTTTGTTTCAAAGGGTTGCATAACCGGTGCTATTGTGTGACGTCTGTCTGTTAGCCTGAACCCTGCTTTATAGCCAGAGTTGACAAGAAGTCTGAAAACTCTATGAGGATCTATGAGTATAGGAGTGAGGAATATTTTGAAAGGGTCTTCAGCCTGGGAGCCATGTGAAAGCATTGACCGTTGGAAACAGCAAGTACTGTCTGCGTTTTTTAAATCTGTATTTTTATCAGTGTAGCTCATTGGAACAAGAAGAGAAATTCTCTTAAAAGTGTGGATCGTAAACTTTCAATTGATACCACATTTGTTTTTGTTAGTCGAAGAGGAGATGTTTTATTGTGCACTGACTTTGATGATGAAGTTGTGCAAACAGTCTTGCTTTGCCATGTGTGTGTTCTACATTTCTGCCACGTTTTCTGTCATTTCGTAACATCAAAACAAAAACAGAAAAAACTGTGCACATGCAGACTTGAACCTATCAATACAGACTCAAGTGTGAATGTAATTAATTATGCCATTATTATGTAACTGCAGTCATATGATTACATTTAAATAACCATGTAATGTAAATTAAGTCTAGAAAAAAACTGAAATTTCAAGGGTTAATATCCATAGTAACATCTACAAAATATTCAGCAGGCCTGAGTGTCCCAGTGTGGGGGTTAAGCAAAATAAAGGCAAAAGTGCTTTTCAATGTATAGAGCATTCATATTTTACACATGCACATCCATGAATGCATCTAAAACAATCCTTTATTAAGTTAAATAAGTGTAGGTTACTACTGGTGACAAGTATAAAGACTATGCACATTTAAATTAGCTGTATTGTCAACACTATGTTAAAGAGGAATGCCACTGATTTTTTTACATTTCTGCACAATTAAATAATTAAGAAAGTCATTCAGAGTGGTTTGATGTGATTTGCGCAGTTCTAGAGAAACTTACTGAGTCAAAATTAGAGGTACCATTTTTTTCAGACCGAGTATGAGTACATTTTTGTAGTAGTCGCCGAAACCAAGTCCGATACCATAATGAATTACCTACTTAGAATTAAGTAGTTGTTACCTTCATTAAAATCATTAAAATCTAGCTGATTTTAAATGACATGCATTAGCTGGCTATGTTATATTAGTTGCCTTGAATTGAATAGGGTTGCAGTGAAGAAGAGTCCTTGGGTTTTGTTTCACATGCAGCTGTAAGTATGTTTCATAGTTTTGATCCTATTCTCCTTACCTGTCTTTTTGAACAACAATCTCTGTAACACAGTGACAGCAAGAGGCTAAAGCATCCGAGGAGCTCACATGTGGAGTCTTAAGTCTTGGCTGATTGAGCTGTAGGTGAATCTCCTCTAAAACCAGACATACACTGTGCGATTTCAGAAATCTTGTTCTTTAGTGACTCACACTGTATGTTTGAATAGACCATCATGTACAAACAACAGCTACCATTTATATGCTCACGCTGCACGAAAAAATCTGGTTCAACTGACATGTTATGTGAAACGCAGCCTCTACAGACACCTCTGTCTATGATAAATGTCCAATAAAGATGTTTCATTCAAAATAATACGCTGCGCACCAAGTACTGAGCAAACACAGCAAAAACTGAGCTACAGCAGTTCAGCAAACCACACTGTGCACTGAAATATACACAGTCGGACCATATAGTCTCTCCACAGCCTATTTTAGTTTGTAAAAATCACCATATTAATGTTAATACCTTGGAATTCTATTGTCAGACAGAGTAAATTGGGCATATAAAGACTTTGGTAGCAAATGTTGACTTTTCTCGCCTCCGTTTTGCTAGCCTACATGTCTCCGCCCCCACTATTGCAAGTGGTCATGATTGTGTGTTTTAAAACAGTGAATTCCCTGCAGGACTTTGTGTTTGACCTCCACGAGGTCAGCAACCCTTCTGTATGTGAGCAGACCTTCATTTACTGCCAGCTTGTTTTATTTGTTCATTAGTGCAGCAGCATACATTAACTGGGCTTACGTCACATGGTATCGGGTGGTACTGGATATTAGTATCCATGCATTTTTAGGAGGTTGAGTACAAGTAGACAAGCAGAGTACTGGGCTGATACCCGATACCAATATTAATATCAATGCATCCATACCTGGAATTGTCATCTTTTTTTCACATTTACCACTAATTTACCATCAAGAACATTACATATAAAAACCCAGAAGACATGTGTAGGTTCACTGGTGGTTTTGAATAGTAAATAAAATGGCTATATTTGAATTGTAGACACTGTGACCCCTGGTTCCTATGACCACCACTGTAAAGAATTCGTAAGTTTCTCTATAAAGCCCCATTTTACAACAAACCATGCTGAATGACTTTATTTATGATTAAATTATGTAGAAATTCTATCGCCAACTCATTCAAACCCGTTTATCATCCATCGTCTAATTAGGGTAACCACACACATTCAGTCTCATAAAAAATACAAGTATCTCCCTTTTTTTCCATTTTTATTTGTCCTACATCATTTGAGCACAGCAGCTGTCCTTTATATTGTGTGAACATTTTAATGATTAATGGACCAACAGAAATGCAAAATTTCTTGGAATTAAATCTCTTTACATTGACTTACATTAAAAGTAAAGAACGTTTTTGCCTTCTCCTGCAAAGTTGCCATTTTGGAGACACTTTTTTGGACAGCGACGATATATATAAACAGCATTATGTCAACTATATGTTTAACTATTTGTACTTAGACTGCACAACATTACAACACCATCAATGAGCCAACCCATTTCCCTTCAATTACATTTACATGTACAACACGGTTGCACTGACAGCATGAAGCACAAGCTCTGGGAAGGAACTGATTAAAACTATACAGATATTACTCTGTTTTTCCCTTACAAGAACGTCAACCAAACAAACTGGACCACTGAAGCTCTTCTGTCTTGTAGTCCTGCTACAACCACAATTTCTGTAATGAAAGATATTCATAATGGATGATACTACAATTGAAACATTCACTGCAGAGAGAATTACAGCCTGGAAATATGCAACTAAGCTCTGCAGTCAGGCTGCAGGCTTGAAACAGTGTTCTACACATGTAGCTTATGTAACAAGCTGAGGATGACAGTCAAAAAATTTGGGTGGCCTTGTCATTCGGTGAGTTAGTGAACTTGACTTCTCTGGAACAAGCAGGCAGGGAAATAAAAATTCTTGGTCGCACTGTGCCATTGGAACCGTCCCCACCAAATAAACATGTACACGCGCGCACATGCAGACATTTTTAAGCAGTGAACACATGCTATTAAAGATATGCTATTAAAAGGCAAATTAGCTTACTCATTTGGTAAGACTTTACTCAGCGGAGAACATCTCTGTGCAAATGTCCTGCACAGAACTGATACCCATCAGGACTGTGTAGTAGAATGAATTTAATACAAAAAAAGGCTTTAAGACTTTAAATCCTAACTAAATAAATAATTAAATCACTCAAAAATTATTTGTGCTTTCTGAAAGTTACTGTTCTTCACTAAACTATACTAAGCTCATAAAAATAAATGACGATGTGAACTGAAAGCTGCACTACGTAAGATGTTTTCATTAAAATTAAAAGACAGAGCATATCTGAGACAGGAGACAAAAAGGCAGTGTCTACTTGCACTAACACGGCTTAGTAAAGCATGTGACTATAGCACACCAAAACGCTTATTTTTGCTCCCATTTTATATTTTCCATGAACAAAAATGAGGCAGCATTGGGAGTTCAAGAGAGAATGCAGTTTTCCATTCACTACGCAATAAATATTAAATGTAAAACAGTCTAAAAGTAAGGAAAAACCAGTCTTCTAGTAGACTAGTTGCTAGTGCAGAGGTTCCCATACTTTTTGTAACTCGTAGCTCACTCAACCAACCACAAATACTTCCGCAGCCTAGAAGATTTATCTCATTACCGACTAGATCATTTAAAGTGCAAACAAGTATAATACAATAATCAATGTTGCTTGATTTTATAATTTAACGCAACATAATAAAAAAATAACAGTTTCTAATTCACCTAATGAGATAGCTGATGTTGTTTGGCAGCTACCAAGCGCCTGATGACATGCTGAAGAAATACAGATTCAAGAGGTTTAGATGTCTATTTGTTTAGCCTCCAACTGTTTAGCTTTAAAGCTTTATTTAAAAAGTCCTCTAAGCATTCAGCGCAGAGCAGTAGTTACTCATTTTCTGTTCTCGGACAAGTGCAGCCTCAAGGCCTTCACGCACATGATTTGTTCATGCAGTATTTTCTGACGACAGTAAATTATTTGGATATAATTATGTAACTGATAATACACTGCACACCATGCGTGATTTTTCAAATAGCGAAAATGCAATTATTTTATTCGCACGGTTTGATATTTGTGAACTTTTGCTGGTAGAAGGATTTATTTATCCTCTATTTTCTCACAGATGGTGTTCGCATCTCCAAAATGAGCTCAAATGGGGCTCAAACTGAGTTACAAACATCAAGCTGTGGGTGAAGGCTCTCATAAAGTTCCAGTTCCTAAATGAGGTGGTGAAACTCCCTTCCCAATGTCATAATTTTCCGTTTTTTGTGAGGAGCAAAGGAAATCTGTGTCAGTTAAAGACATTCTGCCTGTTTGTTTTTGCCGCAGCTCAACAAGACTCGTTGTATTTTTCTTCATTTTGGCTTATTCTCTGTTTTCTCAGTCGATGCGGTGAGATACGGTGGCTGTTTCACTTGTAGGTGGTCTGGCCTCAGGATCTTACTTTCTGAGAGACCCTGTGTGCAACTATTTATCCATGATGTAAAAATTTCATACGAACAAAAAGAGAAACGTTTTACTTTGCACGGACATAGCTAAGACTAACAAATGAGACCTAATTATGTTCTATTTTTGCAAATAATTAGTCATATTTAAAATAACCCTTGGTTACATGTGTACACTTTTTTGAAAGTCACTGGTGTAGTGGATAACACCACCACCCTGAACGTTTGAGACTCGAAATGAGCTCAAGTATAGCTTTGACAGAAAAAAGCAGCAATTTTTTTATTGCTGAAATATAGGCACTATTGCTGAATCAGTATTAAGAAATAGTATAAAATAGCATTTAATTATGTAAATATAAATAGCATCATGTTACTATGAACACTAAGTATAAATAGTAAAATCATGCTATTTACACTAAGTGTACAAACCAATATCATTCTATTTACACACACACACACACACACACACACACTTTCTACACTGCTTATCCTGGTGCTGGAGCCCATCCCAACAGTCACTGGGCGTAAGGCAGGATACACCCTGGACAGACTGCCAGTCCATCGCAGGGCTCATTCTACTTACACTTAGTGTGAATAGCATCTGCCAGAAAAGATAATGCTAAAATATGGTGTGCACATGCTGCTGCGAGTCATCCTATAAAGGCTGAAATAATAATTTCAAAGATTTCGCTGGTGTTTTCTGGACCACATCACACGTTTTTACCTATTAACGTCACACACACAGGCTCAAAAAGAAGGTTCAGCTCAATGTTTAGATCTCAAACGCAAAATCAACATTACACTTATAAAACTATGACGACAACAGTAGAAAATTCACTCACATCCTCGGAAGACAAATCCTTCTCCGAGCTTTGACTTAATTCTCTTTAAACACTCTTTCAACGTGCTCGCAATCATCAGATTCAGGGAAAGGGGCTCAAGCATCACCAATGTTACAAAATGTTTTTCCCACGTTGCATGCAATTACACATTCACACCAGAGAGCTCTTCAAATCCCCAAATGCCCGAAATGTACATAGTGTAGGTTTAAAAATGTTAAAATTTCCACCCGCCAGGTCTCCCTCTATCACACAGTGTTACCATGCTGGGAAGGTGAATGCCAGCACATGCTTCCCTCAAGACACATGAAAAAACACATTTTCAAACTGCCACTAACGCAACATCATTAAACAGCTCAACACGCCTAACTAGCCAATTTTGTTGTCTCAGCTAAGAGACACTGGCTAGCATCACACTGCGTGATGAGGAGAGACAGGACCCTTCTACCCACCCAGAGAGTCCAATTATGCTCTCTTGAACTCCCAGCCACAGATGGCTCTGGCACACAGGGATCAAACTCATGGTCTCCCAGTTTTAGGGCCAATGCTTAGTCAGTTGCCCTCCTCAAGCGCCCAGTTTGGTAGTTTTTAAAGAAAGTATTGGATCCATATCAATGCTTTCAGTATCAGTATTGGTGTCAGAAAAGAAAAAGTGGTATCATGCCGTCTCTAGCACTTAAGCTACCGCTGCAGTAACCCAACACTGAACCGCAGTCTCCAGTATTGGAACACACACATGCACGCTTTACAGAGTGCCAGGAAGTGTCTGGGTTAAAAGTTTACAGACTTGGCATGGACTTCAGGCTCCTCCACGATGTTTTATAAAGAACTTACGTTCTTTGAGCTAAATATCTGCTTCAGCCGATAACGGAAATAATCTCTGTACGTGGCGCAATGAGCTTTGATTAACCTTTTTTAATGCTAATCCTCTGGTCAAGAGTGGCCAGAGATCCACACTGGGCTCCGGCCAAAGTTTGAGATGACCCGTCTGGATTTCCCGTAAAAGCTGATAACGGCGGTTTATGAAGAGAGAGAGAGAAGAGAGATGGCGGAGGCCTTTTTTTGGGGGGCCAGCGAGGCAGAGGAGACATTCCTGAGTCGAAACAGTCCCAGAACAGGCCATGTAGTCTGGCTTCATATCAAATGCTTTTGCAGGCTTGTTGTTCTAAGCTGCACTCTTGGCAGACGCCTTCTCTTTTTTCCTGAGGAAAATAAATGGAAAATGGGAGTAAAAAGAAATGGTGTTTGAAGTCCGAGGCAAGCGCGGCACTGTCGAACCCTCAAAACGATGACAGGGTTTGCTTTTGGGGAACGACTTGGAGCGCAGCTTGATCGCACAAAGAGTAGAGACGGACTTGGTGCTCTTTCATTGCTAATGTACACGGTATCATTCAGGCCAGTCCTAAACTGTCTGGCAGGGCCGTTTACACGAGGGCTGTGCTGAGGAGCCACTTACATAAGCTTTGATGTCAGATCAATGCATATAATCATATGACGCATTGCATGGCTGCGCTCTTTGTAAAAAGTGTTCCTGACGGGTCTGTGGAGTTTCTGGATACAAATATTTAAATATAAAAAACCCCTTTGCCTCCAAAATGATTCTGCAAGACTCAACCGGAGGTACTTTGTTTGAAGATTCTTGCCAACAAAGTCATTTAAGCAATTACTCATGCTGACGTGGCGTTCAAGTCCTCTCACATTAGTAACCTTTAGATCACAGGTTAAGCACCTAATCCCCAAGCCGACATCATGGTATGACATAAACCAATGGCGAACCATGACTGTTAGATCTAGGCCTTCAGTTTGGGCCATAAATATCCAAACTCAGTCAAAAAAACACCTCTGTGATAATGCACATTTTTGCTAGTGCCCCTATGAGATTCTAATAGTATTTTAGCACTAAGTTAACAGCAATTTGCATGAACATTTTTCTAACATCTGACTGAAAAGCACTGCCACTCAGCGACATATTTAGGATTTCCAGAAGGCCTAAAGTAATGTTTTTTACTCACAAAACTGGTCCCACCTTGTGTAAATTAAAATGCCATTCAAACGTACTGCAAATTTTATGTGAATTTCCAATAAGCTGGTAAAATAAAATGTAAATTAATAAGTTTCCATCAGCTACTGTTTTGTGCAAATTCCTGAAGATGTTGTGACACGCTTACACCATTCAGCGCGAGACAAGTCTCAGTCAAGGTGTGTGCCGTATGTGGCGGAGGAGTCCTCAGCAGAACAGTTTTGACAACCTTTTGTCAACTGTACGTGGCTGTAGCTCTAACAGTCCCGAACAGGCAGTGGCCCATTTAATGAGGGCTGAGGTCACTGTCCCACTTCGCTGTTGCCAACCGAACCCCCGCGAAGGCCATCAGGGCAAACAGTTCTCAGAGGATGTAGTGCCAAACATTTGAATTTCGTTCAGCACTTCATCTCCATCGCACTTCTCTTTTATTGATAGCCAACTATTTCACCTCATTCATGTCTATAAACTTCTTTTTCGCTATTTAGCCGTTTATTTTTTTACATTTCTGGCTCTTACATGTAGTTTTTTATGTCCCTTTTTTAAAAAACTGCATAAAAGAGGTAGATAGAAAACCCTTTACTGTCAGTTCCTTATGATACTGGTAGTTAATCTAATGTTCAGCTCTTGAAGGCCTAACCATTGGGAGAGCTAGCTTGGCTGTATATAGCTAGATATCACAAGGAAAAAATCCTGACTAGACAATTCTGTTGGATGTTTCAAGAACTGAACCCTTTGTTTCCAACCAAAACAAATTAAGAGTATTACTACAATGCTTGAACACAATAAATCAAACAAGCAGGATGATTCTGTTAAATAAAAATGAACTAAAAGTTACACAAATATCATTAGGACTTCTCTGAATGCCTAGAAGGTCTTCAAGGTTCGCCTCTGACATTAAGACTCTAAATCTTGTGTTAGGGATAAGAGGACCCTTTAGGACTCATAGCTCCGATCAAAACGTCTACAAAACTGATCTACCCAGCAATAGAAAGGGTTTTCTAATATACACAACCTAAAGAACTCCAAAAAGTTTGACCATTGGTTTTATGTAAGGCTAAAGACGACAGGAGGAACCCAAAGGCCTCGCTGACCAGAAGAAGCATCAAAGTGTACTTGAAACACCAGCATCTGGCAGCCTATGCTCAATTAAATCCAAAAGCGGTGTGGCTGCTTCACAAGGCCTACCACCATAAACCCTGCCAGAAACCACTAACCCCAAACCTGACACTACACTTACCCTGAGTAATGCTTAAGAAACAGTGCTCAAACCTCTGGAAGAGCCTTTCCATGGAGTCCCTCCACACTCCCGCCAACTTAAAGACAAAGGTTTATCTGTGCAAGCATGGATCAACTTTAATATAGCTTTAGTAACTCAGTCTTTAATCAAGGCCTGAATGACTGAGTGATTGCTAGCAATAACACACCTGCTGACAGTATTGCCTTCATGTGTAAACAGTCAGTCATGACAGCAACAGGCAAATTAGACTAATAAGACTTTTTTAGCCCAGGAAAAGGTCAAATACAAACCATCATACACGTCCAACTATTTCATCATCCACAAAAAATATGGAAAAATTGAATTACTATGCAACAGTCACTAATGTAGCATAGGCTAATGTTCCTTGGAAATTCAAGCAGAAAGCAGGAAACTGCATTTAAACTCCACTGTGATGACCTGAAGACATTTCATCATCACAGAAATAAAGAGGTGTGTTTTTTGTCATTCACAAAAGTAATTTAAAGGGACTCTTAGGCCAAAATAGAAACAAATGTAATCTTTAATTAAATCTGTTGTAAACATGCATAGTTTACTACATTGGTATTACAGTTGTCTCTAGTGTGAGGTTTTCTGGTTTGAAGACTAGGAAAACCCTCTCCTGATGATGCATCTTGAAGGTTGCATGACATTTTGAAAAACTACAAGCATTTCAGGGTGGATAGTCGAAGGCAGGCTGTTTTTTTTTTTCATCATCGCTAGCTGGCTAATGCAGCAGATAGCTAACATTAGTTCTTGCAGGCCGAACATCACCTATGTTTATTTGTTTATACATCACTGGCTATGCTAGCAGCAGAAATTCTTTATTGTGGTGAGGGAGATTCTGAATGGCTGTATGGAATATGTGCATAATGCATGCTGGGATTTGTAGTGAGAGTACACTGAAGGACAAAACAACAAATTGGATACAAATTTGTTAATTCTGTCAAACCAATAACATTACATAACATGAAAAATAACATACTGAACGATAGTTTTAAGCTGGAATGTCCCTTTAATGTTATGTCATAACTGCTCATGAAGCCTTCAGAAAGGCTGGAAGTCAGTTAGAAAAGCAAGTCTATTAAACATACATATCGATTCATATTCATGTGTAAAGCGATAAAAACACACAGGCTATTCGCTCTAACGGCATCTCTTACCGTGTATGCGCCAAGTTACATTACAAAAATATACAGGAGTGAAAAGGCGTGAATTTCAACTAGTTGCACGTACATTTTCCATCCAATTGGATGACATAGGTCCAATACGATTACACAAGTGCGATTCGATCACGTAGGTCCAATTGAATAGAGTAAGTAAAAGATGGCAGTTTTTCGTTTCTCATTAAAAACTGAATAAAGTGTAATGTTTTAACTTTTAAAAACACGCTTCAATTAAAATATTTGCTAAATGTTTATGACAATTTTTCTGCAGCTGCGTTTTCCTACTTCTGATGGAAACTCTCCACTCTCCTCCGAACTTCTGAGGTAACGTTAAACTCTCGGTGCTAATGATGCTAATGCAGGAGAAAGCAGTAGAAGCAGCCAAGCAGTCCTTGGCGCTCAAAATAAACAAACATTTCTTTTACGTTTAAAGTGATGAACTCCGTCTGGGGGCGACTAAAGCCCCCTCCATACCTCAGATGTCCACAGAGGGAAGGCTGTGGCTCCGTGCAGCGCCGCTAAGCACACCCCGAGCACGGCCACCAGGGCTAAGCCGCAGTCCTGCTTTCGCTTTGAGCTCGCCATGGCTGGCGACAGGCTCGGCGGAGAAGCGCGGCACTCCTCCGGCGTCTACTCCTCTCCGCTCCGCGGGGTTTCCATCGGGGCTAGAAGAGCGTGCAAGGCTCGGGCGAGAGGACTGAGGTACCTCCGGCTGAGGGGACGAGCCGTCAGTGCTCCACACTGTGAAGCTGTAACCTCCCCCCACACCCCCCCGCCTCTCTCTCTCTCTCTCTCTCTCTCGCTCTCTCTCTCTCTCTTTTTTTCTCTCTCTCTCTCTCTCTCTCTCTCTCTCTCTCTCTCTCTCTCTCACACACACACACACACACACACACACACACACAGTGTCTTTTTTCCTCAGACTCCGGACATGTGCCTTGTTCTAAGCCTATTCCCGATACGTCAAATTAAAAAATATCCAGCACCTATTTTTTGTTCTTAAATTAATTGCTGTGCCATTGTTTTGCGATTCTAAGTCATTATTTTTTTAGTACTATCTCATTATTTTGAGATACTATCTCATTATTTTGCGAGGCTAAGTCATTATTTTGAAATGTTAAGTCATTATATTGAGATATTAGCTGATGAGACAGCATCTCAGAAGAACGCAAACAATTCTCAAAATAATGAGAAAGCATCTAAAATAATGAGATAATATCTCAAAATAATGAGATAGTATTTCAAAATAATGACGTAGTGTCACTAAGTAATAGCATAGCCATTCACTTAATATCAAAAAAATTATAATTAGGAGCTGGATTTTCTTTTTTTACTTTAAGTGTCGGGAATGGTCTTCCATAGTGTGGTTCTGCTTTACTTCAGTTGAGATGACTGTCTGACAGACAGAGGAGGGGGGCAACTGGTTACATTAATATGAGGTGGGTTCAGGTGTTATAGGACATCAGTTACTGTGGGATTATGGGGTTGTATAGAAGACTGTTTTAGGTACAGTCGGCTACTGTGCAAAAGCCAGAGACCACAATTTCAAATATTCATTTCCCAGTCAAAACGGCCATTAGGAAGCCTCAACAGCTAAATATAATATCTCGCCTAGTGCCTTGAAAATTCAAGCAGTAAGCAGAAAACTGTATTTATATTCATTGTGCTTATTCAAAGACTTCTTATCATAATTGAAAGCAGAAGACACATTCTTCATTTTACATACAATTCGGAAGATAAATTAAAGGGACATTTGTGCCAAAATGAAAAATGTGACCGTCTCTACATCTGTTGTAAACATGCCTCTTGTCTCCTACAGCTGTGATGCATTCGTCTCTAGAGAGAGATGATTTTGTTTAAAGACTAGGAACCCCCTTCTGATGATACGTCCTGAAGATGAGAGGATGTGTTGAAACAATACAAGCAGTTTAATGAATTGCAGATACTTGAAGTAAAGCTGTTTGAAATTTTTTATTTTTTTTTCTTTCATTTAAAAAAAAAAAAAACAGGCAACAAATATTTAACAGAAAATTACATAGAAGCTAAATCTGTCAGTATTGCATTTGTCCATTCTTTAATTTTGTGCACGCTCCTGCCAATTTAACTGCATCCTTCCAATCTTAAAACCGAAGAGTTCCAGCTGTGTCCTCCCAACAAAAGTTGTTCCCAAAGGAGTCACTGACATTATGCTTCCCTTCAAACACCAACATTCACACAAGTAACTACCAAAATAATAACTCACTTGCATAAGCAAGAAGAAAGTCAAAGGGAAGTAAGTGAACAAAACAGGAGTTCAAAAGAAATATTAAAAGATTTAGAAAAAATTGGACTCCTATTGACCATGTAAGACCACCAACACTGTCACCATCAGATAAACACAACTCACAGCTTTCATCTTTGAGAGAGAGGAGAAAACAAGCTCCACTCTTACTTCAGATCTGAAAAAATCCACAGGGGTTTCTGTCCATCCTTCTGCTGTGAGAAGACAACTCAACACTGAGTCTAAAAGAGTGTGTGACTGTTAAGAAGCTGTTACTGAGATACAAAAATAAATAAAAACATGTTCACTAGAAAACTGAAACTGGTCATCTGAAATGTCTAGTAAGGTTGTATTCACCCAAAAATTTAAGAGTTTCAATTTGTGATTACTTGGATTGTGAGAAGCAGAAATGCAACCAACTTCTCAGACTGAACTTTGGAGGTGTGGAAAAATATCCCTGCAGATTTCTTTGAAAAACTGAAAGCAAGATTGGACACAGTAAATCATAAAAAAATGAAATTATATTTAATTGTTGAGGCTTCACTGTGTGTTTTTTCATAATACTGAAAAATGAATAACTTAATGGCTGTTTCAGAAATTAAATAAATAAAATGGTGGTCTCTGATTTTTGCACAGAACTGTATTGTTAGACAGTATCCTAGATATTTTAGGATGTCAGGTCATATACATTAGATATAGTGGAACATACACTTTTCTATCAGTGTTTTTGTTGTGTTTGGACAATGTGTTTGGTTACGAGGTGTGTTAGGCAAGAAAGGATTTCAAGTTGTGATTTTTGGGGCGAGCTGTCATGGCAGGCATTGATAAAGTTTGTATTTTTCCCCGTAGATCCACTTAGAACATTTGTGTGGGTCTATACAACAAAATAGTCGTAATTCCAACCCACTCTTTATCTCAGAGAATTAGTCAGGCTGTTTGTTTGTTACTGTGCCTTTAAGACAGCTATATGTAAACAAGCTCTGATTGGTTGCCCTGTATTGCGCCTCATTCAAAAAGCAGCCAAGGCTGAAACACTCCTTATAACTTCAGCATGAACAGGCTGGGTTACTCTTTAAATAGGTTGATATATATAAATGCGTTGATTTTCGTGACATCACAAAGACAAGTAATTCAAACTTGGCTGTATTTTTGGCTTAGTTTCCATTTATAAACTGTATGGACTTGGGAGTGAACAGCACATTTTGAAATTTTAACAGTGTTTACATACACTCATCCAGCACTTTATTAGGATCACTATACTAATCCTTAATTAGGCTCAAATAGGCTGTTCATTCAAGCAATGATTGATTGATACTAACAAGCCCAAAGTGTGCCAAGAAAACATTCCCAACACCATTACACTACCTCCACCAGCCTGGACTGTTGACACAAGGCAGGTTCAGTCCATAGATTCATGCTGCTGGTGCCAAATTCTGCTGTGTGCCTCAGCAGAAATTGAGATTCCTCAGACCAAGCTACGTTTTTCTAGTCTTCAGCGGTCTAGTTTTGATCCTTCTGCTGTTGTAGTCCATCCGCCTCATGGTTCGACAGGTTATGTATTCCGAGATGCTCTTCTGCTGCCATATTTACACAGAGTTGTTATCTGAGTTACAGTAGCCTTTCTGTCAGCTCAAACCAGTCTGGCCATTTTCAGTTGACCTCTCTCATCAACAAGGCATTTCCATCTGCAGAACTGCCGCTCACTGAATGTTTTTTTTTTCCTTTATTGCACCATTGTGAGCAAGAGTGGCGTGCGTGAAAATCACATTTATAGAAATACTCAAAACCAGCCCATCTAGCACCAACAATCATGCCACAGTCAAAATCACTGAGATAACATTTCCTCATTCTAATGTTTTTTGGTAGCTACTCTTCTGTCTACCTGCATCATTATATTACTGAAGTTCCTTAAACTAGACCATGACTTTAGGCTACTCCACCCTCCTCTGCTAACAAGTACAGGAAAGCAGCTGAGCAATGCTGAAGTCAGTCAGTGCTGGATTAGAGATTTACCAACACTCATCCTTCTGTTTATGGAGTTCCATGAGATGAATGGCTTTGGAAAAGCATCTGTTTTAAACCGTCTTGTGTGGTGCAGATATTACAAATACAAATGCTCAGATGTTTAGTCTCGCCACAGACAGTCTGTTTTGATTCATTGGTGATCTGGTGCATATTTCCAACTGCATTGTTAATTACACACACTTGCTTAATCTGGTGAGCATGCAAAATTCATTCTGAGCCTTCTTTAACTTCTTTATGGTACTGGCTACTACTACCTATGATTCACCCCTTTTAATACATACAGTCATATGCAAAACAGTCAAATTACAGTTTGTTGATTTTCTAAGTGAAAGTAAGTTAACACATCTTTTACAGTGGACTAAAATATGGATTTTTTTTCTGCTCAATTTAGTGGACACTATTTATTTATTTGCTGAGTTCAATTTAAGACTGATATGTGTAATTGATCTCTGTTCTGATTGGTTGCTCTGTATTGTGCCTCAGTCAAACGGCAGTCTGGACTGAAACACTCCTTGTGTTTTTTTTTGGTCTGTATTTGATAATACTTCAAATAATAAAACAGCTCCAGTGTCTTTACAGTAGTAGTAATAGGAACCAGGAGTCAAAATGTCTACAGTGTAAATATAGTCATTTTATTTACTATCCAAAACCTACAAAGAACCTACACATGTGTGTTCTGAGTTTTTATGTGTAATGTTAATAATGGTAAAATAGTGGCAAAAGCACGTATTTTAAAATTACATTTTCAAACTTTCAGTTGTAAAACAGTGTCTCACACATCAGGCAACGTATTTGTAACTATTGTGTGTAACTTTCTATTCTCTTCTCTTAGGCATTAAAAGCTTTGTACATCTAGTATCTATTACCAGTACTGTGAACAAACAAGTTTCTTTAGAACAGAGCATTTCACATGAAACCACTCATTTAATTATGCAGAAATTTTGAGAAATGGGTAAAATTCACCTTTAATACCTTAACTATAACCATGGAGTCTTATAACCTTATAACATTCTATTCTAACTTGCTTGCTGTTATATCAATTTTAATACTTTATAATTCCTGGTAGTAGCTTGTATAAATCCCTATAAGTAGTTATTGTTACGGGCAAAACACTGTCTAAAACAAGAGTATATGACTTTATAATGGTAGGTTTCATAATGCATTGTAATGTCTATTCAGAAGAACATTGTAAACATAAATGCACTATTGACATATATATATATGCATTTATAATGCATTATAAATACAAGAAAGGATTGAAATGTATCAAATATTATTCCATTTATTATGTACTTATGTTCTCAGTAGTAAGAATCTGTGGCTTGTTCATTCATTTCCTAGTTCATAATGTGAGGGAAAAATATTTATAAATTATTTATATTTATAAAACTATAAATTATAAATACGGTTTACAGCTAAAATATATTTTCTAGTTGTAAAATTGAATTTTGATATGTTAGAATTTAATTTCTAACATGTCAAAAATAATTAGAACTAGTATTTATAGCATGTTTATTACAAAATAAATTTAAAACTACAGGTGGGAGCGGCTTGCACGTGAGTCTCAGCAGCTTTGACGGTTTTTAAGGTTTAACACTGGTTCAGTTCCAATTGTCCTAATAGTGCTCTTTTTAAATGCAGAAGCCCTTATTAACGCCGCGACGCATGTAGTGCACTATATAGGGAGCAAGAAGTCATTTGAGACTCGGCCTTTCTGCTTCCACACCCTGCGTGTTTCTTTAGTTGTCTTCCCCAAAACTCACCCGCATTCAGTTTAATTCCAGATTTATTTAAGCAAACCAGGACTTACTTCTATAACTTGCACCATTGGTGACAGTTTTCACAGTGTTTTTACATGTTAAAAAATAAATGCGTTATTATAAATGCTCCCCTTTCAGCTCATAGTACTACATACGGTAGTTTCAGATTTTCTCTGCTTGTATTTTGTTTCCGTCAGTCCCGTTTAAACTGTGTCACAGTAGGAGGGGCTGGACTGAAATGGCGTCCGCCTGCTGCACCGTTAGCTTGTTAGCTTAGCGGCTAAGCTAAATGCCCTCATAACTGACACGTCGCTCCTCCAGCGGCTCCTCACTCCAGGACGTGAGTGGCTCGCGTTGCGCTCGGACAGAGGAAGGCATCGAAAGGATGTGTCCGCAGTGCATAAAATAGCCCTGCGGTCTCTCAGAGTTGGACAAGAGCAGGTTGGAAGGCTGGTTTTGATGTCGCCCTGAACTTCAGCTCCGCTCCTAATCTCCTCTAATCTCTGACTAGCTGTTTAGCTACCTGTAATTAGCCTCCAGCAACCTTGCCCATTTTCTTTTCCCTCTCAGCCGAGTCAGAAATATCAGTAAAACTTCTCAAAGTCGGCGGTGATAAATAACAGTAGTTCTAATAGGAAGTCAGTTTGTGTAGATAACTAAATGTTTTTGCTTTTTCACTTCTAGCTCTGTAATTGGCTAACTCGCTAACTAATCCGTCACTTCAGAGGCAGCTTCTTGCTTGACCCTCAACTATGTGTGAATCTTAAGTGACCGAGAATTTAAGGTCTTTTTTTTCTTCTTCACCGTGCTTTATAGAAAGGAAAGCTACTGAAGGCATTGCTATGCTAGTACTTTCATACTAAGTGTTAGCAGTGAAACTAAAACAGAGTAGCTTAGTTAAACTAAACTCTACTAGAGTCGTAGAGCTAAACCTGTATCGGAACGTGATGTTATGTTATTGTTGAGTATTTTTTCTTTTGCCTGCTAAAAGGGGGGTTCCACCGATTTTCCCCAAATGCCTGCATTGTTCAAACGTTGAGATGCAAACACAGTCATTCAGAGTTTGGTTTGGTGTGAAAGAGCGCATTGTAAAGAAATTTAGAGACTGTTTTTTAACAATGGTGGTGATAGGAACCAGGGGTCATGATCTCTACGATGCACATAAAGCCTTTTTATTGACTATTCAACACGACCAGTGAACCCGCGCGTCTTCTGAGTTTTTGAATGAAACGTTGATAACGGTAAAATAATCATAAATCTAAAGAAAACGGATTTACAGCCCCCTGCGTGTACCTCTTTGCCAAGAATGGACTAAAAAAGCTTAAAGCCAAACTCTTCTCAAAAATCCTCTAAGACAGTGTCTTAGGCTTCAGTGTATTCAGAAGCATTTATTGTAATAACTTTAGATGATATAGCTTTTAGAGGCAACTCTTCAAACGTCTGATTTCTATCAGCTCATCTGTGAAGGTTCTGGCTGGGCAAGCTTCTCTAGAACGGAGCATTTCACATCAAACCATTCTGAATAACTTTCTTTCCATCTTAATCTCTTAATTATGCTGAAAAAACGGTGCAGTTCCCCTTTTAAGATGCTGCATAGTGTGCTATCCAAGAGCCCAAAGCTTCATGATTCCAGCTAGTTTTTTTTTTTTTTTAGCTCTGAGTAGACTGTTTGTTCTTATATTCATTCATTTCTGTGCCCACCCCTTCCTTCCAGGTACTACTACCCTCTTGGTACTTTCCTACAACCCTACACTAAAGTAGCAATGGCAGCGGGCAAGAAGAAGATGAGTGCTGAGACGTATGTGTTGGCGGGATCTAACGGACTGAATGGGGCAAAAGCACCAGGGGGATCGCCTGTGGAGAGAAACCACAGCAGCAAGGTTTCCAGAGTGGCTAAGATGGCTTTGCACCTGCAGGACAAATGTGCAGCGTATGTCTTGGCTCTGCGGCCGTGGAGCTTCAGCGCTTCCCTCACGCCTGTGGCTTTGGGAAGCGCTCTGGCGTACAAGCTTGAGGGCTCCGTGGACCTTGTTATTCTGTTGGTCTGTGCGGTGGCGGTCCTGGTGGTCCATGGGGCAGGGAACCTAGTGAACACGTACTATGATTTCTCCAAGGGAATCGACCATAAGAAGAGCGATGACAGGACTTTGGTGGATCAGATATTGGAGCCGCAGGACGTGGTGATGTTCGGCGCCTTGTTGTACTCCGTGGGATGCCTTTGCGCCACCTTGTTATATTTTCTCTCTACGCTGAGACTCGAGCATCTGGCTCTTATCTATTTTGGTGGGCTGTCAAGCTCCTTTTTGTATACAGGAGGTAAGTGTGTCTAAAAACTTACCAATTGTGCAAAACCAAACTCAGTGTTGGGTTTTGAAGTAATTTGCTAGCACTGCTATTCCAGTTATTGTAAGTAGCATAGCACGTGTCAGATGTTTTGTCATTACACAATACTCAACCCAGGGGCATTAGCACAAGGGACACATGATAATATTGCTACTACTCACATTCTACAACATTAGTGTTATTTTAATATCAGTAATTGTCAGATATTGCTGATGTAGTGGATTTATTTACCCATGTTGTGGGTGAGGCGACTTACATATAGCTCTGCACAGAACTACTTTTTAACTTTAATATTTTATAGAGCAATTTTTAGCAGTTCTGTCGATTTCATTTGACCTATTACCCTCAATATTTATTACCATTATTGGAAATGTGTAGTTGTATGCAGTGTGTGGACGAACTTTGCAATGTTGATTGTGCTTCGGACACTCAGCAGATGAATCTGATGTTTGTGAGTGCATTGAACGAGTATTCAATTACTTCTGAGGATGTAAAGGAATGATTTACTATTGTCAACATGTCTTCACTAGTGTAATGTTGATTTTGCATCTGAGACATAAACATCAAACCAGATCTTTTTGAATTACTATTTTTAAATAGTTTTCTTTAAAACACTATTTTAGGCTTTACAGTGTGACTTATGCACACCATATTTTAGCGTGTTTTTTTTTTTTTCTCCTCCTGATGCATTAATGCTACTTCTTTCACAATGCAATATTAAACATACTCTATATAAGAACACACTTGTAACACACAACTGTAAGTTCATGGAACTACAAAGTTGATGAAGGCACTGCAGTACACAGTAATGGGCTACGGAAAGTTTTAAAATTATATTTACCACTCATTTCGAGCTAAAGTTCAAACAAACATGCAGTGACTGGGCCTAACTTTAGCTCAGTGTACTTGTGTGGTTTCCACACACTGTCATGTATCACACTTTCTCTATTAGAATATAGAGAATATTTTTGAACTAAATATTTGTTATAATACTTCTGGATGTTAACTTTCAGTATCTTTGTAGTGCTATCATCCTCTATTTTATCTGCATGCTTCATTTTTTAGTAGGCCTATGTAGTGGAACCAGTTGCCTGTAGTGACCTCATGCATGCGATTAAAAAGTTCCTCAACTAGAGTGATAAATCCACCTATTCTGATCGAAAATGCTGTTCATTGTAAATTAAATTAAATGAGTGTTTTTTACCAATAGCTTTGGTTGAAGTGTTTATTTGTTTGTTAACAGTTAATCACTTAATAATTTCCATCCATAATTAAAAACCATAGAATTTTAGAAACATTAATTGCATTGAGGTCAGTGAATTATAATAATGTTAACAATGACAGTAATAACAATAATACTTATTATTGTTGTTGTTGTTGTTGTTGTTTTTTCTCACTTCTGACTTTTTAATGGTTCTCGTTTGCAGGAATTGGCCTGAAGTATGTCGCTCTGGGCGATGTGGTCATCCTCATCACCTTTGGGCCCTTGGCGGTCATGTTTGCTCACGCCGTCCAGGTGGGTTACCTGTCTGTGCTGCCACTGGTGTACGCCGTACCGCTGGCACTCAACACCGAAGCCATCCTGCACAGCAACAACACCCGCGACATGGACTCAGACAAACAGGCGGGCATCGTCACCCTCGCCATCCTGGTGGGTCCCACGCTGTCGTACGTCATCTACAACCTGCTGCTCTTTGTCCCCTACGTGCTATTCTGCATATTAGCAACGCGATACACCATTAGCATGGCCCTGCCGCTGCTCACGCTGCCAATGGCCTTCCCTCTGGAGAGGCAGTTCCGCAGCCAGTGCTACACGAAGATCCCTCAAAAGACTGCCAAGCTCAATCTGCTGATGGGACTCTTCTACGTCTTTGGTATTATTTTAGCACCACAGGGTAGCTTGCCGCTCTTGTGAAAGAACTGTTCTTTTTATTTTTGGTCATTTCCTTTTCCTTTGTTTTGTTGTACTAGGATATGTACTTCTTGTTTGTATTTATAGTTTTTTTTCTTTCAGAAGTACAAAGACTTTAATTTATTGTATAATTTATGCTTCAGAGCTAACAAACACTTTGCAGTACATCGCGATGGAACAGAAGCTGTCCGGTGACATCAGTATTCTGCAAAGCGAACCAGTTGGTGTGTGCAAGGTGTTGACATTTACACGGTTGTTGAGCTGTATTAAATTATTGGTAAATATCAAATTTGGGATACACTGAGGAATTGTCATTCCCTGGACGTGTGAATATTTTGTAACTAGCAAAGTTGAACATTTACTTATTAATTTTCTGAACAATGTTCTTTGTACAATTTTATTAATATTGTTTGTTTAACAACCACAGAGTTTCAACTGTGTCATATAGGACAGTGTTTCTCATCCCTGGTCCTTGAGGCCCACTGCCCTGCACATTTTAGCTCTTTTCATGCGTTAACACACCCACTTTAACTCAATAATGTCTATTAATGAGCTGACTAGTTGGATCAGGTGTGTTGGGGCAGGGAAAACGTCAGTAAGTGCAGGGCAGTGGGAGAAACACTGATATAGCATATTCCATAGCCAAGCTTAAATTCTTAAATTGCCAGAGTTGTCAAACGGTATCCAAGTCCACTCAGTTACACGTTGTGCACTGTGTAGGACCGAATGTTGAGTAACATGGGCCAGATGTACTGTGTGTTTGAGCAAGCGTGAAGGAATTTTATCACTTCATATTCAAGTGTGTCTATATGTGGGCTTTTCAGAGCCTTTCACACATGTTTAAACAGTTAGTATGTGCAGCTTGTCAGCCTACAGCCAAATCAGATCGTTCTTTCAAGAAGGGAGTTACAGAATACAAATGCGGTTTAGTTACGTCACCTATAAAGAGCTGTGTTTGATAAAAATTTTAGGACTATCAGATCTTTTAAAAATAAATAAAATTCCAAACCTAAGTGGCTCACATAGTTTGGACCTTTTCGATCGTGATTCACTGATGAGATCACAGGTCAGCTCACATTTTAAAACCAGTGGTGGACTCAGGCTGTTTGAAGGGCAGGGGTACAAGGGCACCTACTGCACAACATGATGCATGTCACACAGCACTACCACTAGCCCTCTTGCCTCGATTGGACTTGTCCCACCTCAACGTCACGCAAAGATCTATGGTTGGTCTATGGTTGATCAATTTAAACGTTTGTCACATTTTTCCGTCCAAAATGAGCATTCATCATTTTGGTACTGAGACACACACACCACACTCTCAGTGATAATCCAAACTATGGCTCGGTTGCAGCTTTGGATCCAAGCTTTCAAAGAAAAGCTGTCTCTCACAGCATTTTCAGCTCCTTTTTTATGTGCTTCAGTTTTATCTATGTCTTTTATTTAGCAGTGCATCATTGGTAAAACTCCCATTCTAGAGGGGTGTGGCTAAAAGTAAAAACTTAAGTGGATGGAATAGATGTCAGTTTTTGACAGTTGGAATGAGTATTTTATACTTTGTTTCCTCATTGACAACAATTTACAATGTCGTTTACTGTCAAATACTGTTAACCTAACAATCTAACCTCACCTAAAGGGTACATTGAAAAATAAAAAACAGGGACAGTGCAGATGAGATTACACCAGAATGCTAGTTAGATATTAGCCTAACTTACTGCCCCCTCGCAAAAACACAGAAAAGATTTGTTAGCAGCCATACACTGTGTTTTGATTGTAAGCAGGGTTTAAGAGGTAAATTGAAAATCTCATCGAAGTATTTGGTGGCACCCCTAGACTGTCATCACTGCACCCACTTTGGGAAAGGCTGCTCTAGAGGGGAGACTGCAGGGCGCTGTGTCTCATTTTCTTCACTGAGATTGTTTTCTCTCCACTGGAGGGGCACTTCCTCATGTTTTCTCACTCAGAAGGGCAATAGGCCACTTGCTTGTTTTTAAATCAGAAATGCGCATGCAGGGAATGTTAAGTTTATCCCTCCACTAGAGGGGCATTCATTAGGAAACTTCCCCACATTCTCATGCATGTAGGGACACCCTTCATAACACTGCATCACATTTTATCCACTGGAGGAGCATGTCTTTATTAGAGGAGCACCTAACTGGGCACTTCATGTTTTCCCACCTGTAAGAGTACCCTGTGTAGAACTGCATCCCATTTTCTCTTTGGAAGTGACACCCATTGGGATACTGTCATGTAGGGGCTGCATAGCAGGCACTTTACAACGGCACCCTTTTCGATTGGAAGGGCACCAATAGGAAACTAAAGTTTTAATCACTGTAAAGGGCACTGCATCGTCTTTTCCCCACTAGAAAGGCACTCATTAAGACATGTTAGCAAAATTTTTGGTTCTAGAGAGCACATCTTCATAATTTATCGTAGGAAGGGGCACCCTAGAGGGCACTCGATCATTTTTTTCTCCATATGAAGGGCTGCCAAGGGGCACTTCCTCTCATTTTTGCCAGTCTAGAGGACTGCTCTGAGACTGCCAGTGAATTTAAAACTATTATTGCCTGCTTGAAGATGCCCAGACCGGTACAATGACATGTTTGAACGTCTGATCAAGTCCATCTTCTCAAACCATATAATGGCATACAGTGTTCTGGCAACTGACCTGACTGCTGAACTACCATTCTTATCTTTCCTTAAAGCCATCAGTGAATGGACCAGCCTGTCATGGGCCTGTGATGGGCACACTACAAGAAATTGTGCACTAGCCTGTGTCCAATTTTTTAATAAATTGTGTAGCCACTAATGAATAAGTACTCTGTCATCTCTCTGGGGTTTGCCAATGCTTGATGATAGATCTTAAACTGTGCTGGTAAAAGAGATGTGAAAATATACATTATATTCTTTGTCACAGTTTTGACTGCTGGAGTAATAAGTTTATGATATGCTGATATAATGATGGAAATGGTGCATGTAGTCTTCACTGGGTTATCATGACAAAATCAAGCTATATAACAGAAAACAGTTGATAGCGCTGTGAACAGTAATGGGAGCCCCTGTGACACAATACATTCTCCATCAATCCGAAGAGCCATTTAAGCATGAATTGGCTCTACATAGAACTCATGGTTCTAAGTAGAACCATTCCCTTTACTAAAGAACCCTTGAAGGCCCATCTTTTTTAAGTGTGTATGGTAGTATGCGGTTTTGGACGCAGGCATTCCCTTTCTCAAGTGCATGCTTAAAGTCAATGGCACCGCTCATGTGAAACATTTATGCCGCACATTTGTGAAATGTTTGTTGTTTGCTGTTCAGCAGAAAACACATTAACAATTTTGCCAGTTTTCTACCATTGACAGTTATGTAAGAGAACAATTGTTAGTTCCCAAACAACAAAAAAAGAACAAAAACATGATAAGTAGTCGTATGAACGCTGTCAAGTCACCAAAAAAGTAATTTGCCATTTGTCTTTTTTTATTAGTTACTTTGAAACATCGCAGTTTGAATTAAAAACGCTATATGATTAGGATAAATAAGTACGTCGAAAAATGTGATATTTTTATAGGCGAGTACGATTTATTTGTTTACTGTGGTCTGATGTGTTATTGTGTCTGAACTGCAGAGGGCGCTACCGCACAACGAATAGCGATTCTCCCAAATAAAAGCTGTAAAAGCTATAATACATTCACAAACACTCTGTGAAGATCCTACCAAAATCATCTCAAGGCCAGCTGTTTCTTTTAGGGACCCTGTACACAGGTCTGCGTGTTTTACGAATACGACTCCATCCAGGGAGGGTAAAGTAAGGTTTGAAAGTGACAACCCCAATGTTGGGGCCACTGAGGCTAATGTAAGGAGTCCGCGCATGTGCGGTGCATAAAAGAGAACGTACACTAGTGATGGAAAGCTCGATTCAGTCTCCTGAACCGATTCTTTTGAACTGCCAGTTTCAAACAATCGAACATCCGATTCAGTGATTCATTTTTTTGCAGTCAAGTCCACTGTATTGTCATTATGTTCTTTTAAGACGGGAAGAGTGAATATAATGTCGCTATTTGTAGTCACTCATTGAGTCTCCCATACAGAAATACAGAATATATGGCTCATATTCGAAAATGGCCAATTTCAAGTAAGTTATATATGTTCATATGTGACAAATATAAGTTGGACAAAAAGGAAATCCACATATGCTAATATAAGTCATATATTTGAAATCCATATGTTGCCATATCAGATTTCTGTATGGGCTGACTCGGAACAAAACACAAAGAGGAGGCCAGCAACTGTCTCTACATCTATATAGAAATACAGAAATATTTCTCTTAATGTGTCAAAATGTCTCATTTTATATGATCACTTAACTTGATCACATTTGGAAGGGGACTTGTAATTGTTTCAGGTCTTCAACACGTTCGTTAACATCGCTTAAGTGTTCGGATTTACGAATTGGCTCTGTGTATTGAAAAGAACCGGTTCGAGAGAATGATTCGATTCAGGAGTCGGACATCGTTAACGTACACACCGTCTGTCAGCTGTCTCACAAGCTCGGCGAAACCTGCCAATACCTGAAAACGTAACTGAAAACATGAATAACTCTTCGTTTTGAGCTCCCCTGTTCAACTGCGCTACGCCTGGGGCGAAACAGGGGGGGAAATAAATAAAAAATAAAAGTGACGACGTTCAGCGTGGGAGTGTCACAGCCCGAATCCCCGCTCCTCGCCGTGTTGTTGCTGTTAGCATAACTAGCACGTCTGCTGAGCCGTTTTGGTCGCCTCTCGCCTCTCGAAAGCTCCACCGGCTGCTAACAGAAGCCTCGGTTCGATATGTTATTTGTGGACTTAATGTAGAACCAAAGAAAGCGAAGACCCCCAGTGGAAGGTTAGTGAAGCCTCACAAATGCTATCTGCGCCTCCGCTTTGATAGCGAAGACGACGAGCCGTGCCGTGCTAGCCCTGAGTCGGTACATAAAGACTAATGACACATGCCTGTCCTGCTGCTCACTTACTCAGTCATGCTCGTCGCTTGCTTTAGTCTAAAGCTTAGCCTTTGAGCGAATTAAGCGCTGGGCCGGCGAAGTTCTCGTGGAGGCATTAATGCTGTCGACAGGTAAGCCTGCAGTTGCTCATATAGCTGTGTGACTGTATATTTTCATTTTCCACCACTAACGGGCTCCGTGCAGCTCAGCGGAGCTGCTCATGTCTTGGTCTGGGGTCTAGGGCGATGTCTTAATGTCTCAGCCCCGCTGATTGCAGTGTCAAACAATAACGTGGGTGGGATATTTATTGTATTTACTGCTGGCGCAGACCTCCGCTGTGTTTAGCTAGCAGATACCTCATTTCTGGACGTAATTCTGAAAGATGTTCACAGCTTTCACTGTGAAAAACGAAGCGTTGTTAAGTGAGGTGCCATTAATGTGACGTTAGCTGGCTGACGACTGGTTGCCAGCAGGATGAAGGAGCAGAGTCATGATGTTAGGACTGCAGATTGCTGTCACTGTTTCAGACACGTAGAACACATTCTAGCAAATTCTTGATTTTTTTCCCGACCTCATCCTCATGTTCTCTTTTAGTTCAATATAGACTGCATTATTTGAGGCAACACACACGTATAGGTTTGGTTGTACTGTAAATGACACAGCCATAAGTGGTAGTAGTAGTAGGTTTCATTTAAACATGATGCTTTGGTTGTGGGGTATGATGACAGTGTGTATATGAAAACTTCAATGTAAATCATGTCAGATTCATTTGCCAGCTCCATGATGTCACTTTCAATCATGAGCCTGTGCATCCTGTAGTAATGCATGTCCATATTTTTTAGATGAATATGTGCACCTGATTTGTTAGCTCTAAAAGAGCTATTTGTTAGTTCTTTTTGGCAATTGTTGGTCCTTGACTGGCTATACTGGCATGGTGGAGATGTCCAGTTAGGCAGTGCCAAGTTTAGATTTGGAAATATTGACTTTGGACAATAGATTGTTGCGGTAGACCAGCACAGTATCTGTTTGACATAAAGTGCATTTGAGTTTACAGCATGGCAAAGGACTGTGGCCATGATTAGTTTATATACCTGTTATGTAATTCCTATTAGTGTTAATGGGAAAGTGCTGTGAATCAGAGGCCTTATGGTCTGTCCAATTCAATTATGCATATTATGACATAATTTAGCTCACATATGACTTGAGACACATCATCAAGGATAGATTTAGAACCTTACTGGAGCACAGTGGCAGTTGTTTCTGTCGTCAGGTGCTATTCGGGCTGTAACCCTTTTAGTATGTGGCTTCTGGCAGTGGCATCCAAACAGCACTCCAACCAGTCTGACTCAAAAGACTGTTTTAGATCTTTTGTGTGCCTGTGGTTTGTGAACAACGTTTAGGTCAGCTTCTCTGATTTGGTAAATGTGTCTTGCTTTTGAGCAATCAGAGAGTCTTTTTCAGGCAGTTTATATATTTAATAATAATAATAATGATAATGAGGAAACCCATAATAATTGTTGACTAGTTGGATATAGCAGTTGGCTGATAATATCGGCTGATATTATATTGGTTTTATTGGTATTGGTGAAAATGATGCTTAGCACCACTGGGGAGTCCAATATGAGGATATCCCCTGTTTAAAAATATGATAGCAATACAGAGTGAACTGGTAAATTTGAACACTGAACACCATTATGCACCATTGTTGCAACAACAAAATATGTAAAATGTATGTGTACCTCACTGTTAGCGTGAGCCTAAAGCATTTTAGGAAACTGATAGAAAATAAATAAGTAATAAATAATAAGAGATAATAAGCAGGGAATAAACCCTTAATGAATTCTGGCTAGCTCCACCCCAAGTGCTATAATATTAAAATCATTAAAGATTGAGTTTCTGTTGTCTGTTTGAATTTCAGAATTGTGACAGTTGAGAACTTTCAGTCAGTCAAGCACTTCTTAACTAAAACTATTGGGGCAGATTGCCCAGACAAGGATTAAGCTCAGTCCTGGGCTATATTTTCCATTCATTGGAGAATTGGCATTCAGAATGCTGTGTAGTCCAAGGCTTAATCCCTGCCAAGGAAACCAACCCCTGGAGTACAAGATTAAAATCTTAGTCTGAAAATAAGTTGATATTAATGGTTATGTGAATTTATAGCCCCTCAAAATCGCAAATGGCCACAAAATTTTCATATTGTTCGGGGATAAATTTGGATTTAGCTGTGGACGATAGCTCAGTAGGGCTTGGGCCCTGTAACTGCTGTGTAATCAGAGGTTAAATAGAGATTTAGGAGCTGGGTAGAGCATTGCTTCTTTCATTGTGCCATTCAGTCTGTGTTAGCATAAGGGGTGGGCAATATGACAATGTTTTATCGTGATAAGTTACGACAAAGTATGCTTTTATGAGGATATCGCAGATATCATGAGAACCTAAAAACACTGAATGATTGCGTGTTTCATTAAGAAAAGAGCCTAATTGTGATGTTTAATTGGACTTGCTGTACTGCAGAATGTGAAATGTTAAATAAAAATCATTGTAGTTGTAGTTTTTGGCGTAACTGTTTTTTTCCAGTTACAGACTATATTGAATATAGTGATAAAAATTGTGTATCATGAAAATTTCCTACTTTATCCTGATATTGTACTTCGCAATATTGCCCGCTCCATCTAATTGCCCACTCTTACTCACTATCAAGTCTTCTTAATTATAGGCCACACTGAGCCCATTCCAGAAATGAGTGTCAACCTGGCTTGCTCATTCAAGTTGTAGACAACTTAAGTGCAGATAAAATATTGACATGCCAGTTATATGATATGTGTGACTAGAAACATGAACATATCGTTGCTCAGCAGAGATTTGTCTGAAGTCTGCAAGTGTGTGTGTGTGTGTGTGTGTGTGTGAAAATGTCAGAACATGCTGAGCTTCCTGGCTGATCCAGGAGACTTACTACTTGTGCATTGGTAGCGTAGAAGACCAAAATATCTTACACCACAGGCTGGCTAAAAATGAAACACACAGATAATGCCTAGCACTAGTCTTAAAAGGATTTGCAATGGATAAATCCCATTGTGGGTGAAATTTATTCTGGAACTTGACTCAATTTGTGTCAGGATATCCTGCCCAAAATTTAATTAGGAACATGTAATAAATACATACTGTGTACCCTTATCTCCCCTTAGTGCAATTTTACATAGGCCTGTGATAACATTCCTGCTCACCATAGTGCCTTTGATGGTTTCTTGTTACATACTCTGGCTTTTTATAAATGACTTTAACAGAAAATGTGTTTAGTGAATCATGTGATTTGTCTGTTTTTATCATAGATGCGTTCCTCCGCAGATATGAGTGTGCTACACTGGGTCTTTGTAAAGTGGTGATACGTTATATTTAGTAACTTTATGACCACTAAAGGAAAAAATGGGTTGTCGAGTGGTACATACAGTTTATGCAAAGGTTTTGTGCCCTGGTCAAACCACATTTCCTTTGCTTTTACCTTAAACAGTCTTACTGTATTTCCTCTTGCGTCCGCTTTAGCGTTAGGGGAAAAAGTGCTGCCATTATAATTGTTACTGTCTGCTGATGCTTCCAGGAACATAGCTGATGGTGTGTCCAGAAGCAGTAGCAGATATACTTTATGTACAGATGCACAGAGATACTAATACTAATACTATTGCTACTACTAATAACAAGAGCAACATTTTTTCTTCTGACAATTTATGGTGGCCTCTAACTCTGAAGCGCTTGTGGGAGCAAACACAGTGATCACATGTGGGATGAAGTAATGAAGTATAAAGTTTGTGAAGTAAAAACAAAACAAACAGAGAAGAAAAAGTAAAAAATAACCGTAAAACTTGTGGTTGTAGTGCTTTGCCATCTTTAATTTTGCCATGAAAGTATTATTAATCTAGTAATAAGGAATGGAATTGCAAGTTGCACGCAACATTTACAGATGCTGTGGAGCCTATTCTATTCTGTACACAATATACATGATGGTAAAGAAGGATATCGCATTATCCAGCATGTTTAAAAGTTCAGCCATGTTCACATGTATTAGTGTCTCGCTAGTTGCATGAAATAGATCAGTAACCGAACAATGATTTTATAAACCTGAAGTAAATTGAGGGCTATTACTGCAGTTAACAGTCACAAGGCATATACATATATATGTGTACACACACAGACACACACACACACACACACACACACACACACACATATATATATATATATATATATATATATATATGTAGCTTTCTATAGGTTGTGGTTTTGTTTGCTTTTACCAGTGGTGTTGTTAGGCATTTTATCAGTGTGAGCAATAGAGATTGCAAGATACTGCTTTCTCATTTCTGATACTGATATTGAAGCCTTAATAATCATCCAATTTAATATTTTTTATATCAGATGCATCATGCCTAAACCCTGCCCCATTTCCAGTCCTTCATTTTCTGCTGATATTGGCCTGATACTGATACCAAGTATTGTATTTGTAACATCTCTAGTCATTATAATTGAGTGTAAATGTGTGCACGTTTGTGTGTTACAGAATGAAATGCGGTTGCCGTCCACACCTCCCACAGCTGTTCCATGGCTGTGGAGACACACATAAGCTATTCCTCTTTTTTATTTTCCTCATGAGCCACTCGAGTTGTCTGTGTGCCCATCCCCCAGTCTTCCCTTGTGTAGTTTAGTATGACACGTTCTCAACTCGTCAAATAAATACAGACACACTCGCACAGGTGTACTCATACATACAGACTAGGGCTGTCACTGTTGTTTAGTAATGTATTGATTATTTTAACAGTTACTCAAGTAATTTAATATAGTTCCTCGTGTAAAACAAAAATCACCTTAATTCAGTCATTGTATTATGTCTAACCTTGTCATTTATTACACTGTGACATGCAGTAGACCAATAATTATCATGTTTTTTTCTAGTAAAAAAAAATCCTGGTTATAGATTATATCCCCCCAAATTCTGTTTTTAGTTGAAATGCTTCTTTTGAACGTTGGCCTGTTTTAATGAAAATATTTAAAGCCTCTGTGTACTTATTCGAATGATTTTCATCTAACTATTATCTGTAGTTTTTGTACTGTGTAATGAAAACTACTTCACCTGTTGTAATAGATGTTAATGTAAATGTGCATTCATTAGCTTCTTCTGGTGTAGATGCATGGCGACTTTCGTACTGATTGCCCTGCTGGAGAAACTTGAGGCTGCGAGCGATTTCCAAAGCCAGGCCCACGTTATTATATTGGAGTCACTCTAGAATTCAGCTATAGAAGCCTTTGGAGAACTATGTAGTAATAGATTTTCATAATTTTAATACATTAACACATCTGAACCACCGGGACATTTAGACCATACGTTTTTCTTGGATGGTAAATTACTCTCTAAGAATTAAGCAAAGACAGTGGGAAATTTACTCTAACGTAGCCTAATGGCTTTTTAAAGACCCCATAATAACTCAGTGTTTTAATAGTAAGAGTAAATAAATATATGTACAGATTTTTCCTATTATCTGTTGCCTTTTTCTGATCCTGTTTCTTCGCCATAAACAGGGATAAAATGAACTTTCTCTCTTCTAACAGTTCCAGGGCTAGAGCTAACTGCCCTAGACTAACACATTTCAGTTCCATGCACTCAAGCTAGACTTAACGTAAAGCACAATAAGTAGAACAGGAAGAGCCGTGGGGTGGATAAAGCTATTTTGTACGTAGCTGAGAGAGAACTAACTGCAGACTGGGGTTCAATCCCCTGCCTGGGCAAGAACTCTACACTATATCAATAAGAGGCCTTGGGCAAGACTCCAAATACTACCTTCACCTACATGCGTAAAATGATCAAATTGTAAGTTGCTTTGGATAAGAGTGCCTGCCAAATGCTGTAAATGTAAATGAAGTTTCTTAACAAACCTCTCTCTCTTTCTCTCACAATAAAGAGTCAGACATTAAAACAGGCAGATAAAACAGACAGGACAGCGCTTATGTGCTGCTAGAGGAAAGCGAAAGCATGCTGTTATGTTAAACCCCTCTTTTGGTGCGGACCTTTCTAAAAAAATTGCATTCCCACCAGCAGCAAACTGAACTAGGGTTCATTATGAAGCACATTGAGCCTCACGATTTTTGTCAGACTACAGTTAAGTTCTTTGGTGCCGACCCAAGTACAGGTGGAGTGGTCACAAAATGGCCAAAGTGAAGAAGAAGTTTGATAATTCCACACCAAACAAGAAGAAGTTATACGCAAAAAATTGGGCACCCCTTGTTACGTTTTTGATTTTCTAAGTGAAAATAAACTAACACATCCCCTAGAGAATTTACATATACATGTTTTAATACACAATTATTGTTTATTACAAAACCTTGTATTTACATTTTCGTTTACATCATTGTTGTTCAATTTTTAACATTATGTACATACATATGTATATATACATACATACATACATACATACATACATATATTTAAAAGACAACAGCATTATATAAATATATATCGTAAAAAGATAAACAAAGAAACCTTTAAGAAGACTTCTTACAGTAACAGAGTGGTAGGAGAACTGAAAATATGCATAATCATCATGCAAAGTGCTAAGTAATTATTGCTGATTCACTAAGACAGTAAATTTCAATCATTTATCTCTCTTTAATTAAGCAGTCGATCATGATGGCTCCAATACAGACACATGTTCATGCACAAATTTAGATGCTGCTTAAAAATTGTAAAATATAGTGTGTCTGCACAACTGTGTGTGGACATGTGTGGGTCTGTGTGCGTGTGTGTGAGACGCGTTTGCCAGTACCGGAAATAGCACCGTGAACGGCAGAGCAGTGGGCATAGATGCCATCACCTTTCCCTCTCCCCTCCTGGCTAATCCCTGCTGATAAGGCACACAAAGGTCTAAACGCTGGCTGCATCCTCCAGCAGCACACTGGCTGCCCATAAAGCGCCTTCTCTGGAACACTGTGATTGGCTCGTCGGCATTATCCACAGCGACCGACACACCGCCCTGCCCCGTGTCTTGGCTCCACTGTGGCCTGGGATGGCAAATACGGCGCTCTGAGTCTTCTTCTTTTCCCTTTTCTCCACGGTGTTTTTTAGGGCTTTTGTTTGAATTGTCCAGGCAGTGTAGGGGTGACTGTGGCTCGCAGGGCTTGTACTCTCATTCATCTCACTGGCGGACCTGAAGGCTTTCTGTGCTTTTTTTTTTCCCTCTGCTCTGTGTGCCGTCTCACACACAGCTCCTTGCTGCATGTATACTCGCGCACACACCAACAGGTAACCCAGCCAACTGTCACAGCGATTTTAGCCTTTGCACACGCTTACGCAAATACAGCCTGAAAGGCTATGCAGAGTCAGGAGGACTGAGATATAATAATGCTTGTTGTGATGTGATTGTCTGTAAACATTAGCCTGTATTGTGGCTGTTGGTTTGTTTAGTTGTTTACATGAGTTTACACTTGTACATTTCTTAAGAGTGTTTATTGATTTCTGGCTGTTAGCAAAGTGGGATTCTTAAGGAGTATCTGTATCATATTATTTTTATGAGACTGTCTCTTTAAAAAAGCTCTAATGTAAAGCACGTAAAAGCAAAAGCCTTTTCCAAGAAATTTCCACAGCAGTCTCATGATTGTATTGTCGTCACTGTTTTCACGGTGGATCTCATTATGAATATGATGAGAAGATAAGTCTTCATTATCCGTAAAGGGGATGATGTTGGACCGTGAAGTCCTGCTGCCTACAAGCTCGTCCTAATCTGACCTATAGAACAGCGCTGAGCTGTAGATAAACTCAGATACAAGTGATAATTGTGTTGGCCTGGCGAATTCCTTTTTGGTGTATATTAGCATAGCGGTACTACTCAGTTTTGGTAGTCTTTGCATAACAGTGTTTGAAGCCTAAATGGTCTCACAGAGTTTAGCTGTAGAGTGTTGCTGTTATTTTAGCTGACTGCAATTATTTTAGCATCGCTGTTATCATTTACTTGCAATGACAAATGTCAAATGTGTGATAAAAGGCAGCAAATGCATTTGTTGTGATACATTCTAACATCTGACTAGTTGCTTTAACACCTTTAGCAGATAGAAGTGCGTAGTGTTTGTTTTAGGCCTATTATGTAACTGCTTAATCACAATTGTTTGAGATGATCGCATATGATTGAGATCAGTTATTTAAGCCGACTGCACTCATTTTCCACAGTTGTTAGATTTCACAGTGTATTATGCTGCAACAAGCAAACTGAATTGAATTGGGAGGCAAATTAATGTAAATAATTTGTATTTTAAAAATGGCAACTTCTACAGGAGAAGAAAAAAAACATTCTTTAATTTCAGCTTAAGTTATTGTAAAGATTTTATTCCAAGTCATTTTCAATACTGCAATGCCTAAAAAGCGTTACAACTTCTAACTTGGTGCTCATAACATTGTTTAGAAGGCAGTGCAGTGTAATGTTTGTTTATTTTTTTGTTGGCTATGTAGTTAATTGTAATGTTTTATGTATTCATTTGTATGTATCCTGGCATAATTTGTGGTTTAGTGTATTTTTGCATATATATTTTAAGTAGCTTTGCTCGACTCTACACATGATTCTGTGTAGATGTAGACATTTGTGCGCACAACAGTGTTTCGCAGTATTGATTCGACAGTACAACCACTTCTGAGTAAGCATAGCTAGCAAGTAAGATGGTTAATCAGCCTGTTTGGCCCTTTAGACTTGTTTTTTGGTAGTTTCAAACCGTGAACAAGAAAAGAAGTCAGCAAGAAGTCAAACAGTCAAACTGTTTCTGTCTTCATTTAGGAGCTGCTAAGTATTGACAGCTAAGAAGCAAAATAGCTGATGAGCCGGTTTGGCCTTCATTTGTTACATATAATAAAAAAGACATTGTTAATTGCAATTTAAATGGCAATACATTGTAAGCTAAAATGTATTTACTGTGGAAGGCCTAGTAGAATGATTATGATTTAACTGCATTTCTTGCATTGGTGTAGACAGGAAATTGTGTGGAATTCAGGCGTTGTAACTGTGCTCTTAAGAGCATGGCTCATTGAGACTACTGTGGCTCATTGAGTTGTACCTAGTTGTGAAACTTGCCATGATGCATATGAAACCCAACACGGTTCCACACAGTATCTGCTGACAAGTAGTGAACAGCTGATGGAAATTTAGATTCACAGAGCCTCTTTTCTCCCATCATATCATCTAATAAATAAATTGAATTACTGAAGAAACAGAATGGACCCTCATCCACGATAGTACTGTAGGATTAAAGGCTGTGAACTTACATCATCAGCAATTACTCATTCAGCTCAGTCAGTTTAATGGCCCTGGACAGAGTTAAAGGCCTTTTTATCTAATATAGTGAGACACAGTTTGTGCAACATTCAGTAAATCAAATACTTTTAAGTTCAGAAAAGAGGTGCTGATGATTGTGCATGCAGTTACCAAGAGAAACCAGGGTGCACTTTGTTGTACAGTGCTCTGTTTTAATAAACATTTTGCTCAACTTTTATATGGTGTTTTGTAAAAAGGTCAGACGTGAATTATTGGCATTTTTCTCCATTCTTATTATGCACATTTTAACACTCCTGAGTAAAATGACCAACATACAAATCAGAGATGTGGAAAGAATGTAATATTTGTTACAAAAGATTTGTTTGTGTCTAAGTGACACAAAGTGCCAAAGGAGAAGTTAGAAAGAAATCAGTCTGGAAAATCTTAAAGGGGAATTCCACTGTTTTGTGCTTAGATCATTCAAATAATTTAAGATGTGAACAAAGTCATTCTAGTCACTTGATGTGAAATGCTCTGCTCTGGAGAAACCTCACAGTGTCAGAATTGTTCACAGTAATGCTGGTGACAACCAGGCGTCTGAAGCATTTACTGTCTCCATAAAATGGTTCTCAATACATTAGCCAGGATGTTGTTTAACAACTGTTTTGGCCTAAAATATATATTATTTTGATCATTTAACGGCAGAGAGGTCCATGTAGGGTGTTTTTAAGGCAGTATAGTCCCAGTGTTTCCCAACACCAACACTCTAAAGAAGTTAAAGCCAGTAATGCACCGTTTCACATTCAAACCACTGTGAACGACTATGTTCACACTTCAGTAGAATTATTGAGAAATTTTAAAACAGAGGTGGAATCCCCCACTCAGTTCTTTCAAGAACTGTGCCCTTTCCCCTTTGCCTTTCACTTTTCACTTTCACTTTCTACTTTCAGTGTCCAACTGACTTTGCAAATTGAGCGTTAGTGTAACTCCTGCTGCAGTCTTTATTAGGGCTACTAATACTTGATGTGTAATTCACTATGTCAATGCTGTATGCTGATTTGCATATTTATGGTTAATTCTGACTTTTTTTTAATGCGTTTACATAACCATCACCATCTGAATGTGTTTTTAGCGCGCATAGACAAAAAGTATGCACTGAGAGGTTTCTTCTGATTCAGAACTTGGTTTGCAGCATCTTAATCCATAATTATGGCACCTTTCTCCAATTACCCGTTTCACCACAGCAGGTTATGTTGGTTATGTGCTACAGAGAAGCCCGCTTAAATCTCTGTGGTCTGATAGTTTTTTAAACTACATGTTTGTAGCTGAGGCACTTCTATTAAACCATGTTTTTAATAGATCGCACTTTAATGTCCTATAAATTGCTTCTTGTTAAAATGAAAAAATGGGTAAAGCTTACTGTGTAAAGATAGCTCTCACTTTACTGCTTTTATAGCAGTAATAGGGCTTTTGTTATACGGCTATATTAGGTTCTCTTTTTATTTTCTTTGTATTTGATTTTTTTTATTTCCACAAAGCGTTTACATACATTGTTTTGTGTAATTTAGCATTGGTACTCAACTCTGACGTGAATGAGTTGAAGCTGAATCTTTAGCAAATAAAAGAACATCTTCCACACCTTAAAGGTCAAAAGCAGTGCTGCTGGAGTTTTTAAACACTGTGTCCACTCACTGTCCAATCTGTTAGACACACCTACCTTGTTGGTCCACCTTGTAGATAGATGTAAAGTCAGAGACGATAGCTCATCTGCTGCTGCACAGTTTGTGTTGGTCATCCTCTAGTCCTTCCTCAGTGGTCACAGGATGCTGTTGGCAGGATATTTCTGGTTGGTGGGCTATTCTCAGTCCAGGTGTTTAAAACTCCAGCTGCACTGCTGTGTCTGAACCACTCGCACCAGCGCAACGCACACCAACACACCACCACCACGTCAGTGTCACTGCAGTGCTGAGAGTGATCCGCCACCAAATAATACCTGCTCTGTAGTGGTCTTGGTCATTAAAGAACAGGGTGAAAGGGGGCTTACAAAGCATACAGAGAAATTTAAGGACTACAGTCTGTAATCGTCGAACTACAAAGTGCACATGTGTGGTAAATGGAGCTGAAAAAACGGACAGTGAGTGTAAAAACGAAGGTATAGTTAATGAAGTGGCTGGCTGGTGTATATCGGAAACATGATGATGTTTTATTGTTACTATGATAAACATTATTTGCTTTTCTGGGCTTATTGTCGAGATAGTCAGTACTCCGAAGAACACTGACCAGGTACGTCAGAGACGTTATAAATGAGGAGACCTGTCACTGGTTGAAATATGAATAGGAACGCTTGTAATGCTCAAAGAAAATCCCAAGAAAATAAAGAAAAAAAGACAGTCAGCTTGCTGGTTACGCCCCAAGTGGTAGAGGGTCGACAATGTTGAGGTGCTAGCAGGGAAGGCCCCTCTCGTTGTGGAGACCTGCGCAAGCACAGTTGTCAGATCAATCCAAAAAATCACGTTTTTTTTGTATGTTATTGAGCCAAACGTTACAAACTATTCATGAAATTTTTGTCCGATTTTACTGGTGATTTCTAAAATGTTTTTAAACTGTATTTTGAACTGTATTTTCAGTTTCGAATATTAGGTCTCTCCCCGTTCAAAGAGATAGGAGCCTGGTCTTGTATGGCTAGAAATAGACAGACTTTCCTATAAGGACTTTGGCTGCGTGTTTAGTCCTGTTTAATTAGATTTGGTGCAGCGTAGTGTGTGAAATGCTAAATAAAGAGATGTTTTTACTAGTATTTTTAAATGTGTGCTTTTTTGTCTGTTCCATGTTATCAAACCTCAGAAAAACAAAATACTGTGATACACATTGTGTATTGTGAAAGTGCCTTCAAGCATTGTGATGATATAATTTGGCTTACTTTTTAAGCCTTATTTTACATTTATATGAATGAACCCTGATATGCTTACTCAGGAATTAGGAATCTGTTTGGATACACTCTCTGTAAAGACTGTCAGTTTATCTTATCTTGCATTACTGATGTGATTAACTTGTTGCAAATTTTCAAACTGGGTTTTTTGATCAAGAAGAATATTGATGATTAGTGCCAGAGGTTGTATTCCTCTTCATTAGTATACAGTAGCTCACCTATCCTATTATCATTTACTATTGCTTGATATTGTTTTCTGCTGGTTTATTAAAAAGCTATTTTTGTTGCCTTTGTGGGACGGTGAATCTTTGAACGTCCCGTTTGTCTTGTTTGCACTGCTGCCGTGTAATACAATTCAGTCAAAAAGACCAAAACGTCAAGTTCTCAAACAGAGAGCAAAGTTCATCTAAAAAACAAACAGTTCTGGACAGCTGAAACAGGTTGGCAGATTTCAAGAGCCAGTGTTTCCTGGGAAACTGCTGAGAGAGTGAGCAGATTGTAAAAGAGAAGAGAGCCATAAGTTAAATGTCTCGCTGGAAATTAAACCACTGAAGATGCTCAGAAGTGGCTTGAAGTTCATGGGTTGTAAGTTTTTTTTTTTATTTCTTTTAAGTTAACGACAGTTTTGTACACGTTACTCTAGTGGTCAATGTAGTTGTAAACAGGAATACAAACCAAAGCATGGCTGGACTGTTGGCACCATGATGAAATAGTCCTGAAATGTTCCAGTATTTTGAACTTTAATGAAGAGGTTAGTCTGTCTAAAATAAATGTAGAGCTTAAGCACTGAATTTTGTCACTAGGCAATATGTCAAACCTGAATTTTGTACGTTTTGCCCGTTAATCAGTGATTAAAGAGCAAAACTAACTAGTATTTGTAGTGTTTGTGATTTTGTGTATTGCATATCTCCACTGTTTTTCTAAAAACAGTAACAGGGAGTCCTAATTTGGTGTTACTGTGTTATCTCAGACAATTTAGTCTACTCTTCCAGCTGTTGTGGTTGTTCTTCCTTTGAACAACTTTGTTCTGAGTCGTTCCATTATGTTTGTTTAAATGATGTAATTTTTGATAAAAGTAAAACAGTCCTTCTTAATCATTTTACTTGAAGATGTTTTCATTCTGGTTTCCTCAGAATTGCGGTTTGTCTACTTTTCTTGAAGATACAATCTGCCATATCTTTAGTGAGGGGGAGGAAGGAGGTCTTCCTTTAGTGTTTTAGACAGTTCTGGAGAGTTGATGTAATCCCCTCGGTGTGTTGTTTATCCTGGATCAGTATTGATTTCTCCTCACTCTCCTTTCCCTCTGTGAAACCTGGGTCACCATATGTGTCTGACAAAAGCCAGTTCTAACGTTTGCTTTGCCAGTTCTGTCAGAAGTATGAAGCTGTAAGATGGAGCTACATTTTGTTTGACTCTCCCGCAAACTGAGAAGGCACTCAAACATTCTTTCATTTTGTGGCTCTTGCTCAAATAAATTGCAACAGGTTTTTCAGATTCAAGTTTGTAGTTTGTAGTTAATATTATTTATCTGGTGTTTTATACATAGTTATATAATAGAAATTCTTTCTCTGAATATCTACAGAAGCGAGCACTCTGCCGTATAAAGTTCTCTATCTCTTAAGTATGCCTTTTCTAGTAACTTCACTAATAGGTCACACAATGTTCTAGAAAACTCCAGTCTTTTTTCACTCAACTCAGCTCCCTGCTTGGCCTTCAGCGACTGTAATCTCTAAAACTGTCAGAAACTCAGGAACTTGTCTGAAATGTGCTTTCATGGGCCAGACCACACTGAGATAAGTGACCCAGAGGAAGCGGATGTGAGCAGTTCCTGTTTCAGAAGCCTTGGTTAGTTAGCAGTGTCATGCCTACTTTTGTCAGCAGAGCTCTGTTGAACTACTTGAGCACTCAGGAAATTCGCATTAGGAAATTCTATTCTGGACTGAATTTTGCTGTTCCAAGTCTCAGTTAGTAAATGTATGAAGGGTATTGTTCTGTAGTACTCTGTTGTAAGGGTGGGCAATATGACAAAAATAGAACATAACAATATACAGTAAGCAGTACGATGTTTCACTTTTGTGAGGTTTGATGTTTTGGAACAGAAAAGTGGGACCACTAGTGCCATATTTTGAAAATACTATCAAAAATGAATGTAGTATTTTTTTTTTAAATAACATTGCACTTACTGCACAGCACTATTCGATTAATTCGTTCAGACCGACATAATTATGCTCTCTTTATAAAGAAACATCCAGTTTGTCGGTATTCTTTTAAATAACCTGTGCTGATTGGCTGCCCTGTATTGTGCCTAGAGCTGGGCGATATGGCCAAAAATGTTATCACGATAAACACAATTCATATAGTTCGATATCGCTACATACCGCGATAAATGTCAAATCATTATGTCTTCCAAGACTGAAGGCTGGTTTTTGCTCCTGGGTGGTTAACTGCTGTTTTAAACTATCCTTTATGGTTGGAACACAACAAACACTCACCAAACAGTGGAACATTTCACAAATCTGTCATGGGAGAGTGGGAGAAAGTGTCTGGTGAGCTGTTTTTAACCAGCTGGAAAAGCACAGCCACAGTTTTTGTAATAGTCATAATTTCACTATAGTCACAAAGAAAGAAAACAGATCATTTTCAGCTGTCTGGTGACGAGTGCCAGGCTCTCTGGTTACAAATGACATCACAGTATTCAGACACCAGCTAGCAACGACTGGATTTCTCTATACTATCAAAGTAGTTTAAGGGGTGAACCCCAAAATATCAACACCAGACAAACAGAGTCCTCTTTTTAGGTACGTTTAAACTGAAAGCGGTGCTTTTGTGTCGTGTTTGATCTACAGTATCATCAATTCGCTGTGCTGTGTGAGTGACGGAGCGCTGCTTCAAGTTAGCCAGCTGCTAAAAACAGCTAGCCTGGAAAGATAGCACTCTCCCGTTTACATGAACTCACTTCTTTCTTTCACTTTCGTTGCTTGGGAATGCACTACTACTTAAATATGACTGTCCGCGCGCTTGAACAGCTTTTTAGTTGAGAGGATTATCGAGGAAAAGTTATATCGCGATAATTATCGTTATCGTTTTATCAAATTAATCATTAATTCAGTTTTCGGTGGAAAAAAAATCATTGATTTCAAGGTGAATGGACAGGGGTCAACAGTGTTGGCTGAATGAGTGGATGTGTGTCTTTTCCATTTATGGATTTTGTGGACTGAGTAGTGAATGTCTGCACAACCTTAATGAACAAAAACAGTTTGCGTTGTTTGAGTGACTATTGCGTTCTAGCATGCATTAAAAAGGTGCATTAGACATGCAGCTTAGTGGTACGTAGCTAAGTAAGCTAACGTTACTGTTATCTGCTGTCACTGCTGCCATTATTAGAAATGAGGTTCACTCTGACCTGTTTGGCTTCAGACTTCTGTCCCTGCTTGAGTTAATTAATATGATTTGATTGTCTTTTGCACTAGAGTAAATTACTATATACATGCAGTGGCATGATGTGACTTGTGATCCACTGAAAATTTCATAGCTGCATACTTTTTAGTCAAATGAGACACAAAATCTTTTTACAGCTTATCACAGAAATTAATTCATAGGTGAACAAGATATGGCATCCACAAAAATAGGTAGGCGCTAGGTCCTATCTGGAAAATGGCAGGTCCGGATCTGGCTTGTTCCAGCACTGCAGTAAGCACTTGGCTTTCCCTGTGTTGCAGGCTTGTTGTAGGAGCTTGTCAGTGTTGTTCACGCTTTCTTTTAAACGTGCATCTGTAAGCAGGTTCCTGATTAAAACGTGGCGGGGAAGTGACGTTTGAATGGCCTCCTCAGCATGCGTACTGTATTGAGCTCCTCCATCTGTTCTACCATGCCACGTGGCTTATCCCTCTTGTCTGAGCAAGCTTGGATAAACTGGCACTGGCTAACGCCTGCTAACAGGTGGCATGCTCAAGGCGGGTGCAACGAGGGCACGGAGAGTGTGTGTACCTCTGGTAGTGTATCGTAGTATTGAAGTGTCTGCTGTAAGCATTCAGGTTATTTCACTGTTGACTGTAGTTGTGCAGTAATAAAATTATTGTTATGATATACAGTACAATGCAAAAGTCAGTGACCAAAATAATTACACAGAAGCCTTAACAGCTAAATAATAATAATGTAATATATAATAAAATAAAATATAATAAGCATTTTTTTTAAATAATCGCGTGTTCACATTTTGCCTTTATTACATAATGTATTGTATTAATCTGTTGTCTTTATCTTCCATTCTTTTTGGGAGACTTGCTTTCAGTTTTTCAGAGAAATCTGCAGAGATAGTTTTCCACAACTCCAATGTTCAGTCTCAGAAGTTGGTTGTATTTTCTGCTTGTCACAATCCAGGTAATCCCGAACATTCAGTGATATTGATGTTGGGAACACCACCAGCTTCTTTGATTGTGTTGAAAATTTTCTTTATTCTTTTTTGACATCATCATTTCAGACTCATAGTGTTGAGTTGTCTTCTCACAGTGGAAGGATGGACAGAAACACCTGTGGATTTTTTCAGAAAGTGGAGCTTGAGCTTCTCCTTTCTATCAATGATGAAAGCTTTAAGTTCTGTTTATCTGATTGGGACAGTTTTGATGATCTACCAGGTCTTACATGGTTGTTCTGGGCCCCATTTTCTCTGTGTCTTTTAAAATTAATTATTTGTACTCCATTTTGAAAACTGTTTTGTTCTTATTTTTCTTTGATTTCCCTTATATGTTACATCTGATCTCCTCACCAGTATCTCCTAAATGATTAACTTGTATGTATTGTCCATTTTCACTGACAGTTGAAGTAAATGAAAGGGTGGTCTCTGACTTTTGCACAGCACTGTATATATTAGTGATAAAACCTAGTATAATCTTTTTGAGGTGATGTGCACTGTGAATTTCTTAAGGTGTCGCTGAAAGTTGCTTGGATTGCTCCTGTCATAGATTTTGGAAAAAGTGCTTATTTTGATTGTTAGTGAACAGAATTTTTTCCAAAAAGCTTTGACGTGCTATACAGTTGGAAGTTAGATGGGAATTATTGGCTTTGGCTCAGGCTGCATTTCATAAAATATGCTAGGTCAGTTGTAAACTTAAGATTTTATTTTTTAAGTAGTGCTTTGACCAGATTAGTGCTTTCATATCAGTGGCAATGCTAGATCCAGAATAAAAGAAACATCTGATTCACATATATGGAGTCAGTGTGTTTCAAATATCTAGCATATCTTATTTTAGAGACATAATTCCATTTGGGTATCAGCTTTCTGTGTTGGTGTCTATTTGAAGTCTACCTACAAGCTCAGTGTCATTCAGAATAGAATTTGCTGAAACTGTTTAAAAAAGTAGGTCTAGATCTTCACAGGTCTTTCTTGTCAGGTCTTTAATATTATTTTAATATCGTATTTTATTGTATGAATAATTGTAAACTAAAGCAGTTGAATTGTGATTTCAAAGCCTTGCAATACTGTCATAGTAGTAACATGGAAGAAATGGCTTGTTTGTATATTTTTGTATATTTCAGTGGGCCTACCTTTTGTTCCAAACCTGTGTTTCTGACCCTTCACATCCTGTTTCGTGAGCTGTTCTTTGTCATCTGGTATAGAATAAAATGTGGCTAGATAAATGAAGTTATGTCAGGCTCAGGAATTGTCATGGCCCTAAATGTTCATCTTAAATGAAACCTGAAAAGAATGTATTCAAAGGTTTGAACTTTTTAAAAACATCTACAGCATCTTGATATCTGGCAACTTGGAAAAAGTAACAAAGCAGCAAAGCCTCCTTGCTCCACCAGCCCAACACATCATTCTCATCTATGATTTTGAATGATTACTGCTGAACCTAAATTCCTAGCTTCTCTCAAACTTCAGAGCTATTCCAAATGCATGAACACAACTATGGGCACGCTCGTGAGAGAGTGCAGGAGAGAAAACGTCTTATTAGAAAACAGACCAGTCTCAACGTTGTATGTGGAAAAAACAGCCCATGCCCTGCTTTGTTCTTCTAGCTCATAAAATATCAACTACTTCTTTTTTTAAAATTGTATTTCACTGCTGTCAGAACAAAATCTCCATTTTTTGTTGTTTTTGACATAAATTGAAAATGCCTGTTGGCCTTTTACATTCTATGTAAATGTCATGATAAACAGAAATGGCAAAATTATTTGGAAAAAAGTCTGGTTCCATTGACTTAAAAGTAAAATATGTTTGTTCCTTCTCCTGTAAAGTTACCATTTTGAAGATACAAGATTTTGTTCTGACCGCATCGATTTACTTAATGTTTTTTTTTGCATTCATTTGAATAATAAATGGTGTTTTTACAAGCAAAACACACCTCTTACCAACAAAAATGGGTTTACATAGTGTTCTTAGGTGCCCAAAAACTTTTCTGTAGTTTCTTATGACAGGAAAAATAGCTACTAACCCTGTTTTCTTTTCCCCAGACTCTTAAGTCTTTTGCCATTGTTTGTCCGTCTGCTTGAAATGACCTCGTGAATATAGTGTCTAAAATAAGAATTACAACACAATATGTTATTAGCTCTGATGCCCGTCTTAAACAGAGCCTTTCGTGATTGCTAATGATATTGTGTTATGTCTTGTCTGGTGAACTGTTTTCAGTATCCATATAGCGTCTCAGCACAGCTCTGCAGTGCCAGCTACAGTGCTGTAAGTGTACAGTTGTATGCCATCATTGCTTGGAGTAAACAAGTTGGCATTTCAGCACCAACCTAATAGCTAAATGCCTCGGGATGAACCTAAAAATAGCACCACTTACCAGTTTAAAAACAAGCTTACCGTTCCGAGTAGGGACAGAAAAGAGGAGGCTTTCTTAGCTTTGGAATTCGTTTGGTGAAAAGACACATGAAGAATGGATGGAAGATTTTACTGAAGGATGATAATCGAGCAACTCCTTTTAGTACACAGAGTGCAGACAAACTGCTGCTTAACTTAGCTGCATACATTTTATTTGAGATGTCGTGCAAGATTAGGTAAATAACAGAAATTATAAAAACATTTTGATTTTTGGACGAACACAATTTATAATATCGAAAGTCTGCGATATCTGAATTTACTCATACAATCATTAACATCCTTTATCCACATTGGTATGATAAAGCTTTGGTTAAACATTTCTGTCAAATGTGGTAGTGATCAGCCCAGTGGAACGGTGTTTTTTATTTTGGGAGGTGACATCTGTTGCCGATTCTCGTGCACTGGTTGTGGGGTCAGGCTCAACTGGCCTTGAAGTGTATTTCTCTCTTCTGATAAGCGCACCCTCCTGTTCTTCTTCTCATGGGCCAGTGTTGAGCCACCATCAGCTTCTTATCAGCCTCGGCCTGTGTGCTTCATTGTGTGTGTGTGAGGTTTACTCTTCTTGTAGCCTGATATGTGTTTTTTTTTCTTATGTACAATTCAGTGAGGTCGTTTATTTATCTATGTTAAAATTTATTTACAACCCCAGTTCCAAAAAAGTTGGGATGGAAAATGTAAATAAGTGTAAATAAAAACAAAACGCAATGATTTGCAAATCTCATAGACCCATATTTTATTCACAATAGAACATAGAACACATATAAGATGTTGAAAGTGAGACATTTTACCATTTAATGAAAAACATGAACTCATTTAGAGCTTGATGGCATTCAAAAAAGTTGGGACAGGGCCGTGTCTACCATTGTGTAGCATCCCCTCTTCTTTTAACAACAGTCTGTAAATGTCTAGGAAGTGAGGAGACCAGTTACTGGAGTTTTTGGAGAGAATTTGGTCCCATTCTTGTCTGATGTAGGATTCTAGCTGCTCAGCAGTTCTGGGTCTTCTTTGCCGGCTTTCTTGTTTCATGATGCGCCAAATGGTTTCTGTTGGTGAAAAGTCTGGACTGCAGGCAGGCTAGTTCAGCACCTGGACTCTTCTTCTGTGAAGTCATGCTGTTGTGATGGATGCAGTGTGTGGTATTGTCTTGCTGAAATATACAAGGCCTTCCCTGAAAGAGACGTTGTCTGGATGGGAACATATGTTATTCTAGAACCTCAGTATACTGTTCAGCATTGATAATGCCTTTCTAGATGTGTAAGCTGCCCACACCATAAGCACTTATGCATCTTTTTCCAGATTTTCTGAATCTTTTGATGATATTTGCTTCTGAGAGACTCTGCCACTCTAAAATGCTCTTTTTATATCCAGTCATGTGTGTTAGTTTCAAATTGCTCCTCCAGCTGTTTTTTTTTAGTACCACTTACTTTTGTTGCCCGTCCCAACTCTTTTGAGATGTGTTGCTGCCGTCAAGTTCTAAATGAGTTCATGTTTTTCATGAAATGGTAAAATGTCTCACTTTCAACATCTGATATGTGTTCTATGTTCTATTGTGAATAAAATATGGGTCTATGAGATTTGCAAATCATTGCATTCTGTTTTTTATTTGCATTTATTCACATTTAACACTGCATTTTACACTGCGAGTTGGGGTGTATTTATTTAACCTAGGTAGTCAAATTGAAATTAAAATTCTGGCCAAGAAGGCAGCACACAACAACCAAAAGGAAAAAAAAAGGAAAATCAACAAAGAGACAAAAAGCAAAAACAACAAAAAAAAATTATAACTAAGTCAATTAATAACAAGAGCAGAAATAATGATGCAGTTCTTTAAAATTTGCAGTAGAGATAAACTGTTTTAACTGTAAGGATTATAAATTCAGGTAAATGAATAAAATGTAGCACATTTCAGCTTAATGTCTTCCAGAATATATACATATATATCATAATATCATGATATTAGTTTGAAATATTGGTCAAATTTAAATGCTGTCCGATGCTTTTATTTGTTTAAAGCAATTGTCTATTATTCAGTCTTCAGATGTAAACAAAGTCGTTCAGTGTAGCGTCGTGTGAAGTGATGCATTATTGAGAAACGTACCAACTCTGATTTACTGATTACAATGATGGTGAAAGGATCCAGGGCGAGTGGTTTTATTTGCTATGGAAGAAGATACATGAACCTGCATATGTCTTCTGAGTTTTTATGTGTAATGTTGATAGTAGTGAAATAATGAGTTCATCAGGAAAAATATTTTATGGGACTAGTTTGAAACACTTAGCCAGGCTTCTGAATGTTAGAGACATTTAAGGCTGTAAAACCTTAAAACAAGTCATAAAACAAGTTCTTGGGCATTAGGCAACACATTTGTAACCTTTTTATGCAGTAGTATTCTGAGATGTAGCTTTTAGAGGCATTAAATGTTTAAGAAGTCTGGTTCCTAACACCACCACCGTGAACAATTCTGACCCACCAAGGTTCTCTAAAACAGAGCATTTAATATCAAACCACTCTGTTTACATCTTAATGATTAAATTATGCGTGAATTTTGTAAAGTTGTTGGAATTCCTGTTTAATGCCACCTGTTCTTCTTAAACAAAGTAACAGGATGTAAAACGTAGCTGTTAAATCTTCATTTCAGTGTTTGAAAAAGGAGTTGAACAGTGAGCAACGCAGCCTAGTAACACAAGCAACTCAGATAAAATCTGCGGTTCAAAACCTTTTTCTACTACTATCATAATGAACATTTTCTTTTTTTTAAAAAAAAAAATCCTGAAATAAGCAGTGTTTTCATAAATAACACCAGTATTGTACTCATGAGATGTAGCTAGATTGTACAGAATGTGGCTTATATCTGAAAAAGGTAGACTGCAGAATATTTCTGCAGTAGTGTTTTCTCCTTATGCTTGAATCATTACTACGTTGTGAAAAGCTTGATATAGAGCAGTCCTGAGCCTTACCTGACAAGAAAATATTAAAAGATTTTTCTCCAGTGAGGTTACAGAGTGTAAGACCACTTGTCAGTGTTCAAAGAAATGTTTGTGTGTGTGCGCATCTGTGTGGAAGGTACAATTCTTTAACCTTGACACCCATAACTGCTTCTCCTTGACTGAATGCCTCTTATCACCATGCAGCAACCTCCACACTCTCCTCCTGTCATCCATAAAATATAATACGGTGGTGCTTTTAAGGTGCTTACTCTTCTCCGCATACGGGAGGATATAGAACAAGCACGTTTGCTTGTAGGTTGAAAGTTGTTTGTTCTCTGTGCAGTTGTGGTTGCGTGAAGCATAACCATCTTTCACTATAGCTCACACACTCTTGACAAACACGTTGTTCTTACATATCTTCCTCTGTCATGCATAGGTTTAAATAATCAGCTGTGTGGTGGATGATGTAGCAGAGCTTTTGCAGTGAAGTGCTACATTAGGGTGTAAACTGTCTCCAAATAATACTGCAGTATACAGTATTACCGGTGGGTGGAGCTTGTCTTGCATTGTTATAAATTGGAAACTTATGTCTGCTTAATCCTGGCCTATATTACACGATTTTAGCCCATTTTAAACCCCAATTTAATCCGATTGGCAATTTTTGACAATCTGAAGTGATTTTCCAGGTCAAGAGCTCGATCGGAAGCGACTGATGGTGCACATGATTTGGTAGCGTGAGAGGAGAAACGAGTGAATCTTTATTTCTCTGATCAATCTCTGACGTGAACTCTGGAGGAGGCCCTCTGATATTATCAAAGATATTTGATATTTATGATTAAAAACGATCACGAGTTTTGTAGCGTGAGATGGTAAGTGAGGTGCTGAGTGAGTGATTCAAACAACAACCAATCAGAGAGCTAGAAGAGTGGAGAAACAGGCTAAGAGACATGCGTGCACAATGCCTGAACAGTGGAGAGCGAAGACAGAGGAGCCGTGTGCTAAACACAGTCAGATAATGGCCGTTATCATGCTTATAATGTATGGATCCATCTGTCAAGGCACTTTCTTTACAGTTTCAAGTCAGCTGCCAGTTTGTAGTATTGATCCCCAGTCTGTGCTTTCACTGATCATAAAAGCACAAACAGGTCTGGTCCAGTAAGTTTAGCTTTGTTTGTGTCATGTGGTATCTTCATCGGCAAAACTTGTGTGTTATACTCTCTTTGCTTTGAGTGCCCACAGGACAAGAAATTGTGACAAACTGACTTTAGGTTTGTGATGCTCTCTGTTTTAGAAATAGAATAACATTTTAAAAATCATGTTTATGCCCAGACTTACACCAAATAAATAAACAATGCGTGCACAATTTTCAAGCCTTCATACAATGAATGTCAAGCCATCTATCTAACAATTGCTAAATGTTAAACAGTGCTGCTAACTGGGAGAGAGGAGCTGGTTAGCATTAGCTTAGCTAGCATGATAACTCTGCTCACCACAGAACATGCCTAAAGCACTGACACAAATGACTCAAATCTGAGGGACAGACGTCAAGCAAATGGTGTTAAAGGCACGGAAAGGCGGAACAATACCTGTGGCATGGTGTGTGGACGGTGATGTTAGCTGATCAGGCTACAGACCCAAACAGTGCAAGTTTGATTCTGTAGTGTAGAAAGAAACTGTCTGAGAGAGCAAATGTCGAATAACTAGTGTTGAAAGCCAAAATCGAGCTTGTTCTGTGGTGTTTGGGATTGGACCAATTTGGCTAAGCTAACGATTACCTAGTTAGCAGGTCAGATGTGCCACACCCACCACAGTGCAGGCTTTATTCCAGCAACTGATGCTAAAATCACACCCGTTTAGAAGATAGAGCACAAAGTGGAGTGACTGGTGGTAGGGTGAAAGCTGAAAATGAACGTGTTCTGTGTGGTGTCTGTAGTGCTTAGCCAGTGCTGAGTTACTGCCAGTCTTTGTTTTTTTATTTTTTTCCTGACTCTTATTTTTCCCCTCTTTCTCTTAGTGCCACCTATCATTTTGACCTCACACCGCCAAGCAGTGAGCTGCTCTAAAATATAAATGTGTTTTTCAGACATGCAATAGAAATTTGACATCATAATTTTGAAATTATTTTTAAATACCTTATTACCAGTGTAACACCTGACCCCGGTACTGTGTGAAAAGTTCAGTGTTCTAAGCGTTACCTGACAAGAAAATACTGAAAGATTTTCTCTCCAGTGAGGTCACAGAGTGTAAAACCATTTATCAACGTTGAAAAAGCTGTTTGTGTGAGTATGCGTCCGTGTGGAAGGTTCTTTAACCTTGACACCTAAGTCTCATAATATAGCTTCTCCTTAACTGAATGCCTCTCTCATATCACTGTGCAGCAACCTCCACACTCTCCTGCCTTCATCCATAAAACATAATATGGTGGTACTTTCTAGTTGCTTTCTCTTCTACTCATGGGGAGGATTTGGCACAAGAACATGTTTACTTGTGGGGTCAAAGTAATAGTTGGTTCTCTATGCAAGTTGCTTGAAACAACCATCTTTTGTTATAGTTCACACGCTCTTGACAGACATATTACTGTTACTATCAGTGTGTGGCTCATTATGTAGCATTACCGTTGCAGTGAAGTGCTGTGTGCTTTTCTCCCAGCCCTCCCTCTGGACAGAAAGGTGCCTAGACGGGGATAAATAATTTAAATAATTTTATTTATAAAAATAACCATTTAGGACAAAGAGGCATTCTACTTGACTTTCAGTCATGTGCATGCATGGCATTTAAGGGGAAACAACTTTTATTTATATTCAACTTGTCACCTTTTTTGTTTTCTCAAATTTAGGTTGTAATATCTTATTTTTTTTTCCTAAGGGGGAAATTCTATTTGTGAATGGAGCATGTCTGCCTAGGCCTAATCTCACACATTACTGGCTAAAGGTTTCTACATTAAGCACTATGGCTGGCATTAATGACTGGACTGCTGGTGATTTTATGACTGTATATTTTACAGATTTTAGATGTTGCACACATGATTGTCATGAAAGCATCATAAAACAGATTTAACATCGTCCCATGTACTATTTTGCACGACTAACTAGTATTAATTTTATTGCACTGAATTTAATATTACTGAAATATTTGCCTCTTCCACAAGACATTCTGTTTACCAACATGTAACTTAATGTTACCTTTAGTTGGCTGACATTGGCCACTTAGGCTAGTTAGTTAAAGTCGAACAGTCATGTTTTGCTCTTTTTAGTGTCAGAAGGTGCTGCGTCATGCCGCAGGTTAAAAATGTGTTTTTTGACATCAAAGGCATTTCAGAGAATATATTGAGGAAAGAACTTACAGGTGACCTTTTTAGGATTGGTTTAAACAGAGGGAAGACTCATCTCCCAAGAATCACTGCAGATACATGACTCTTCCATTCATTTAATCCCAATCAGTCATTCAACCCCTTCAAACTCACTCCACAACCATCCACTAACAAACCTCCTTCAAACTCATGATAGAAAAGGCATCCTTACCATCCAGGAAAACAGAACTAGCCACAGCTTTAGTTGCAGTTTAATGTGGTAGAGTGACGTGTCTTCATATTTTGTTGTTTCTTAATCAACGGAAAACCATATCATTTTTAAATTCATTTGGAAGCAACAGAAGAGAGACTGCAGCTGCAGCGCGAGAGAGAAGCACACACTGGAGTCTATGAGCTCAGCTTATGAATAAAAAAGAAGTTTACCTCAGAATATTTAACTTAACTCTGCTGAGCTGAGACAAACATTTTGTAATATTATCAAGCATTTCTCTTAAGCTGTGCTGGCTCAGTTATTACAGACAGCCTGCCTCAGCTTAGGTTTTTTGTTACTGCCGAGTGTCCACAGAAATAGTTTGAATCCGATGCTGTTCAAAGCCTTCAAAACTTTCTTGAAATCGTCTGGCTTGAAGTGTTTTAAACACATGCAAATTGTAATGCACGTGAATGTTACATGGCTTTTTTTATATCAGTAAACGTCGCTTCAACAGTGAAAAATGAGTGTTGGCCATTTTTTTCTAGAATTGATATAGTCCACGTGAGTTAGCTGTGTCGAGGTCTGCTCATGGCAGCATTTGTGACAGTCATTGACCATCAAATTAGAATCAGCCCTTAGGTGTTCTAGACTAGGCAGTGAGTGTTTTGGGCCAAAGGCAGGAGCTGTACTTTGGCTGCTCAGTTTTAAGACACCTAGCTTCAGTAAACTTTGGCCAAAATTAATGACCTTTCAAAAAGGACACAATGGTTAGTATAACATTACAGTTAACCTTGATCAGTGGGCTCTGTGATGTGATTGATCATTGAGTAGCTGTCTACAGCTCTGTCATTATTTGCTGTGTTTGTCTGTCGATGCTCATGAGATGCAGAACTGTCCTAAAATGCCTGAAGCCTTTGGCAGGGAGTCCTAAAGTCTACTCGATCCTACAGCTCTGCTGAATTACTCGGTGTGCTTGACTGTGAGTGACCTGCCCCAAATCCAAGTGTAGTTCTACAGCAGTGCATCGTCTGAGCATCTCTGTGGCAAATCCAGCATTGTACATTTGGCAGTCATTTTCAGTGTCTTTGCTGAACGATTGGCTTTTAAAATTTGAATGTAGCTTCATTTTTTTTTCGAATTGTAATTTTAACATTGGTGTTATAATGTACTGCAGAACTTTCATCATCCACAGATGGATGCTTTTGCTTTTGGTGCCAGTTAATGAAACAAGATTGCATGATGTGTGTTAGAGTTGCACTTTTAATTATATACTAAGCTAAATGGCAGTTTTAACCACAGCAATTAGGGAAATTAATGTATCTCAATTAAAAGTACACCCCCTAGATTACAACCAGGACTTTGTTATGAATTCTAATTATGAGCTAATGAATGTCTCACATTTTCTGTGATTGTGCTATAACTGCACCAGCCTATCTCAGATTCCAGTTTACTGTTCTGACAAATTGCATGTTCCTTAAATAGAGATGGCACTGATCCAGTACCAGGTATTGCTATTTGTGCTGATATCAGCAAAAAATTTCTGGATCAGATATCAGAGAGAAAAAATAAGAACAGATCTGTTGAAGGCAGATCTAACCATTTGAAGCCTATAAAACAATCAAATATCATATTCTTTACTTTTTATGTTACAGGTTTAGAGGGAATCATTCAGTAAACGATTTACTTTACTTCAAGGCCTAACAGTGAATTATAATGGAGGAGCAGTTTATCCTGTTTAGCATGCTTCAGTTTTAGACTAGTTTTTAATAAAATAATTTGTCAGCCCCTTAGTTTAAACAAAACCAGGTTCTTCGTTGATGTACTCTCTGAGGTCCATTCAAGCAGTGTTAAAGTCCATTAACAGATCAGATTTTAGGACCATTCATTTGTTTTATAATATAATTGAGATCTTACACTTGTGCAGTCACATAGACCACCATACACACAGTCACAGAGACACCCATACCATACATGTATACCAGAGAGGAATCTTCAGGGCCTTCTAGGCCTTCAGGGATTTTTGATTTCCAACAAAAGGGACCAGTTTGGTAAGAAAAACACGGTCACTCTAAGCCTTCTGGAAGTCCCAGATACGTCATTGACTGTGAATATGGCCTAACCAGTAGTTTGTTAGAAACAGAAAACAGTGGCGGGAGCTTTATACCAGGTCTTTCCACTGAAAGAGTTACTGTGAAACGGCTACAAGGTAAAATGTATGCTAATTTGTCTGTCACAAGCTTCAAGTAAAACACAAAATGTCCTTTAGAAGCTTTAAGTCTTTAATTTGGAACAGCCAAATAAAAATGTTCATGCAAATCGCTGTTGAAGTAGCACTAACAAACTACTAAAATCCCATAGGGTCAGAAATTAGTGTTATCGTAGAGGAGGGTTTTTTCCCTCATTTTCTTTGACATTTGTATCTCAAATTGGTGCCATTGATGAATACGCAATATTGCACAGACATCTATTTTTGTAAACATTCAAAGAGACGCATTCATAAATTAAAAAGAGTACGCAGAGCTTTTGGTAAAGTGCAGAAGACAACAGAAGCCACACAAGTTATCAAATACTTAATAAAAAGATGTAATGATGTCTAAAATATAGCAAGGTTTTTATTATCAATTCTAAAACAAGTGATTCACTGAAAATGATTCAGGTGAATTGGCAGGACTTCAGGGTGATGCATCAATTAAATTTGTGAATCAGTGTTTCACTGCTGGCTTGCCAAGCTTTTCTGCAGATTTCTGTTTCATAGCTTGAAAAAAGCTTAAAAAAAAACTCAAACTGTGTAAGGTTTGGACTGTCGTCTGATGAAGTTATTTATTGCGATCAGAGCACCAAAGCATTTATGTGAAGACGTTTCAGGGCAGCAGAATTTATGAATGGCTGCTGTGGGCATATACACAGCTGAAGGACACTGGTTCTTGTTTTTTGGAGTTGGGATCACCGGGTGCAAGTGGATTTGCACTCTGGCTGTATCATGCGCCTTTGGGCTGAATGTCAAACGGCTGCCTGCGGTTATTAATCCGGGAAAAACAGACTAAGCCTTAATTCTGCACACTCCCAGTGGAAACGCTGCCAGCCCCATTTGCCCTTGCTGGGTAAATCCCCCCATATGCTTTTGGAGCTGGACCAATTCATGAATTTAACACGAAAACAAATGTAGACTAATCCAATGACTAATGTAACAGAAGCTGGCTTATTAGCCTAGTAGTAGGGTTCGCCCAAGCAGCATTTTACAGGCAGCGAATACTCGCTGGTGTTTCTGAAGAAGTACTCGAATACTCTTTCTCAGTGCTGTCCTCAAAGGCATTAATATTTATAGTTCATAATTAATCTTAATTGTAAGTGTTTGTTCATTTTTGTTTGATTTTTAATCAAAATACTTCAATTTTCAGTTTGTAACAAATGTTTTTCATCTGGAGGAAGATGAGTCTGACCTGTTTTTTGCTTACCTAGATAGCAGCGATGATACAGAAGTAAATTCAAGATGTAAACCTTTTAAAATCTTTGTTCGGCGATGTGTGTTCATAGTCAGTTTAGTTTACTAAATGGATAGACAAGTTCATATTCCATTGCTAATTTAGTGGTCCAAGTTCAAATTCCAGGGTGGGTGAAATAGCTTCGATAGGCGATCATAAATCTCATTCAGGATTGATGACTTGGCGAGTTATTTCAGTGTTTTATTCTAAACACTCGAAGATGTATAGCTGTCCATATCTTCTGTGAATCAGATGCATTGATTAGCTCGCTTGATGTCTCTGTGTGTCTCAAAACTGTAGGAATATTTACCCTGCATTTGGCTGTTTTTTCTTCTTTAAACATTGTTTACAATTTTAATATCTTTCACTACCTTATCTTTACCTAGTGTTACCTGGGTATGATGTGACTTTTTTTGTATAGCCTAATATCTAACATCAAGTAGTTGACATGTTTCTCCTTGTTTAATGATTTTATATAAATGATTTCTGTTCTGATTGGCTTCTGTGTTTTTGCTGCATCCAGGGTGAAACACTGCTTGTAACTCTGGTGCGAATGGGCAGGGCTAAACTGCTAGACGCTAAACAGGGGGATGTTTGTGAAAGTGTTGTTTTTCTTGGCATCACAAAATAATAGATTCAAAATGGGCTTTTTTGCAGCTTAATTTTCATATATCGACCATATGGGCTGGAAAATGAATGGTATGTTTTGAAATTTTGATGGTTTACTAGTAGTGGGTAGTGTGGCCAAGAATGTATATCACAGTTTCGGTAAGTACCATGGCATATTATTCTGGGATGTCCCTTCAGTTTGAATAGCAGTTCGAAAGCCATATTTATCAAAAGCGCACAGTGGCCTGGCAAAAACAGTGCTAAATATTGTTTTACGTCCAAATTTCAAACTCATTTGTCTCATATCCTGGAGTTTCGTCTACAATTGTCAGGCGTTGCTGGAGTTTGGTAATCACACTGTAAGTTTTAGAAGCTGTGAGAAGTTATAGAGCCTTTCGGCTTATTCTGTGGACCAGACTCGAGACCATGGCATCGTCTGAAGCTACTGGCCCAGCAAGGGGTGGCATAGGCAGTGCACACAGAGAGCTGGCTATTACATTCTGATGTCTGCGCTTTCAACAGCAAACTGGACTAACTTCCTCCACATTAGATGAGGGACTTCTGCATGTTTTGCACATTATGTACGTTGCATTATCTGTGCATTTTTGTGCCATATCAGTATAGCAGTAATGACAAATCTCATACCATAAGAAGAATTTCAAGCAGTTTACAGCGCCCACTACTAGTGTTTACATACTGTTTCATTTCAAAAAAGCAGGAAAGCAAAGAAAATGTAGTTTTCCCTTTAAATGAATAGACACATTCACACAATCTTTGACAGGGTGTGTGGGCAGGGTGTAATGGCAGGGTCTGTGTGTTGGAGATGCTGCGAGATGAGAAAAGGACCGCCTGCTGTTTAGAACTGAGGACTTTTAGAGAGAATGTGTCAGCTGTCCATCTGCCCTGAATAATAGTAGATTCATGCTTTTTGTTCTCTTCATACAGTCACACGCGCGGTTAGCTGATGTGGCCTGTCACGTATGGGCAGCCAGCTCAGTGCAGCGACGGCGTAACAAGATGATAAAATCAGCGTTTGCTCTGTTTAAACTCCCCATGACGAGGGCGTTCCTGCCACTGAAGGCTTTGGCCTCAGAGACCCACAGAGGCTGAATAGAGAAGGAATAGAGAGGAGCAAGAGAGACCTATATTGTCAGACTGCAGTGTCTTTTGTACCGATCTTCAGTTATAGTGTCTGTTGAAATACTTAGCATGGAGCGCAGTGAAATAAACTGGCCCTGTTGCAGCTCTGTTTCAATACATACATTTATATAATATGTGGGAATGTATGTGCGTGTCACATTGTCCAGCTGTTCCATCTGTGCTCAGGCCGGGTCACTAACCTTCGCCGTGGGCTTTGTGAGGCATTTGCTGATGGAAGATGAGCTTACTAGGTCAGTCAGTGCTGTCTGACCCAGAGAACTATTTTACTTCCAGTAGAGAAAGTCTCCTCAACTGTATGTGCAGCAGTGTGGTCGCTGATCTGGAAGGAAAACGGACTGGACTGATATTTGTCATAAGGTCAGCTTGTCAGCATCACGTCTGCTTCTGTCTGCCAGAGTCTTGCTGGCCTAGTTTCATATCTGATGACGCTCTTGTGTTTTCTCAATTAGTGCAAGCAAAATTGCTTTCAGTTTTGTGTGTTATTTATGCTGTGTGGCTATGGGAATACAAAATGTCATATTCAGAGCAACTGTATAATGTGATGCTGGAGTCAGTTAGCAAGCTAAGTAGTTAACTTTAAGGTGCCCTTGAGCGGAATCCAAATGAACTGTTCAGCACAGTGGGTACTTGCTTTGAGCCTGAAGTTGCCTGGCTAACGTGCCAAGCTAGCTTTACAGATACCACTCAAGGACTGTTCATTAGGTTAATGGTGTAATATATTATTATGCTACTGTCTGTTATGGGCTTCTTACCACTTGTTACATATCACTACCTGTCATGCTATTATAGTTTAGGTCAACTTTCCGCAGTTGAATTGTGGTTTTGTTTTGGCCCATTTCTTTTTTCAAACAGTCTTCAGTTCTGCAAGGATACGAGGGCCCCTCTGGTGGTCTTGCAGTTTCAAAATTTGTTCAAGTCAGGAGATTGTCTTGGCCATGCAAGCACTGTCACTTTCTTAAAAAAAAAAAACAAACTAGCATGTTATATTGGCTGTATGTTTGGGTTGTTTGTGTTATTGAAATATCTCATCTTTTCCCCAGATTCAGTTTCTTGGCTGATAAGATTAAATTATCCTCTCATATGTCCCTTACATCACTCCATTCGTGTTTTCTTTAATGACCCAGTAGCATTTGCAGAGAAGCAGCCTCATATCATGATGCTCCCAGCTTTGTACTTCCATGTGTCATGTGTATATGGTGTTTTTGGGACAGAATGTTGGCAAAAATTGGAGGATAGATCCAGAGTGTGACCTTTCATACAAATAAAATGTCTTTTTTTTATTTTTGTACTTTGATGAAAACCAAATGCATTCCTATTTCTCATTAGGGTGAAAAGGGTTATTGCCACCATTCTGTAACGCTCACAACAGTTGCTACGAAAGAGCACATTTATGGGCAGATTTTTGACTCTTATTTAGTGAACCAACTAATTATGCCTACAGTTTCCTCTCAGTTTGCCCCATCACAGAGCTGACATCATTTAATGGGTCATTAATTAATTTCTGGAACAAGCGATTTGATGGTTCCCAGTCTCGGCACTGGACTATCGTGTGTCCTGCACATTTTTTGTGTTTTACTGCTGAAATACCTCCATGACTCAGGAAGGGCTTTTTAATTAGTGGACTAGTTGAATCAGGTTTTAGCTAAAATGTACCTGGCAGGGAACAAACGCTGTGGTGTATTGATATTATTTTCTTGCAAAACTGTTTGTCATTATAGAACATTTTGGATCGCTATTTAATTTAGGTAAATGGTCAAGGCAGTTATTAGCTATCTAACAAATGCTAGTTTTGATGCTAACAGAATCCAAATGTGTTCGCCGCACTGATAAATGCCATAATAGCCAACTTTCTCTCACAAAAGTAACAATGCTTTTGCCCTGCTGATCACTGTAGTCATACATGACAGGAAAGTTCTTCTTGTCTCTTGGCTCTTCACAGTGTTCCAGCTCAGCATTGTAACTGTTTGTCTGTTCTCTCTCTGTCTTTCTGCAGTCACCCCTGACCTGTCTCCAGAGAGCCCTCTACTCGGCACCCTCCCACTCCCACCGGCTCGCTCCCGCGCGGCTGGCCCCAGCGGAGCCGGCGCCGCCCCACCACATCCGGCTCCGCTCGTGCGGTCCCACCGCAAACGAAGCGGAGAGGCCGGCTGCGCCAGCCCCCCGGCCCACGGCGCCATGGAGGTGGGTATGCGAGTGGTGCGCGGCTTCGACTGGAAGTGGGGCAACCAAGATGATGGCGAGGGCCATGTGGGCACTGTGGTGGAGGTGGGGCGCCAGGGAAGCACCACCACACCTGACAAGACTGTGGTGGTGCAGTGGGACAGCGGCACGCGCACAAACTACCGCACAGGCTACCAGGGCGCGTATGACCTGCTGCTCTATGACAACGCACAGATTGGTAAGTGCCTCTAGAACAGTGACAGTTTAACCCTCCTTGGTCTCCATGAAGTATACAGGATGAAATTGTCTTTGACCTTGCACATCAGTTTTTTCTTACTTGTAGCTTATTAAAACCAGTGAAAATATTGTGGCAGAAGTGCAAATTCTAAACCTGCAATCCATGCTTCCGTCACAGTTTTTCACTGAAACAAACATAAAGATCGGAAGTGCAATATGAAGTTCTGTAAGTTCAGTATTGAAAGTTTTCATGAATTATTGCAAATAGAACATGAAATAAGTATGTTTAAATAAAATAGCAAAGTAAAAATGGTCGTAAAATGAGTGCACATAGATTTTAGAGGATTTTGTGATTTATCAACTTATCTTTGACATACCTACACGATCAAACTCGCGTCTGGTAATATTGAGTGTAAATTTGAGTGTAATAGTTTAACAACCTAAAAAGAAATGCTTGATATGCAGTTAACTAACCAAAACTATGACCAGGATTTTCTGTAATACAAATAGAAAATAATAATAATACTAATAATTTGTGCACACATAACCATCCAATGCAAACATGAATGTGCATATTTTACATGCACATTTATATAAACAAATGCAGCAACTATTCCATGTTTTTTTTGAAGATGTATCACACTGTGCTTGTGTTTTATACTGCTGGCAGCGCCCAAAAAATAAACAGTACAAAACGCAACTAGTGCAGAAGCCTCTCATACACTGTAATAATAAAGTGATTAAATATGTTTTTTTGGCAAAATAATAACATCAAACTATCATTTTCTACCTTGTTAAAAATCATTCATCAAAATGAGAAGTCATTTTGTTCTTTCCAGTCTTTGTGATTTTAACACTAAAAGGTTTTGTCAGTAGGGGAAGCAGTGGGGGGATCAGAAGTTAAATTTTAGCTGCTAATACTAGATTGAGGAACGGATTGCTATAGTCATTATTTTCAGGTTCGAGTTCACATTATCGATATGGAAAAAATTGATAGCTAGATATGAAAACTTTTGGACAAAACTGGTACTCTTGGTTGTTGGTGGAAAGTTTTGGTGGCTGAAATTTTGATGCAAACATTTTAGAGAAAAACAGCCTAATATTTTGACTGGAAATGACAAAGATTATACAGGCCTTCAAAAGAGTTTCAAAATTTAAGACCTTACCTGTACATTTAATGGTAACAGAAATGCAAAACATGAGTGACTAAAACATGCCCCCCCCCCTCACTTTTATCACCAGTCTACGCAGACATGTTCAAACTGTTTGAGCAGCAGGGAGTAATGTTGGCCGTGCAGAACTATTTCAAGGTTTCTATGAAGGACATTAGATAGGTGATTTATTAACACTGCTTATGTCAAGTATCAAGAGGATGCCATATCTAAGAACTTCTCCATTACAGATTTGATACCACTTGGAAAAAAACACAACATTCTGCTCGATACGTAGGATACAGCCAAAAACAGAAGCAGGAAACTGCCTGCTAGAATGCTAACGCTATCTGTAGCCTCAGTTTATGAAATGCCAAACAGATCACAAACGACAGAGCAAAAGTTCCTATTCAGATTTTCTGTTCTGCCTTAAATGGTGCAGCAGTTACATGTACAAGAAACTGCATGTACATGTTCCATGTAACTACTGCACCATTTAAGGTGGAACGGAAAATTCAAATAAGAAGCTTCATTCTTCTTCGTTAGAAATTCATTGCCTTGTATGACCAACCGTTCTCTGTGGTTGAGGACATTTAGATTCCATGGCACATACTGTAATAATTTTAGTATGTTTATTTTACATTTTTAATAATTTGTTTATTTTACATTGTGTTTTGTGTTTTATGTTTTACATTTTAATTTATTGTCAGCTTTTTACAGCTTTCGGTTTTGGTTTTTGGCAGACTGTGTCCTGAACTTTGGTTTCCATTTTGGCTGAGAATTTTCTTTTCCGTGCATCACTTTTGATTATTGTCTTTGTCATTTAATTGTCCAGGCTTGCTGGGACATCTGTTGGGATGTAGTGCACACTCAACAGAGTCATAAATGAAATGTTTTGATTTTTTCAGAGGGAGTGGAATTGTAATTATGATTCCCCAATGATCTGGCGGCACAACTAGGAGTCTAGGAGCTTAACAAGAGCATAGATTGATAAACCACAAATTGCTTTGGGTCCCTTTGACAGAACCAAACATGAAGGTTTTGGAAACAGGCTCTGGTTTAGGTGACTGGGAACCCTGTTCATCTTGTTCTTTCACTCACATCTCAATCCTCTACGGAAGAAATGCCATCGCTTATAGCGCTCGTTATGCCCGGAGCCTGGGTGATTTTCTTTGTTGTTAATCCCTGTCTGTCTGAACACACCTGCTGTCTCTCGCTCCCTCCAGTGGTGCAGGTCTGTACTGTGTAAGCACTTGTGGGTTATGATTGCCCACAGCAGCAGGTTAACTTGCATGATGCAGATAAAGCCTTTAGCTGCAATGTCTCTGTCTACTTATTCATTTCTCTCTTTATCCATCTCTCTCTCAGTCTGAGCGGTTTAGCCACCGAGGGCCCATCTGTATTTATACCCAAGTAAAACGCTTACTGCTAAACGGAGATGCCTTTTTCCCCCGCCTCATTAAAAGCAGCATTCTTCTGCCTCAAATGATATGCTTCAGATTAATGGAGCGAAAGAGCATGGGAAAGAGTGAGTGAGACTCAGAGTTTTCAGAAGCGACGCGTTCCTAAAGGGCAACAGCTCTGCTCATTAGCCAGCTCCTTTAAGTGAATGCAGCACTGTTTGGGCTCTGACTGTTTCAAGTCCTTTCGCCTCATGGGCTCGTCACGACCGAGAGCAGCTCTCTTCTCCTCAAATGTCCGAGAATAACTAGTCCCTGTACACTCGTGTTACTTGGTCGTGTCTTCAGAATGAGGCCAGTTATAGATTTAGCCACTTTTTAAGTGTCTACAGTAAATCCATGCAATTCTTTGATTCGTTAGAATCAAAGTTTTGAAACCTTGTTCATGAGCTCAGCAGGAGAGCAGAGACCAGATCATCCTTTATTTCCCATACTGGAGCTGTAATTGTGGAAATTTTGTGTAGTCACATTTTGGAGCTGAGGGGTTGACCGAGATTAGGCCCACTTCAGTCCAAGCTGTTGTGTAAGTGTGAAACGTTGCGGTATTCAGTAAATGAAGAACCGAAATCAGCTTTGTAATTAGTACCTATGAAACTGGCATCAACTCCTTATTCAAGAAATGAGGAAGCGTAATCAAAACAACAGTTTTAAGAAAATTTGATTTCACTTTAGGGCTGCATGATATATCGTTCCTTGATGGTTATCACAACATAAGTCTTGGCAGTACTGATACAGAAGCAGAATGCATTATGCAAAAATAGCCTATCACCAATCACTGAATGTTTTATAGTGTGTTGTCAGTGTCTTAACCAGTCACAGATGTTCTTTGAGTGTTTAAATTTATTGGGACATTCACAATTCTCACGTTTCGTGAGAAAAAACCTCACACTAGGCCTTCTGAAAGTCCGTGATACGTCACTGACTGCAAATACCAGTGGTAGTCTAACCGTTTCAGTCATCTGTTAAAAAGAGAGCATAAAAAGAAAACAGTGGCTGCTATTTACCTTTTGTTCAGACCAAGTACATGTTATTTAGTACTTACTGATACAGATACATACTGTGCTACCTACTTAGCATTAAGTAGTTGTTTGTCAGTGTACACAAGGGTAGTGTACTATAACAGTTAAATCATTTAAATCTAGGTGATTTTAAATGAGGTGCAATAGCTAGCTATGTTACATTAGTTAGCTTGGATCAAGTAGCGTTGCAGTGGAGAAGAGCGGGTTTTGTTCCACATCAGAAAAACGCTTCTGTATACTGTAAGTAAAGTACATTTCATGGTTTTGCTTCAGTGCTCTTTATCTGTCTGAGCAGTAGTCTGTATGCTGCAGTGAACTCAAACTTCTTTATTTGGAAAAAAAAAAACCTCCTTATAACTTCAATATGTATGGCCGGAGCTAAACTGCTGTAGGCTGAATAGTCGGATATATTGGTTGCGGTGACATCAGAAAAACGGGCTATTGTTGCAGCTTAGTTTCCACATGTGGATCGTATAGTGAGTGAATGGTACTACATTAAAATATTTTATTTAAGAAAAGTAGAGAAAGTTCAGTTTTTCATGATATAGACCTTTTTAAGAAGCTTGAGGTGCTGGATTTAATCACAGTTCATTCTATGGAATTGAATCAAATTGTTCTTAATTTACAAAGATTGTCTTTGAATTTTTTCACGCAGTTGCTGTTCATTGTTTTTTTTCATTCGGCTTTTTGTGTACCTGCTCCTCTTTCTAGGTGTCCGCCACTCAAACATCATCTGTGACAGCTGTAAGAAGCATGGCATAATGGGAATGCGTTGGAAATGTAAGGTGTGTTTTGACTACGACCTGTGTACGCACTGCTACATGAACAACAAACACGACCTCTCGCATGCCTTTGAGCGCTACGAGACTGCACACTCGCAGCCGTGAGTATACCAAACCCTCTTCTCTTCTCTTCTCTTCTCTTCTCTTTTCTCTTCTCTTCTCTTCTCTTCTCAGCTGCCTATATTCCCCTCCTTCTCTTTCTAGCTTTTTCTGTATCTCTCTCTCTTTCTAGCTTTCTCTATATCTCTCTCTCTCTTTCTCTCACTCTCTTGCGCTCTCTGTCTCTCTCTGTTCTGAATCACTCTTCCGCATGGCTAAACTCTAAACCTCTCTGTTCCCGCCAGCACTGTCTGAATGTCAGGTTGTTCTCCTCATTCTCCCAACAAACGTAGCATGCTATTATATAAACCATGGTTAATTCAGTTGCACCATTTTAAGCACCACATGACGTAGGACTGGACAGTATGCCGGTTGGTACAGTATACCATTTTAAATTCTTCCTCAGTTATGACTTTTGTCATAACCGTTTTGCTATACCAGTATGTCGCAAATACACATATAACGTGAAATACCAACAGCGCAAACCCATGTATGCAAGTGGTTCAAATAAAAATGTAGCCAACCCTCGATCACCTCCCGCTGTCTGTTTGCTACATTTGAAGTAGTCCATTTTGTTTTTGAGCTGCCTGACTATCAGCTGCGTCAGATGACGCCATGGTCAGGCCTTGTGTGCAGAACAAACCAGCTGTTCCTAAAGCGTGAATGACTAATATTTTCCAAATTCCGGCAATCTCTGACAGTCAGAGGCATGAGTACGAAACAAATGACTTGAGAAACTTGACGAAGCTGAAGTTGGCTTCTTATTCAGATTTCTCGTTCCTCCCTAAATGGTGCAGCAGTTACATCCTGGTGCCTGCGCACGTCTATAATGTAACTACTGCTCCATTTAAGGTAGATTGGAAAATTTAAACAAAAGGCTGGTGACAAAAAACCCAGCTTTAAACATGTAGAAATTCAAACATAAAATAACATTTGCTGGGTCTGGAGGGTTATTGTGAGAAAGCAGCATTGACATAGATGTATCTGTATATTATTCAGGTTTGTTTTTACCATTTTTCATGATAAAACTATTTCAGACTATTTGGTAAAAATGCATTAAAAGGTGAAGGGACATTCAAGAATTATAAGCCACTGTCAGTCTGCAAAAATAAGTATACTTAAGCATCTAAAATGGTTTTATTTGAAAACATATATACCGATGTAAAGAATTGGAGTCATAAGCAGGCACAGTAAAGCTTTATTAGGGACAGTCCAAAACTCATAGTCATCACAGACAGGGGTCAGAAAACAGGCAGGCAACATCACAGGCAAATCTATTATTAAAAATCCAGGAACAAAGCGAGAGTCAAGCACAGAAGTCCATGGCTCAGAGCTTATGGATGAATACAGAGACTTTGCAAAGTCCAAGATTAAACAAAGGGGTATATATATATATGTGAGCTAATGTCCATTAAATGAGTCACAGATGAGCATGGTAAATAGTGAGCAGAGCTTTAAGGGGGGGTGTGACAATAAAAAATGGGACCGTCCATGTGCTGACGCTCCAGGGGGAGAAGCCAGGGTAGAGCCAGAGTGAAACAATGCAGAATAGGGCAGGTCCAAATGGAGTCTGCCCAGAGTGGGGGGGGCATTGTGACAACCGAAACCATCATTTTAATTGTATCATGAGATAAATTTTTGGCCATATCACCCTCTACTAATGTGAAGGCAATTTGATGCTTAGGGGCGGTGCACGTATCTTAGGATACAGTAGAAAGAAACACAGTGTAGTTACTGCGGATGTTCTGTAGTCTTGCACTGTGCAAACATATATATTTGATGTGTGCTTGCCTGTTGTAAGCAAAGCATGTAGCAGACTGTGAAGTTGTAAAGACCCTTTGTTTTCGCTGTTGTGTGTTAGAGGCATCCCATTCAATAAGCTTATCCTAAAGGGAAAATGCCTTTGTTGCTAGAAGCTGGATGGCATAATTAAAAAATGGGTGCAGCTGTTTATATATTTATTTATTTATTTATACCTTTGAATTAATGATGACCTTATGCTCATATACCTCACACAAAACAGTACCACCAGGTGCTTCTGAGCATCAACTAATTTTTGAAGCATTTAGAGAGCATTTTATAAATCTTAAGGAATGCTCACCTTGTGGTTTTAGTGAAATTTTTCACCTGTGGCATGCAAATTAGCACCTGGGCAGCTTGTGAACACCACACAGGTGTGACCGAATTCCTTGGGAGTTGTATTATGTCCTGCACTAGAGCCATGTACAAGAGCTAGGACAGGAGCCCCTTAGCATACATCTTATTTGAACTGAGTAATGTGTAATGATTTTTAACGATTTTCAACTATTTTTGGTCATTTTATTCATTCATATATGTCACCTTAGTGAACTTGTTAACATTTTACTTGAACCCTATGAGATAACATTTGACATAACCATGCCATAAACATAGCAGACGTTGTCATGAGTTATCATGATAGATTATGTCCAGTAATATAACAGTGTCACATAGAACTCGGAAATATGATAATATTTGTCGTCATCATGATTATTTGTGTCAAATTGTGTAACAGTATGCCTTTTCTGATATATATTAATATATTTTTTTGTGAACATCGTCAGTACTTAAACAACACTGACCAACTGCATGTTTCCCTAAAAAGAGAGCATGATTAATCCTGTTTAACTGTATGTAGTGCAGCATGGATTGTGAATTGTTGAATAAAAATCATTGTATTCATAGTTTTTGATAATATTTTTTAAGACTGGCACTCTGTGAGCATTCTGTCTGCTCCAACTTATCAGACCTCAGAAAAATTGAATATTGTGATGCATACTGTGTAACGTCAAAATGACTAAGTATTATGTTATAATGACAATTTTCATGCACCTCTTGTGTCATGTTACTATTACCAGTAATTGTCGTCATGATCTCTGATCTCAGGGTTCAAATAAAGTGTTACTACAAACTCTTTGCAAAGAAATAATTCAAAAAATAGCAATGGACACATCAACTTATCATTCTTGCTATATGTCAAATAGTTTGTAGACACCTGCTCATCTTCCGAAATCAAGGGTATTATTAGTGTCACCCCCTTTTTTTACTGCAGTAAAACCCTCTACTCCTCTGGGAAGGTTGAACTACATGTTGGAACGTTGTTCTGAGGACTTGATTGCATTCATTCACAAGAGCATTAGTGAGGTCAGGTGCTGATGATGTTAGTTGTTTATTAGTTCTGGATTATAAACATGACTCCAGGTCATCCCAGAGGTATTGGATGGAGCTGCATCACTCCAGAAAACACGGTTCCACTGTTTTACAAACAAGTACTGGGAGCCTTTGTACCCTTCTAGCCGGCACTTGGCGTTGGACATGGTGACCTTAGGCTTATGTGCGGTTGATTCCGAGCATCCCATTCTGTTGGCAGTGCTTTTTTATGGAGATTACACAAGCCTGCTTCAGCAATTGAATGCCTGCATCAGCGGTAGGTGCACCTTAAATTCCTGTACCTGAATTGACTGAATTAGAAGTCTGGATACATTTGGACATTAGTTTCCCAGTCACCTTTCAAAGTTTCAGATTTAGAGCCAGACAAAATGCTTAATTTAATTTCTGATTGTATATTTTTTACCAATCTCCGTGGCAGAACAGCTTATTGATTAATTTTGGATGGCTGACAAGTCTGTCATGTCCTCGCTGCTTCTCCCTCTCCCTCATCTCTCTCTGTAAATGATGTTGCTTTTTCCATCAACAGCAAAACACTTGACACTGTCTATAAACAAGATCACTGAACACAATTCCATTACCGGACCAAAGCTGCTGTTAAGCCTGTCTTTGTCACAGTTAGTTTGTGTTTGTATTGTGTCCTGTTGTAATGAACTCGTATACATTTTACTCTGATTGATGGCTCCTACTGTAAACAGACCACTTATTCCTCAGCTATTCCAAGCTCGCTGGTGGCCAGCTACACGCTAGAACCATTTTTGGCTACATGATATGTTGAGATTAATTTACAAAAGCTAAAAGAGAAACCACAGCTCTCTCTCAATCTCACCTTTTTATAGATCTTTTTACGCTGCTATTTTCATTCCTTTATCTTGCACAACAGCTCTCAGTGTCCTCTCGCAGACTCTCTCCCTCTGTTATCACTTTTTTTGCATCCATGCACTGATAAATGAAAGCAATTGTGCTCACCAGGGGAAGACTGGACATGTTGTAAATGGAAATTCACACTTACATGTGTAGAACATTTGGGCTCATATTTTTATGAGTACCGCAGTGTAGGTGTGAATGGAAAGCAGAGAAGGATTTTATGGGCCTTTTCATTTGTAGTGCAGCCTGTCCTCCTCTTAATGGCTCTCTCTGGCATGAAGTCTTTCTTCCTTGCGTTGATTTTAATCAGTTATTTCATTTTCAAGATGGCTTGGTGGAAATCAGTGGGGAATGCTCAGAGCTTTCTAGACCTTTAGAGAAATCCTAATGAAGTCTGTAATATTCAGTTTCTTTTCATTTAATAGAATCATCATGTACCCTGTGATAGACTGGAGACCTGTCCAGGGTGTTTTCTGCCTTTCGCCCAATGAAAGCTGGCATAGGCTCCAACACCCCCGCTACCCAGAAGGATAAGCGGCTTAGAAAATGTGCGTGTGTGTGTGTGTGTGTGTGTGTGTGTGTGTATGTATGTGTGTGTATGTGTGTGAAAATCATCAGGTTTGTTGTATTTAAATTATGTAGGTATTGTAGTAATACTCTTACTGCACTGTTACATTTTGTTACAGGAAAAAGGTTTAAAGTCTTGAAATTCCCAATGGGAAATTATCCAAACAGGCTTCTACTTCCCATGGTATCTACATCGGCTAAGTGAGCCCTCTCATTAGTCAGGACTTCAGGAGCTGCACAGAAGGCCTTGCACAATAGATTAACTATAATTAGGAAGTAACAGCGGACTCAAGTTTTGAATGCTAATGAACAGGACCATTTTTGTGAGTTACTCAAAGCTTTCTGCAAGTCCTATATACATCGCTGACTGTGAATATGAGCAGTAGTCTTAACAACTCAATTGTTGGAAATGGAAGACTGCAGCGGTAGCTCTATACCAGGACTCTTTGTTAAAATGTTTACTGTAAAACCGCTACATACAAGGTTAAATATGTGTTAATGTCTGTTACAAGCTTCAGATAAAATATATGAAATGTCTTTTACAAGCTTAAAATGGCCAAAAAATGTTTATATTCAACACCATACTATTAGAAACCACATAGGGGTGCTGGCAGAAGTTGTTTTTTGTATTGTAGAGGTTATTTTTTCCTTGTTTTTGTATCATTCTTCTCATCTTTTGACATTCATTCATCCAAATTGAAGGCCTATCTCTAATAGTCATGGTTCGCTACTGTTGTAAAATAACAGAAAAATTAATATGTATTACTAAGAAATGAATACCATACTGAGGTAGCTGTTCAATAAGGAAACATTAAGGTTCCAGACTAATGCCACCCAATTGTTGCAAGAAGAATAAAAACAGTGCACGGAACAATATTAAATCTGTTTTTGGAGCCCTTTAGAATGTTAAAGTTGTGCACTTAATCAGATAATAATCAAAACAAAAAAATATATACAAAAATACTAAAAATACACATCTCAAACTTTAATGTAAACAAAAGCAATGTAATATTTTGATGGTGTTGTGTCATTATTTAATTTTATTTCTCACTTAATTTAAAAAATATTCAGTAGATGAACCGTTTATAGTAATCGTTGTTAGTTGCAGCCCTAGTGCGAAAAAGCACAATTCAAGAAAGTTATTTCATTATTTCTTTAGCCAAAGCAATGCACCTGGCAAACAGGAGCTGTACGACACAGCGGTTATGAAACAGAAGAGAGCTTTCCCCACTCCAGTTCAAAATCCACCATGACTGTGAAAAATTTCCCAGTGCTGAGCATGAAATGGAAGAACATCATGCAAGAGTCACAATCACTCTTTCTCGCTACTACACACAACACACAGCTAGTGTAGAAAAACTTTTTCCTCAGGCACCAGAACAAATAAAGGCAATGGTTCATTCAAACTTGCAACTTTGTTTTTTTGAACAAACTCTTCAATTTAACAGCTCTTGTTTGGTTTATGTTGTAGAGAACATGTAGGACAAGAAACATCTGTTTACTACAAGCTCTAATATACTGTATTTTCCATGAGAGCCTCAACTGGAAGAGGCAGTAGAGATTTCCTTTATCTTTTTTGTGAAGGAGTGAAGAATGACATGGAAAAACTTGTGGTTCGTTAGAAATTGAGTTAGCTATGTTATCAAGGATTCCAAACCTCACTTAGCAGGAAATCTTATCCTACTGTCAGGAATGTAGATGAGATTGAATTGTCTGTCTTTGGCGCATGTCCATCTTTGATAAAGTTAGAAGTTAATGGGGGTAATTTGCAAGAAAGAGATAGAATGCGGTATTGGCCTGTTGTATCCGATTTGCTCTGCTCTTTCTTGAGAGAAGGAGCAGGCGGTGGGCAGCTTTAGGAGGTTTTGTCTTAAAATCTCATTTATCTCGCGCACACTTGAACTAACACCTGGAGTGCAGTAGGAATAGGACTTCTAGAGGAGTTTAAAGGTTTTGGTGCACACAATCAGTAATGCGATTTTGAAACTAGCCTTAGCCAGTGTTTCTATTCACAATGTGAGCTCATGATAAATTGTAGATATTTTCAACGTAGTAAAAAGAATTTCTGTCAGGGAGGGTTATTGCTGTTCCATTTGATTGATAACTGGTATCTTAGTTTATCTGTCAATGCTAAAATCAAGCTGATAGCTTTTGGTTTTGGCCAGACATACAAGAACATACTTATGTCTACCTTTGGCCAGCAACACAAGAGCAAACTTAGGTCTGCTTTTGGCCAAACCCAGAATTTGAAGTATGTACAGTGAGGCAGGTGTCAATGTTGCATGTACCTATGTTTATCACCTTGCGTGGGCACATTTGTCCTCTGAGGTAAGTGTCTGTGTTGGGCTGGCAGCATATGGCCTCCCCATATGTTTGCCAAGGAAAGGAAAGGAAACAAAACAACCCCCAGCTTGCTAATCGGCTCGGATGCGCAGCTAGCTAGCTGATGTCACGTTTGCTACCTGCTAATCCCTATCCTGTGATACCCAGCAGCCTCTCTGAGAATCCATCCCCTTCCATTACTCCTGGAAATAGACCTCCCGCGGTGGTCTTACCAGTCACGTTACAGTAGTAGTGCTGACCACCAACTGCTTCAGGTTAATCTAGCGTGTCAGTGGGTAAGCATATAGTAACTCTGCATGGGCCTCTATCATGTGTACATTGTTCCAAGCAGGCCCTGTGCTTGTGTTTGACAGTGAATTTTTAGAAAATCCCAAGACGATTATGGCTAAGGATCAGCACATCTGGCTGTGATGCCCCTGTTTATTGGAAATCTTTCAGTTACCACTTGTTGTTAAATATTGTTGACTTAAGTACAATATTGACTACAAATAATAAGCACATGAAGGGTTTCTTTCCAATGCATTATAGACCACATTAAAGTTTTTTTTTTATCTTTTCATGGTAAATGTTTTTGAGAATGGGCTTTATACTTAGAAGAAATATCAGTGCTATATTATGATAAAAAACACCTAAATTAGAGAAATAATAATATTTTCCATTATACACCATTATTCTTTTAAAAAAACTCATTATATTCAAAATTGTTATAAATATATAGCATTTTGGAATTAAACCTTTCACATGAGCATGCTAGTGTTAGCATTCAACTAATAATTTTGGCATTCAGATTTGATGTCATTTCACCTTAATTCAATAAAACTATTTCAGGGGAAAACCTTAAAGTGGCATCTGAGTGCAAATATCTTGGTATTTTAATAGATTCCAAATCAAAAAAGTAGTAAATGTTATGATATATTAGAATTTTTTTAACCATTGAAGCAGCAACATTTGACTACTGACTACTTGAGCTCTTAAATACTTAAATCTATACAGTCAGTTTATTATCAGGCTGTTAATGTGTTTGATAGAAAGTCAGGTAGTTGCCATCATTGCTTTTAAAAAATCACAGCTTATTAAACCGGGATAACTAAATTACATTTGTAAATGCGTGTCTTATTTATAAGTGCAGGTTTGGCTTTTCCTCTAACTGCTTTCATTAAGCTGAAAATACATCTGCTAGATCAGAGACCAGAGGAGATGTTGTGATGCCTATGAGGAAGATGTTATTTTGGACAGTCAGCTTTTTCAGTAAGAGCACTTGGAATGAGCTGCCTGTATATTTAAGAAATTGCACTACACTTGGCTGTTTTAAGGCTAATTTAAAATTATGGCTAAAACAAAAGCAATCTTGGCTAAAAGTTGGCTAAACTTGCATATTCCCTGTAAATCTAAATTGAATAAACTGAACTAAAACTGTTTATGTTGTCCATCTTTTTGGCCTAAACTCCTAAATGTGAAAGTAGAGCTGGGCAAAATGGCAAAAATACAATGTCATAGTACATGACTTGGCTTTGTGAAGTTTGATTTACTAGGAATTTAGTCATTTGTAATCAATATTTCAAATTCAATTCAGTTTAACAGAGCTAATCAATAATAATAACTTTGTTTCTGGAGCATTATTCATATTAGTGGCAGATCAAAGTGCTTTACAGACAGATGATGAAGTTCAACAGTAACAGAAGAAATTAGAGTTGAGGTTGATTTCTTCTATTGTATTTACTGTTCAGTAACTGCACTATAAGGGGAAAATTAATTAATAAAAAATGTTAAGACCAGTAATGTAAAGTCAAATGAAGTAGGGCTGGGCAATGTGACGATATTCTGCCGTTATGATGATCATTTTTGTTATTGTAATACACATTATGCATTTTTGAGCATATCGTGGATATCATTAGTAAATTAAGGAAAACTGCATATTACATTACTGAGACAGCATGAATAATACTGTTTAACTAGATTGAGTGTATTGCAGTATATGATGTGTTATATAATAATCATTATATTAAGTTTTTGATAGCAGTTTTTCAGCGTGTTACTACCAGTGCATTTTGTCTGTTTCAAAATATCGTGACCTGTATCGTTGAATGAAAATGTCCATATCGCCCAACTGCCAGTATGAAGCAATAACAGATAAAATTGAAAAGATAAATACAAAAAGAGAAGCAGAGTTATCATTTAAAGCTAAATGCATCTTCTCTTGTTTCTTAAAAGCCTGTAGCTTGACTGTCTGATAAAAGTGGAAGTGATTTCCACAGTTCAGAAGCATAAGGTCTCCTCACATTTTCTGTATTTTACAGATGGTATTTGCAGAAGGCCAGTTTCTGCAGATCTAAGATCATGTATTGGAATGTACACAGCCAGTATTTCTGTGTGGTATGCATGTGCTTTAAGGCCATTTGGAGCTTTAAAAGCAAGTAAAAGAACTTTAAAATCTATCCTAAAAGACCCAGGCAGCACTCTAGGATATTTAAACTGATATTAATATGTAAAAATGTCTTTTTAACAAGATCAGTTGATAAGAGTTCCTTAAGTATTGACTATATCCAAGATATGTTCAGAAAAACATATTGTGACCCGGCCTACAAAATAATGTCAAATTGCCAACTCCTATGTGAAACTTCTGTTTTTTTTGCTGTACGTTCTTTCAAAGTGGCTCTCCATTATAAGATGAATAGGTGTCCTTAAATTCTCAGTTTTGCACTCAAGCAAGTCACATCCTTCTTGAAACTCTCTTGGTGACTAGAATATAAAGTGCGCTCTGATGTAATTGGGGTTTAGGTTTTGTTATAGTATGGTGCTGTGTGTTTTTTGATGGTGACGTGAGGTAACCTCCCTGGACACTAGTAGATTTTAGTGTGTTAATTGAATCTCCATGTTAACAGAGGAATAACTTAATCTCGCTACCATGTAGAAAAGAATTAGATGTTTGATTAGGCCGCACCATCGATTGGCCTTTGTAATGTTACGCAAGTGAGCCCTGTAACAAAATGTAAAACTTTTTGAATGTGTTTAAATAGATGTATTCATACCAGTCTCATGTTTTCCTGGTGAGTCTTTTGCAGGTATTTTGGTGAATCAAGACATTTATTAACCAGTTGTGTGTTTTTCAAATGTACACAGAAAAAGGAGCTGTTAATATGGACTGCGGACATTTCAACATGGCCATTTAAGCTGTAACACCACATTACTTGCCGTGCCTGCATAAAATGTTCTTGCTGTGGTTTGGTTGTTCTTGTTATGGTTTGGTACCTTTCGTTATAGGTTTAATAAATTGCATGTAAATTGCTTACAGGCTATAAATCGCTTCTTGTTAAAATAAAACAGCTAAAGCTTAACCATGTAGCTATGCAATCATGTAATCAAAACATACAAATCTTCTAATCCCCAGTTCATGTTTTGTGAGAAAGGGGCGTTCCATGTGTGTTACGCTGCTGCACATTTTTATCAGTTTAACAAGCACAACAGTGGGTAAGGGATCTTTTGTGCATCTTAAAGCTAATGATGGAGTGTTTAAGGACAGTGAAATTTTGGTAGTACTTTTGATTGATGACACTATCATCAGTCAGCTCATTGACAATACCATTGGCGATACTGTCATCAATCAAGTCAAGCCTACGTCATGCTACTTCAAAACATTTTTACTATACACAATATACATCACAATACTTAGCATTTCGTAAGTTTTATAAGTTCAAACAGTAAAAAAGAGCCAGTACTGCACAAATTTAAAAACACTATCAAAAAATACTACAATTTTTTATTCAGTGTTTTCATACTGTGCTGCTCTCAATACAGTTAAATACAGCTAATTATGCTGTCTTTATAATGAAAGATACAGTATGTCTGTGTTCTTTAAGTGATCAGTATATGAAATCAATATGCTCAGAAAAGCAGTGTGAGGTAATTTATGATTAAAAACATGATAATAATGATAATATACTGCCATATTGGCTACCCTTACCTGGTTGAAATAATGTAGGCCAGTTTGTAACCATGGCTTAAATTTTGAGCTCTTTTTTTAAGTTTAGTTTAAGAACTTTTTAACTAATTTGGAACATTTGTTAATAGTCTAGCATGCTTGCTTTATGTGTTTAGTATGTTAGAAGTGTTTTTGTTTTTAATGTTTAACATTATTTGGCAGTTCTGAAATCAGGTCTCATTCTCATTCTGATTTCACATCAATGATTTACCAATGTTTTTAATATATTGCAAGACATTTCAATCGCAGTATGTAGCATTAATGTATTTATTGAACTACCCCAGTACTTTTTGGGATACTGTTTTGTTGTGAGCCAATTTTGATATGAATCCATTTGCTGTAATTGAGTGGCCTGACATGTTTGACCAGGGCATATGGTTTTGGTCTCTCTCTCTCGCTCTGAGATTTGATGGTGTTGCATTTAAACAATGTTATTGAACCAGTCTAAAAGAACACAGTGTACTTTACCCTTGTGCCAGCAACTTATACCCTGACTGTACATAAGCAAATAGCTTGAATAGCTGTAAGTTCAGCTATAAGTCCTTCCTGCAAAACTAAAGCAGAGTCTTAGACACAATAATAATGCTACAAATGCTACATATTCTTTTAAATCTACTCTTGGGTGTCATATCCAAACTTGGACTTCTTAACATTTCATTTACTGTTATTACTAATATATAATGAGTGCTTCCAGTCAACTCTGTTTTCTGGATCTGCATATGTGGTATGAATTCTTGTGAGGAAACTGTAATAGTATTTCATTAAGGTAGTCACTGGTGATTTGGGGTCATCACACTTAAGACCCTACATAGAGCCTGAAGTGGTCTATATTTAAACATGTATCCTCATTTGACCGTTCTGCAGAAGGAGCTTTAGATGTTCTGTAGGGAAGGCCATATGGTGAGTGTTGTTGAAGAGATGTTTACATTGGTTTGTACGAGGTCACCTGAGTTCTGACTAGAGCTTTAATCGAGCCTGTACTCAAATACCGCCTGAGAATTTTTCTCTCCAAATCTGACCCAACCTGACCTGCAGCAGGTCCGATTCTGACCCAAGCATTACAAAATTCTGACCTTCATGTTGTTCTTTGTCTTCCTATTAGGAGTAACTTTATTCAAAAGGCAAAGAGAATTTTGATTCTTGCTCCAGATGTTGACTTTATTTGCCAACCATTTCATTTTGCGTGTTCATTATGCAGAAGTACAAGCGTGCAGATTTCTTTTTAACCATGCTTGCCACTGAATAAAGCAAATGCTAATATGTTGACAGAGCGTGACAAGAGAATTAGCCTACTTGGCTCATCGTACAGCACCAAAAGCTAACTAACCTACCAAATAACAAACTTGCATAGCTGTCAACTCTCATGGTTTTGTAAAGAACTGCTAGTTAGAGATTCACGGTTTTTGCTTATGAAGCACTCTCACGGCAGTGAATGCAAATCTCATGTCTCAGTTGTCTGTTTGCAGCAGATTGCCCTTTTAACGATTTTATCAAATCCACGTATGCCAAATATGTTGATTCTGCACACTATATTTAAGCAGCCTACTAAAACAGTTGCTAATCAAAATCAACCAGCAGCTAAGTGGCTCTCTTACACAGCATAAAAAAAGAGAGACGTTGAGAAACTTAATTAGGGGAAAATGTGATGTGTTTGTAGGCATGCTCTATTAGTTGCAGTGTCAGGGCTATTTTTTAAGTAAATGTGAAACTATCAAGCAGTTACATTAAGAAATGGCTGTTTGGCAAACAAGCTTGCATGCAGAACTAACTGGGACAAAGATGTACTTTGTGTTGTTTAGATAAATGACAGAAAAACAGATAAAACATAGAACATAGATAGAAAAGGACCTAATACAGATAGTACGGGAACACTTTACTGAAGGTCAGGTTCATAAGGCTACATGACCATTACATAAGCCTTTAATGAGAACTGACATAAACCTACATAAACATTCATAAAGCTTCCAAATTCCCATAAGCGGTAGTTGTCGTAAAGTCAAGTTGACATAACACCTATGTCAAGTCCTGAAGTTTTTTGCTGACTCTAGGTTGTGTCATAACACTTTCTGGAGTGAAAAGCACTTTATGACAGCTAACTTTTTAGTGGCATTTTGTCCATTTCACCTTTTTGCTGTTTCTAATCCATTTCACAGGCACTTCTCAAAATACTGTACTGGGCATTTTAGTCCTGTCCAGTTCTAACCCAATGCAAATGTTTGCATAGGTTTATGTCAGTTATCTTGAAAGGCTTATGTGATAGTTGTGTAGCCTTATGAACTTGACCTGAAGTGTTACCAATAGTTCCTAATGTTGTTCAGGTAATCTTTAAGGGCTACAATATTAAGTTTGTGCTTATTGATTTTTTTCTGTGCTCCTGTTTGTTTCAAATCAGGAGGGCCAGTGCTCCTTGGTGAAAAGCTTACAATAGGACCCTGTATTCATGATCATAATTGATGGACCAACACTAAATAACACACATGACCAGCAAAGGATTGTGTTGTTTGTTGTCTTGTGCTGTAACGATCCAAGGCATGCTGGTGTCTGGGGATTAATTTTAACTCTTGACCTCTTTTTTACTCACTCACACACACTTATCTGAAGGATTACACCTGGCCTTTGCTCTTACCAGGCAGGGTGGCCAGACTAGAGATTTGCTGTAATTCTACTCTAAGCCTTCAAGCAGCACAGGTGCCATCAGGTGCTAGGTAGCCTCTTCTGTTCATTCGGCTCTTCTGTACTATCCAGACCGTCTTGAAAATCAGTAATATAGGCTGATTGGCAAAAAGCATCCAGACCTTTCCCTCCTCGAAGGGATGAGCATTTGTGACTTTTGATTGATATGTCACAATTCATGTGGTGGAAGTGCAGTAGCTGAAAAGCGAGCCTTCATGCTGACCCTGTGGACAAAGTATGGGAATAGGCAGCTCCTTTGCACCGAGATCAGACCAGATCTTTACAATAAGGTATGTATTAGCCCTCGCTTAGAACACATGGGGCCTGTTTTGCAAGGCTGTTTCGCAATTGTCTGGAAGAGCTAGCTACCAATTCAGCGATTGTTGAAATAACGTAGTCTGTCTGTCTGTTACTCTTATTGTGAGACCTATTCGCTGCATGTGTTTCGAATTGAGACGTGTAGTGCTCTGTTCAAGCTCTGTCTAATATTCATCCTGATTGTGGAACAGACTGACACACAGATGTATATACAAACAGAGAATGAGATACACATGAGAAACATAAGAGTTGTATTTCACTCGGAGAAACAGCTAAGCATATGTTTGCCATATCCATTTGGCAGGAGCTGCTCTGATTCAAAAGACCTTCTGTTTTGTTTTTTTTTTCCTGACCATGTCAGTTAATGTCTTCATTGCCTTTCTTTTGCTGCTCTCTGTTTATTTTTCCCTTTAATCACGGCTGCTTATTCTCTTATTTGGTGTAATTTGAAGTGTATTGAGTGACTCTGACATGTTTGTTTGATTTGAAAAGACTGGTCCCATTATTTCTCAAATTATGAGAAGTAAAATTTCCACATACTACCATCTGCATCAGCTTTCGCAAATGGTTTTCTCTAAAAGTTGGTAGATGTCATACACTCTTTGTCAGACTATTTGTACGTCTGTGATAAGACATTTACCCTTACTTCATTCAAAATGTAAACAGATTCCCATTGTATTTTAAGTCAGCAAGATTTTTACAGTTTATTTTATTGGAATACAGAATTGCGTTCATGGACGCGGGAAGTGGGGGTGCTGAAGGGGCTGGAGCATTCCCAGATTTCAGGATTATTTAATTGCAACTACTAAAATTAAGTAAAAGATAAGTTTAAACTCAGTGTAATAAACACCTAGTTGTGCTTGTTTTAAGGTAGAGTGTGTATTTATGTTTTATTTATATTTTCATAATCTGCAGTAGCCATGCACCGTTAATACAGCATTTTTAGTCTCTCACCACATTAAAGCGCATAATGATGTGTTCCGTTTGATGTAAATTACCCAGAAAAGAAAAAAAGGCAAATTATTTCTGCATGACAGCTCAGCATACGTTACAGTCTTATGAAAGTTTGAACTCCCCCGATCAAATTACAAGTTTTGTTGAAGTGAAAATACCAGTTAACACATCCTCTACCAGGAACAAATTTACATGTGGCATTTCTCTGCACGTTTTAGTGTACAGTTTATATATATTTGCTGAGTTTAACATTTTGGAAAAATGGCCTGTGCAAAAGTTATGGCACATTCTTTCCCAAAACATTTTTTTGTATAAATAAACAGTAATTGTGCATTAGAGAGTGTAGAGGTCTGTTCCTTGTAGAGGATGTGTAACTTCTTGTTCCTTTAGAAAATCAACAAAACATGTCATTTGACCAGGGGTGCCAAACTTTTGCATACAACTGTATATGTTGTGTAAAATTTCAGCTCCCTCAACTCTTAAACACCTTCCTGCATCCCTAAATGCATTGAAATACCAGCTGTACAGAACCTGTATTTTCTTGCTAGCGATTTGCTTAAAGATTTAATGATTGTTTTCCCTAATTGAAACATTATTATTTGATCCTCTTATCCTCTTATCATCTATATAATCTTTAATGGTCAAATAGTTTAAACTAAAACACATAAAAGCATCATATTGTGATGTTTATATATAATTTATAAGATATAATCATGTCAGTATATACTGTGACGTGTATAAATGCCGCTCCTAATGTCTGATAATTTGGACCATACAGAATGTTTGAAATGTCCTCCCTTCTCCCGAATTCAGGGTGAGCTTGACTCCACGGCAGAACCTCTCACGGATCATTCTTAAGGGAATCTTCCAGGGTGTGAAGGTCGTCCGCGGGCCTGACTGGGATTGGGGCAACCAAGACGGTAGGTGGAGGTGTCACAAACCACGTCACTCACTCAGCACTGCGTTGGAATGCGTTTATTCATCCCATTCCCTGTAGAGAATAAACATAATGCCGTAACACTGCTGCAGTGGATTGAATGGCATACCGTGCCGTCTCATTACATTCTAAGTGAGCTCAAGGTTTGAATGCATTTTCTTGTGGTTGGTGCCAAGACTCTTAATTAGCCTTTGAAGTAACTTGTGGTGTCTGCTCAACAGATGTCTTCCAAAAAAGGACACGTCCTCATGTTAGTGGAACATGTACTTCTAATAGGCATTTATCTTTGGTGCCGAGGTGAAGGGTAAAGGGGCAGCTATATTCAGCCCTGAGTAAACGGTGGTAGAATGGAAGTTATGAGTAATTACTGTCACGTTGTCACTTGATTGTTGTCTTAAAGGGGAAGTGGTTCAGATATAATTCCCTGCTTATTGCTTGTGTACTGTAGAAAAAAAGTATCACATTTTCTACCGCGTTTTACTAGATATTGTGTAGAGTAGAAATACTGGATGACGTCACATCAGTTCCTCCTCGTCAAGACGTTGTCTTGCCAGGCCAAGACAACTGCCTATCTGCCTTTGTGCGTATGTACTTGTCAACATTTGAACTTGAACTCTCAGCAGTTTGCCTTTTGAAGTGGTCCTTTTAGGTTTTTTCACTCTGAGTAATGTCTTTGATGCTGAATGAGTCAAAATGTCCCTGCTGTGTTTCTGCAATTTCGTCTTGGGGGCTTTTGGTGATAATTGATGTGCACAAGTGTGAATAAACAGTGCTTCTTTCTCCATGTGATTTTTTTTCCCACTGCTTTCTGTAATAGAACAGGATTTTCTTCGTACTGTGTTTTTGTTTATTCTCATGCTAAACATCTCCCCAGATCTTCTGTACCAAAGAAGAAGTATCCTAAACATTCAGTGCATTAGTTATGTAGTGATATGATATTTAGCTTGTTTTATTGTTCTGTGCATATTGTGCTTGTGGATTTGTGTAGTAGTGGCAGTAAGTAGTGGTAGTAGTGGTTGTTGGACATTGTATGATGATCTGTGACAGAATTAGGGTATTTTTTTTGTGATTGTGCCCTTGTAATTAGGTTTTGTAGTCTTTTGAAAGAGCTTCTTTAGAGCTTAGTCATTTATTTGTCCAAATCTAAAGTGCATGTTGAACTCTGATTTATCCATCAGTTTCTTTCTTTTGTTCCTTGTGCCTTGTTGGCTTTGTATTGCTTTTTTTTTGTTTTTCATGCGTCTAATGTTATGCTGAGATCCCTGCGCTCTCCTGCGTGTGCATCTGTGTTGTCCGTAATCAGGAGGAGAAGGGAAGATCGGGAAGGTGGTCGATATTCGGGGTTGGGACCAGGAGTCGGGACGCAGTGTAGCCAGCGTCACGTGGTCTAATGGGACTACCAACGTCTACAGAATGGGTCACAAGGGCAAGGTCGACCTCAAATATGTGTCTGATGGACAAGGAGGCTACTACTACAAGGAGCACCTGCCCAAGCTAGGTGGGAGTAGGAAAAGAATGAAGAAGATTTGAAACTGTCGTTAATCTCTGAACTAGGATTTATTTATATTTTTATGATTTAAGGTTAAATTTACAGTTGAAAATTGAATTATCTCAGTTTAAATAGAGGGTTGGGCGAAAGATCAAATTTAGACTAGAAGTGGTCGATCAATCAAGGCATATTTGATGTCCACAATCGGTTTCTTTTTTTAGCGCTGGAGCTATGAGGCTAACGTTGCTAACAAAACCTAAAAGTCTAAAGTCACTCAAATCTTGTCCACAAATACATCTTCAAATCTTCTGTCAACCTGCTCAAACCACATCCAGGTCTTTATTAAGGTCTCACAGACTTGTCCTTTAGTGCACAGTATGACTTACTGTGAGCTGTAGAAATGAACAAAATGTCACCAAGTAGCATTTTTGTCAAAGGTATTGTTCCAAATTCCAAACCACTTTCATGTGCACTCAGCATTTGTAATCTGTGTTGCTTTTTTTTACAAATAACTGTTAATCTTGAATTTTTTAACTGACGATTTATGTTCATCAGTAGAAATAACAGAAATGTATTCTGGCATCCATATGCCTCCATGACTCATGCACATGCAAAGGGAAGTCAGATTAACACTTAAATTTCACATCTGGGATCCAAAAAAATCTGCTCTTCTTTGGGGGAGTCGAAATTTGACACAACATCTGTTGTCTCAAGTGGCAGCCTTTACATTAGCCTAAACAGTAAAGTTTCATTCATTTTATAGTTGCAGTAGGTCATACTGTGTCCTGAACCACATCAACAAGTTTGCAAGACCATAGTGAAGTGCTGGATGCAGAATGTGCTGGTTGAGAGATGTAAAAGATTTGGTTGACTATTGGCTTTGTGTTTTTAGCAACTCTAGCCCCATAACTACAGCACTACACTAAAGAAAGCAAAATTTGGACTCTAAGCATATCTTGACTGATTGACTACATCTGAGATAAGTGGAATTTAGATTTTTTTTTGCTAAACCATTCGTTTAAGGTTAAAGTTATAGTTAAAAATTGAACCTTCTTATGTTTAAAGATTTGGTTAAAGTTATTGGTCTTAGGCAAGATTTGGGGTCTGTTTTTTACTTTCAGATGTTAGAGCGTGTACCATATACAGGTGCTGAAAGTGCTGTTCTTGTGTTTTCAGGTGAACATGCAGAACTGCACAGGCAGGAGAGTGCTGATGGTCACACATTCCAGCAAGGTGATAAGGTCAAATGTTTGCTGGAGGTGGACATCCTCAGGCAGATGCAGGAGGGCCACGGAGGCTGGAACCCTAAAATGGCAGAGGTGAGAGACCTTAATTTTTTGTATTTATTATTATTTTTTTTTAATTTTGGACACAGAGACTTCAAAAATCATCAAATAAGGGGACATACGTGGATGTAGCTATGGACCCTTTTCACACCTCTGTATTCAATGCAGCAGACGTAGTCTTAGTGGGTAAAGCATTATTAGTGGCAGCATTTACAAGTGAGAATGTAGAGGGCTCACTTATTTTGACATCCTCATTAAGATACTGTCATTCACCTAATTTTCCATGTATTAATTCCATGAAAGACGTTGTTAGTTTGGTTTTCCATTGTCAAAGAAGAACAGACCTGGCAAGGCCTACGTTTAAAGTAGACTACTTGTGCCTGGTGCTTCAACACTGGACGGTGGAGCAGTATGAATTTAAAGAAGTTAAAAAGCATAAAAAGCTTTAAAAACTGGTGGTGTTATCTTAGTTAGCTAATGTTAGGTAAATGAGCCAGTGAGCCAGTGAACTGTGTGGACTTGTTGCAGGGTTATGTGTAGCGATTTGTAGAGTAAACTTTAATATTGGAGATATTATTTCTGAAGTAAAAAAAAGAGTATTTTACACTCTTGTAAACACCAACACTGCTGTAATGCTTCCCCACTATGAAGACTGCAGAATACAAAAGTGTGAAAAGAGTCTATTGCTGTCGACCCACAGAAAACTGTAAAACCTAGAATCTAAAGCAGAAGTACCCAGCTCTGGTCCTGGAGATCTACCGCCCTGGAGAGTTTAGTTCCAGCACACCTGGCTCTCATATTCAGACACTTCTGAAGGACTTGATTTAACTGGTTCAGGTGTGTTATATTAGAGTTGGAGCTAAACTCTGCAGGAGGACAGATCTCCAAGACTAGCATTGGACACTCCTGCTGTGAAAGACTGTGAAAATAGACAAGAAATAAGTTGAGAGGTTTTATTACGCAATTTTCATAGTTAAAAAAAGGTGCTAACTGTTGACACGTTCTTTTATAAGCACTGCAAAATGGAGAAATAAGTCTGATAGATTGACAAAATATCAGTGAATGAATCCAGCAATGTCATGGTAATGTTGTTTGTTTGGATGTGCTTTTTCTGTACGTAGTACATCTGCAGAATCGGGACAGTGCACAGGATAACAGACCGAGGGGATGTCAGAGTCCAGTACAGTAACAATATACGCTGGACTTTCCACCCTGGCGCGCTGACTAAGGTAAGCAGAGCCAGGCCCAGCGGGACTGGTGTACAGTGAAGCCAGCTGATGATGGATAACTGTGGGGGAACTCTAAAGGGTGGAAGGAGCGCAGTGGGAGAGGCTGGGTTACACTGTGTGTGTGATTTACTGCTGTGCAGTTTCTCTCAATTACATAAAAGGATATTAAGTACTATTTCATTTTAAAACTCTCACCTTAATTAAGTCTGATTTGTGATATTTTATCCCCTAATAAGTAGCTGATCCCAGTCCCAGTATTGCAGTACTCATTGTTCCTTTGCCTCATCTCTAAGCCTTCATTGAAATTTTTTTCTTAAAACGTATGAACAGGGGGCAAATGACCTCAAAACAACATTATAATGTCCAAAATATATTATCAAAATGTGGCTGACATAGTTTAACTTAACATTCTTATGAAGTGAAATGTTGTTTTGTGTATTTTGCCTCTTTTTGTATATGAAGTGTCCCAGGCAAAAATGCCTTTAAAAAGGAATTCTCAGAAATTACAGATGTTCCTTTTCTTTATAAGAGCAATATAATGTGTTCCTTACAATCTTAAACATATTTATAAATTTGTGTATTTCAAATTTTAGCCTAATTATCAATACCAGTACATTGATTTAACCTACAAACTGATATTGATAAGTTTGTGTAACCTAAATGCTGATATTGATAAGTTTGTGGTACCAAAATATTGATATTGATAAAGCTGTGTAACTTGAATATCGATATTGACAAATAAGTGTAACCTAAATATTGATATTGATACATTTGTGTAACCCAAACATTGACTAATGTTATCGGCCATACAGTATATCGATCAAACCCTACAGTGGCTCAACTGACCCAATTGCAAAATGTCTTTCTCATGTTTAAATCCAACACAAATAGATGACCATAATGATCAGTGTCCATTCTGAGCGGATGACCGTTTTGTAAGACGTGTACGTGTTCGTACACTTTGTGTTAGTGATTAGTTAAATCCCCAGCCAGCTCTAGGTGATAGGTATTTATAGAAGTTGCTCGGACTCACAATAGAGCCTTACCTGTAGATGCCTCATCTTGTCTTTCTTTCTCTCATTTCTCTCTCTCTTGCTCGCTCTCTCTCTCTCTCTCTCTCTCTCTCTCTCTCTCTCTCTCTCTCTCTCTCTTTCTGTAGGTGAATACATTCGCAGTAGGCGAGCTGGTGAGGGTTCTGGATGATATTGACAGCGTGAAGAGACTACAAGCCGGCCATGGAGAGTGGACAGACAGCATGTCGTCTGTATGTTCCTTAAGTCAGCTCAACACAAACTTGTAGTGTTAATGGTGCGGATACGTAATGTTGCGTATAACACCTTGTAGCAGCGTTTTCACCCCAAGCAGACAATGTAACTAAACACCTCACTGCTTAATAAAAGCAAAGAATCACAGTTGATTGGTAAATTGCACACATTTGAATACAACAGCTTTCTGTTCTGCAAATTTAATCTCAAAGCTTTTCTTAAATGAACCTTATAATTATAGGGAGTGCTAACTCAAAGTAACTGGCAAAAACCAGTATGTTCTTTTCTCAATTTACACTGCAACCAAGTGGAAATTTATCATATTAAAGGCAGAATAAACTGTCAAGTCGTCAAGAACTGTTAATATGAAAGCTGATCTCATTTCTTCCATTGGTTTAATGATGTTGACACTAGGGAAAATAGGTTTCCTTGATGAAGTGTCAGTTTCTTTTTTTCTTGGCTACTTCACTTTAAATAACAGACAGAAATGAATATGTATAGTTGGATCACAACTCAACCATGTGATTATGTAGAAATTCTGAAAAAGGTCAAATTCCCCCTTAAAGGCAGTCATTTTGATGGACTACTATCAACTCCTTGAAATCACATCCCATGCTGATTTTGTAGCTTAATTAACTTTATTTAACATTGCAGTAGTCTGCTCAAAGGGGAAACAATATCATAATATTATAATAGCCATTAGATATGTTTGGATTGAACAACTTGAGCCAAAGAAAAACCTTATACAGCCCCATTTCCAAAAAAGTTGGGAAGCTGTGCAAAATAATAGCTAAAGAAAAACAGAATGCGATGACGTGCAAATCATTTAAACCCTATATTTAACTGAAAATAGTTCAGACAACATATCAAATGTTAAAAATATAGGCCCATTTTGAATTTGATGCCAGCAATACCTTTCAAAAAAGCTGGGACGGGGGTGTGTTGGTTTTACGAAAGTGTTCCTGAGCTCATGCGGTGATTTCCGCTACAGAATGTTATGTTTTTAATGCAGTGTCACCTATATTTTTAAAAAAACAATCAAATTTCTCGGTTTTAAAATTTGATGTGTTGTCTTTGTATCATTCGATTAAACATAGGGTTTAAATGATTTGCACGTCATTGCATTCTGTTTTTATTTACATTTTCACAGCGTCCCAATTTTTTGGAAACGGGGTTGTATCAACCATTCCACCCTTTTGTTGAATTTTCAGTTACTTTGTTTTCTATTTTATATTGTACAACCTTTTACATTAAAAAGCCAAACTTTGCTTTACGGTTTATGTTTTAGTGACCCTTTATGTTAGTACAGGGCATCAACCAATGATGTTCCATGCTTAGATGATTTTTACAAAAAATGTCACATATGCTGTTCGTTGCAAGGGCTCAGTTATGTACAGTAGCCTTTTAGCAGCGGTTAGACCAGCAAAAAATTATTTCTGATTTGTTAATGACATTATGAATGCTAATTACCTCCCCTTTTACATGGGAAGGTTTAAAGCAGGAAGCTGTTAGTCCTCAAATAAGATGGGCATTGTGCCTGCTGTCACCTATAAACAGGCTTAGCTGCTCTAAGATTTATCCTGCTTATTTAACTATAAATAAGTTATTACACTTGTATCTCTCATCGTCTCTGGAAAAAGCGTCACAGGGGTTTGTGTTCTCTGAAAGCTTTTACTGCAAGCCGTACTGCATTCTCTTTATTGCCTAATCCTGTGTGCCTTGTTCTGCTCAAGGTGGTCATAGAGCTATGCTACACATTCAAATTCGATTTGATTTGACATTGATTGGGAAGTATTAGGCATGTAACAGTTATGAAAGTCCTCTGACCTCAGTTGGCCCGGACTTCTGTTTCCTGTGAGATTGCGTGTACTGTTCCAGGTCATGACTCAGATTAGCTGTACAAATTGATTCCTTTTTGAATGAGACGTAGCATAGTTGAAAAAGACAGCAAATATTAGACTAAAGATTACAGGATAAAATGGAACTGGGTCAAGTTTCACATTCATCAAGATAATAGTGTTTGTGCTTACATTGTGACCTGTGTGTGTGGGTGTGTTATCAGGCTCTGGGGCAGGTTGGCAAGGTGTTGAAGGTGTACGCGGACGGCGACCTGCGCGTGGCTTTCGGAGGACAAACCTGGACCTTCAACCCCGCCTGCCTGTCCGGCCAGCCTGGTGAGGTGGATGCAAATCTGATGACGGCGGAGAACCCCAGCGAATCTGGAAGTAAGAATTTGCATGATGCAAATAAATATCCCACCCCTTTTCTATAAAGGCCACACCCCCTTATTTTTCAGCACGTTGCTTTGTTTGGTTTGCACTGAATTTCTTGTTGTCTCTGATGTCTTCTATTTCTTTTACCTATTTTTATGCAGATCATTTCCATGCTTTTTCCACTGAGCCATAACATAAAGTGTGAACTAATATTTCATTTTTCCTTTTAGGCTAATCGAAAACTCTCTCTCTCATTCATAAGTGCTTACACATCCTGGAGGGACTTTGTGCACATTTCTGTCCATTTAGTCTGTAACCTCTCACCAGTCTGTAGTGTCTCAATGTCAAGCAAATTCACTCTTTCTCTCTCCCTCGCATGCGTGACACAGAGCAGGGTGTGCAAAGAGCACTTGTGTAATGCGTGCCTCTTGTGCATGGTGACATTTTGACTCATTCTGCTGGTCCAGACTGTCTGTTCAGCTTTCGAACTGAGAGAAGACTATTGAATGTGATTAAATCGTCTGTCATTGTCTCCCTCTTCCTCCACCCTTCCAAACCCCCACACCCCCAACAATTTCTGTACAGGTACAGTCATTTCAGTCCTGGAGAAGCTGCTGTCTCAGTCCACAGAGCAGGATAACCCCGGGCGGCTGGTTATCGAGGCTGCGCACGGCAGCGCTGCCAAAGTCCGCGAGCTGGTGCAGAAACATCCCGACAAGGTGGGTGACCGCAGTGTCACAGTAGACAAACCACGCAAGTTTTGATGCTTGAATTTAGCTTCCACAACTAGGAGTCATGTTTTGTACTGTTTGTGAAGGTCATTCATATGTAACAAAGCACTTACACCGAAAATGGTTATGGCGATGATTATTCCAACATGTTCATTACTCCAAGGCTACATTCAGGCTGCAGGTAAAAGTGACCCAGATCCAGTTTCCTGCCCAAGTCTGATTTTGTTGTTTGGTTGCTCACATGATTCAAAATCCTGGAAAAGTCATGGAATGTAGACGCCTGGAAAACTCATGGACAGACGCTAAGTAACACTTTTTGAAACCAATCCCAGTCACTCCATTTAAACGGCATTCTGACTTACCAGTTAATGAGGTTTAAATGTTAAACCAATATTATATTAATATTTAAATAATGCAGGCCTTTTTTTTCCTCTCAGAACAGTGGTCTGTGTTAAATTAGTGCTGGACGGTACTAATAAAATTCAGAATGATCACATTTTCGAATATGTGACAGTATCACACTATCGATGATATTAAAATTTAGCATTAACTAAGTTAATAAGCTCTTGCTTCCTGAGTTTCCTTATTTTTATGGATTTTAAGCAAATGACTCACAGTTAACTGCCAGGGCTTGCATGCCATAAGTAAAGTGCACAAAATAAGATGTTCTTAATCCATCTAATCATTAAAACAGGAAAGAAATATCATATGGTATGTCAGTATCACAGTATACGGGTGTATATAATGTGAGCTGTATCTAACAAAAGTCTAAACCGATCATGCTCCTGAACTGTCCTGCACATTCAAAAGTACGCTAAGGCTGCAGCAAGTGTTAGATAAAACTCAGTAAATTCAATAATTAAAATATTTAACAGAAAAACAATTTGAATAACTGGTGTTTTTTACCCATTTTTATGAAAGCACATGCATCAGTGCATCATTTTTACCCATCCAATGGGGAAAAAAAATTGTTTATGAAGCCAAACACTAGTCACCAGCAGAGCTCAGTAGCATCTGAAGAAAGCAATCATCTGCCTACACGTCACACAAAAACAGCAATTCAACCTTTTTTCATGTCAGTCACACTGTCTTTTTGTGACAAAGCCATGGTGATACCTCGGCAGTAGCTAGAAGTTGTGCTAACAAGACTAGATTAGAGATCTAATTTGAGTAGATAATGACATTTTTTCCTTTTCCTACTGCTCTGGATTACTAGCTAGCAAGCTCACCACTATATTTATTTCCAAGAATAAACGACAGCGAGGTGATTAAAAGAAATTTTTTAAGTTTAATTAAAAATAACAAACAAAAAATAAAGTGTCAATAATAACAAATAATATAATCATAACTGTAATAAGATGAAAAATACTCATTAAAGTGAAACATATTTTGTGCTTTCCTTATTCTCGTAGAATATTTTAAATGTTTTATAGAATATTTACAGATGAATATTGAGTTGGATTGACTTAAAAGTCGCACAGATTCAAATCTGACTGTTTAGACGGAAGTCGCATTGCCACATATTGGATATGCATCAGATCGCGGTACCACAAATGAATATGGCCCAAATCTGAATTGAAACTGTCTGATTCAATGTGTTTTTTGCAGCTCATGCACAAAACAAACCTGCTTCACATATGAAGAAAACAGATTTCAGTCAGATTTGGGCCACTTGTACCTGTAGTGTGAATGTAGCCTAATACTACCTTTATGTGCCGTGAGCAATGCGGAGTGTCTTTTATTTCATCTGTCATATGTACAGCATGGTGTTTAAACAGACCACGCAAGCAACATGACGGTGCATCCCTCAAGCAGCACATAATCTCGATCACTGGTCACCAGCCCTCTTCCTTGAGATCGACCTTCCGTCTCCAACCCTGATCTAACACACCTCCTTCAGCTAATCAAAGACTTCTCAAGGCAATAATTAGATGGATCAGGAGGGGCTAATTAGGGTTGGAGCTAAAGTCTGCAGGAAGGTGGATCTCCAGGAGTGCTGTTTGTGACGGCTGATCTAGATAATAAGTCTGAAGCCTATTTTTTCCATATACCACTTGCAGCCTGCAACCAAATACAATAAATAAAAACTTTGAAAATGAAATGTAAAAAAAAAAAAACAGCATCAAAATGCAACAACAGTTGTACAATTCATAGTCATTATAAAATTGCTAGTTAAGCACTTCATGATGCACATTTTCTGCTGGTTATATAGACTTGAAATCATAGCCTAAAACCTGAAAACTGCTACGGGTAACTAATTTGACTGTGAATCTCTTTGGTAAATGGATGTCTGACGTCCTTTTTGGCTGCTGTACTGTTCTGCAGCACAAATGTTGACCATGCACAAGCAGTTAGGCTGCTGTACCAGTTGTGCCGAGGGAGTGCTTGCGTGTGTGTGTGCGTGTGTGTGAGTTTTGAGTGTATGAGTGAAACAAATTGCCCATCAGTGACCTCTTTGAGACATAGTTAAATCCAATTTGAAACCAGTCTGAGACCTAAACAGTTTTCTCCTGTTTCTGAAATTCAGCTCCTGAGAAATAATGTTTGGGTTTTCTCACTTTAATCAAAATGTTGTCTCCCAGATGGCTTAACCCTTTTGTGTTTTACTCACCTCATCGTCTAAACATTTACATAAGAAAAGTATAAGTTTACCTTCTTACATACACATAACACAAACATTGCATATCTATTTGATCATAAAAGTTAGATTTAAGGTATATAATATAGAAAAGATATCTGAAGTAGGCCTAATCCTAGACTAAATCGAATGGGCAAAAGGGATTTTCTCTTGATAATCCCTTATACTTTGTGCAAAGGCCTAATATTTGAAAGCTGGACCTCAGTGAGCGGGAGTAATGATATTCATATGTGGATTGATTGACTGTTTTATTGCTTCACAGGTGGACATAAAGAATCAGGGAAAGACGGCGCTGCAGGTAGCTGCGCACCAGGGCCATATGGAAGTGGTGAAGGTCCTGCTTCAAGCCAACAGCAGCATCGAAGCCAAGGATGAGGATGGAGACGCAGCACTGCACTACACAGCATTCGGGTAAATATTCAGCCCTAATTCTGCTTTACATTCATTCAAATATGCAGAATTCCATGCTCCAAAAATCAGAAGGGCGGATTTGTGTGTGCTCACAGAAGGACCTTAACAAAGACTGGAACCTAAAATTAGCTCTAGGTAGTTTTACACTGCATAACCTAGTGATAGCACTAAACTGAAAGATCCACTTCACTCAAACGTGCTGAAGATATTGATAATGAAAGAGCTTAAGTATTCTCACATATTCAGATGTTTGTTTTTGTTATTTAATATACTCCCCAAACAATTATTCACTTTAAATTTACATACCTAATGTATTTTGACATGTATTCGTGAAAGCGTGTATTCATAAACATAAACAAAAATAAGTTTAAAAAATATATATATTCAGAATCCACAAATTCATATACATTAGTGCTTTGTTGCAAAGCCATCATTGGCAGTAACAGCTTCGAGACATCTACAGTAAGAAGTAATTGACTTCTGCAGGGTTATAGTTCAATTTTAGCCCATTTTTCCCATCTTCAATTCCCCAAGGTTATGAGGGTCCCTCTGATGGGATCATCCATACATTTTCAGTGGAATTCAGTTTTCACTTTGAAGCCAGATTGACTAGGCCGTGTGAGCACCTCCACCTTTTCTTTTAGAAAAAATGTCTTAAGTTGTTTTGGTTTTGTGTTGGAGGTCATTGTCTTGATGAATCATCCATGTTCTCCTCGATTCAGTTTCTCTGCTGATAAGAATAAATTCTCTGCTGTTATGTTCCTTTCATCACACATTCATATTTCTTTTGATGACATGTAATGGCCCAGTAATGTTTATGGAGAAGTAGGTCCGTATCATGATGTGCCTGCCACAGAGTTTTACTTTGAGTGCAATGTTCTTTGGATCATTCGCACAACCCTTCCTTCTCCAAACATGAACTGAATTATTGCCAAAGGGCTCTATTTGATTTATATGACCAGACTACATTGTTCCAAAACAATGAACTGATTAGACTGATTTGTCTAAATGCTTGTGTGCAAATTTTAGATTTGCCTGTCTGTAGCAGAGGAGTTTTGCATGGGGTATAGGAATAGAGATGATTGTGGTGCAATCATTTATAGCCTTGTTAATATTTTTGGTTTTCAATTTTTCAGTTTGTTGCAGTCATTCAGTAGAAGTGCTTGCATATCACGTTTGCGTGCAATTGAAGTTCTCATTGTGAACATGCAGAACTTCTTGTGCGTTAAAGAGTAATTCTTAGATAGTACGTCTCAGTGTTCTTCCACACTGGTCTAAAAACAAGTGAAGTATTTGAGAACTCATAAAGGATGGTTGTCAGAATACATCTGTCAGCACTTCCACTGGCACCAAAATGTCAGTTGCAGGGGAACCTTTCAAGCTCTCCACTAGAACTCAGAACTGCCATTGTAGTGCAGCACAAGTCTCAGTTGAATTCTTCTTGCATTTTGCATTCATGCCTCAGTATGATTCCATATGCACTGTCAATACTGAGCCTGAAGTCTATATCTAATAATAATAAGTGTAATTTAAGTATTTACATTGCTCCTTTCAGATCCAATAAAAAAAACTCTGATATATGACGAGGGAAAGGTCATGTAGAAGATCCTAAGTTGAGATTTAAACAGTGAAAGTACAGAGTAGCCACAAAGAGATTGTGGTAAAGAGTTCCAGATTGTGGCTGCACTGAACAACATGCCACCCTGGAAAGTTTACAGTTTAGAATAGCGCTGCACCAAAATGGAAAATCCTTAACAGAAACCAAAACAAAATAAAGCTGACAAATGAATAAAAGCAGTTTACAAAAAATAAACATACTAAAAATATTACTGTATGGAGGCTACAATATGTGCCATGAAATCCAGTATCCTGGAGCCCAGAGGATGATTTGTTCATCTGTTACTCCATCATTCCCTTATTTTAATAGTTTACTCTCCAGTTGAAAAACAGAGGCTTAAGATGGCGTAGATGAGCTCGCAGGAACTTTTCTTTTTGCCTCTGTTGTTTTGTTGTATTCTGAATATCGAGTTGGATGTCGAGTTTTTAAGTGGTATCAGACCTATATTGCAGATATTACTGTGTGCTGTACCTCCTCTTGATACTTAATATGAACAGAGAGTAGAAAGTACTTATCTAATGTCTCTTGTGAAGTAGTCCAACACAGCTGACATTTTCACTGTTGATCCACTGCTGCTGAAACTGTTTTAATGTTTAAACAGAGTAAATAGCATCTTTAATCGCTGTTTCTCATTTTTATTACCATTAAATTTGTATTTGCATTAGATTTGTATAATCTTAGATTTTGATGCCTATTTTTTGCTATTTTATAATTTTTTTTGGCCATTTGTTCTCTTTCAGCAGAACGTTTTTGACAGCCATTTAAAGGGAGTCAAAGAGTTTTTATGAAAACAGTAGCTCAGTAAAATAAGCAGGGGCTAGACACTGAAGGGCTTTAAAACTTAAGAAAAAAAAGTATTAGTTTTAATACTAAGTATTAAATACACGATGATACTGGTAAGCAGTGAAGCTGATATAGAGTGGATGATATCAGTAACACGGACATCTGAATTGTGTGCTTTGTAGCATTAATGCTGTATGTCTGTGTTGTCTGTGTGGCTGTGCAGGAACCAGGCAGAGATAGCACGTCTCCTGCTGAGCAAAGGGGCCAATGTCAACCTTCTCAACAACTCCATGTGTACCGCCCTCCACATTGCGGTCAACAAGGGCTTCACCGACGTGGTGAGGGTGCTGACCGAGCATTCGGCTGACGTTAACCTGCAGGTGCGTGAGTTCATACGACAGGGATGTGCATTCTAATTCTTTTGATCTGTACAAGTTAATGAAAGTATATTTGAAGTTATGTTTGAAATTAACAAGATTCTGACCGATATCAATGTATCATTACAAATCATTTTTCCACTGCCATTGATTTTTCCTCTAGTTTTTTTTTTCCTGAAAAATACTGAAGAGTTAAAAATGAAATAAAATATTGAGCGTAATATGGAACGAGCAGGGCTTTTTGTAGGGAGGATGAAGGCATAGAGAAGGGTCCAAAAGTTTGGAATACATTCAAAATCTGGGATTTTTTTCATTGATGAGAACTTATGAATAAAAAATAACAAGTAAAATGAAGTACTATTTGAGATTCTGCACTATTTTCTAGGTCACTATTTTATCTTATTCTTTCTTATTCCTTCCATTGAACCACAGATGAATTTCAGCTGAATTTGAGTTTTGCACAAACTTAGGAAGCTCATGCCAGCCTAAGTACAAGCTGTCATAACACAAAAGAATTGCATTCCATATACTAAGAATTTCTGAAATTAATCATGAGATTGTGAGTTTGGTGCCTGGCAATGCCACAGCTATTTACGGCTGAGGGTCTAGGAGGGCACTATTGACCTCGCTCTCTCTGTTTGGTTAGGATGGGTCTCCCTCTCCCCATCACTCAACGAGGTGTTAGCCAGTGTGGGCTCTTGTTAGCTGAAGTAACAGAAGTAGCAGTTAGTGTTCTCCTTCATACACAGTGATCATGTTGCATTAACAGCAGTTTGAAAACGTGGTGGTGCTTCACATGACTCGGAGGAAGCATGTGCCAGCCTTCATCCTCCTAGCCCTGGTAGTGTCGTGTGATTTGGGGAGACCTGGCTAGCAGGTGGGATTGGACATGACTGAAGTGGAGAAATTTAGGGGAGAAAATGGGGGGGAAATACCAAAAAAAAAGAAATTCTGAAATTCATGTAAATATTTCAGTGATTTTGCTTTTCACTCAGATTGTTATGCTGATAATGTAATTAGTAATGAAAAAAAATATGTTAAATTTGAAAAGAATGCAAAGTAGAATCTTCACTAGTGGCTTCATGCTTTTGGATGCCTGTGTAATCAAAATAAAGTATGGAGCTAGAAAAAGGATGGAGAATGTAGCCCTACTCTTTAGGCTACAGCCTACATGATTGATTATGCTTGGCCATATTTTCTCCCTGACTTCCTGTAACCAACAAATGTAACAGATATTTCAAAAATGATTTCAGTATTCAAATACTGACACCTGGAACAGTTAACAGAGTATTCAGTTATCCATCCACCTGCCCACACAAATGCAGCATCCTTCAAATACTAGTCTGCAGTTTGTTAAGTCATACAAATGTCAGTCACGACCTTCAGTCTGACTAGACTTGTCATAACACAGTTCTTGTCAGTACTCTACCACCCATAGTCACACAGGCCTGGCCGCTTACTATCGTTTTCACAAGCAGACTGTGCTCACCATGGCTTGCCAGCCAGAGGAGTGAAATCTTGCATCATTAAGACCAATTAGGTCGTTGTCCGATTGCGCTGTGGGTCTTTGCTGGGGAAGAGCTTTGCCGTGGTGCAGTAGCACACTGCTGTGCTGGACACACTGCTAAGCTGCTCTGTTTGGACCCCACGCTCCACATTTTCCACTTGAGCTGTGGGAGCTCAGCTGGAGCGGAAAGGCTCCCTGGAGGAGTCTTCAAATACACACACACACATACACACATACGTGCACGCCAGCCAGGGTAATATCTCTGACAGCACTGTGCAAAAAAAACTTCCAAGCACTGTCAGTCACACTTTCAAGATGTGCATCAGAGATGTCCAGTCCTGCTCCTGGAGATCTACTCACTTTGAGTTTAGTTCCAAAAAGGTCAGTACAGGAAATATTACCGGAAGGGTAGATCTCCAGGAACTGGACTGGGCAGACCTGATGTACATCCACTATCACTCAAAATTATGTTACTAATTTTGCTGCATACTGTGTGCAAAATGTACAGTGTGAAAAAGTTTAGACACCACTTGTAAAATTACATTTTGTTGATGAGTTCTCTATAAAGAGAAAACTTAAATATGTTGTTTTTCTGTAAATTTAGTGTACAATTTTAGTGTATTTGGTGAGCCTAATTTATTTTTTTTGTTAAAGGTTCAATTGTTGTTTTGTTAAAGGTACGATTGTAACAATGAAATGAATTTTTCAAAATGCTAGTTGAATAAAATATCAGAATGTTTGTTGGTTCACATTTACATACTAAATAAATGCAACTACAGCATCCAGAAGTTGCAATATTAACAGGAAATAGTAGGTAAAACAGCAAGAATATCTAATCTATTCTATCTATTCTATAAGCATCGACTGAGCCAAACCATGTGTTGGGCTCTAACTACAAATTGTAAACAGGATGAAAAAACAAACAGTTGTTAAAAAATACATTAATAAAATTAAAAATAAAGTGAAATTAAAATAAAACTGTACCCATGATAAATGCGCGAAGCTTACTGTGAAGTATTTTTTTGTGATAACGATAACTTATTGTCCAAACCTTGAGTTAGTATCTGACTTACATTGTGAAAGTTTACGTTGTAGTAATTATTATTGAAACAATATGACTAATAGCTCTAAATTTGCACGCTTTACTGTTTGCTTGTGTTTATAAACACAGGTATGTGTGTGTGTGTGTGTGTGTGTGTGCACATAAACATAGCCTGTGTGCTGGGTAAGTAGGGTGAATATTGCTGTGGGCAATGCAGCTGCACGCCTCAATATGATTCAGCTGTATATCCACTCAGCTGCTTCCAGCCAGCATACATTTGCATTACCTCTCTACTTACATTAACATTAGACACACGTGCTCTTGACCTACGCAAATGAAAGGCAGCATCGAAATCCTCTGGGATATGACTGGCTAATACTAGATGTGACAGCCATACTCGGATGTATGTGGAAGTACATACTAAGACAAAAATCAATGAAGATAGGCTTCATAAGGAAGAGGAGAAATGGATGGACTAAGGCTGGGTCAAGTTGTCTGGAGTATGGACAGATAAGTAGAATGTGCTGCAGGCATTCCAGAGTGAAGTGTTACTCCAAGACATTCAAAGTGAATGCATTTGCAACCACTCTGATGAGCCAGAGAGAGAATTCATTGCCAGATAGCTGGTGGTGTTTAATTTCCAGTAGCTAGCAGCTTTGGAAAGCTGATTCTGCCAAAAGCTGGGGTGTGGAACACTGGAGCCCTCTGGTAAGGTGCCATGAGAGCAGTGCACACTGGGGCTTTTTAACAAATGGCTGTCCTTGCTCTTTCGTTTTCTCCATGCAGACAGATAGGATCTGAGAGGATAGTGCGATGCACATACTCTCTGTGATAAGGCCAAAAGTGTAACAAATAGTACCACAGTATCCTGTGATATTTGAAAATTATGACAGTATTTCAGAATTTTGTTAAATTTCTATTCCACATCTACCTAATAAACTTCCAAATCAGACAAGCAGAATTTTCAGTTGATCTCAGTCAATGTTAAACCATCAGTCTAACAACTATGATTACTAAGTGTTAGGTGCTAACTGGGAAATTGGGGCTGGTTGTGGTGCTACCTCTAATTTAGCTAGCAGGCAAAAATCTATACACACCACAGAACAGGTTCCAATCTGGTTAACGAATGGAAAAAGTGCATACCACCCAACTGTAGCTAAAAGAAATATTGTGATTCTTAATTTTATATCATTGTTATGAAGTTGGTGTTCTAACCTTAATTTCATTTGTGGTTTAGTAATGCACAGTGATATCAGGATATTATTAAAAAAAAACATTTCATAATAACCTATATTTAGGTATGTATTTATTGTACTCTGGAAATGCAGGACATTTAGTTGACGTTTACAAGAGCAGAACATGTAGTTGATGTTTTATTTTGGCCATATCGCCCATGATATTTCTACATTTTTGTGTAACAGCACTGACATCAGCAGGTAAGTACATGAAAAATATCCGATCTTGGCATTAGCCCAGAATTCCCATATTGGTGCATTCCTTGTTTCTTTGCAAGGTTGCTTACGAAAGTCTCTGGAAGTCTTCAATTTTGACTGGTTGATGTGTTGAAAGTCAAAGTCCAATCTACTTGTTCATTTGGTAAATTTGGTCTTTCAAAGCAACCTCGTCTTTGTTTCTCAGGATTCGTACGGGGACACGCCTTTGCATGATGCCATCGCTAAGGACTTTAGGAGCATCATTGAAATCCTCACTGTGGTGCCCAACATCGATTTCACCCAGCAGAACAACCGTGGCTTCAACCTGCTGCACCATGCTGCTTTGAAGGGCAACAAACTGTGAGTTCCCATGCTAATGCTAGGAACATTTTACCAGAAAGTCATGTCATGTGGTATTTATTGTCACTCCTCAGTTTAACTACTATACACTGGAACGAAGTGTTGTTCTTCAGGTTCTGCGGTGCACATTTCAGAGTACTACAAACAAGTGCATGTGCATGACTGTGAAATGAGGGCAGAATATGCAATAAATACACCAGACAATAAACATACAGGGCATTAAATACACATGACAAACATACAAAATAGTAAATACACATAATGCAGCATATAAGTGAAGGAACCGGTGCAAATATTTTCAACTGTAAACTGTACAGAAAGGTTGAGGTCTTGTAGCATCAATCAAAGAATTATATAATATAAAGTGCCAGTGCGGATGGTTAAGGTGTGTGATCAGTCTATGATGGATGTTGGAAAAGGGTCTAGCTGAACGTTGGGGCTCATCAATGTGTTCTGAAATCAGAGAAGAAGCTGTTGGAGTCTGGTGGTGGAACGGATGCTCTCGTTCCTTCTGCTAGATTGAAAGTGGATGAAAAGTCCATTAAAGAGGTGAGAGGGGTCATCCACAATGCTGGTGGCCTTTGCAGATGCAGTGCTTGTGATAGGGAGTGTCAGCGGTAGATAGAAATACCCCAGCCTGCTGGGCTGTTTTGGTGTTGAGGGTCCAGGTGATGTTGTCGGTGATGTGCTCGTCAAGGAACTTGGAGCTTTTGTATCTCTACAGCTGATCCATTTTTTGCAGTGGAGAGTGATCACCAGTGTTCTTCTTGAATACAACAATCATCTCCTTCATTGTATCAACATTAAGAGGTAGATTTTTGTCTCTTTGGCTTTCTAATGGAAAAGGTCCAGGTTGAATAGTGGTAGCTGCCATTGTTATTCATGTTAGCTTTGGGGAAATATATTCCTTTATTGTAAATGCAGAGTTACTAGTAGGACAAGCTTTATTTATTTAATGATTGGTAAAACATGTACGGCATGAGAAAATGAAAAAAACTGAAACTGGCTTGATAGCAAGGAAATCCTGAATAATGAATATCAATCTAGTAGTTATCACATCTGCTAAAGGTGAAACATGGTGAGTATGATGAAATTGGTGAAATGGTGAAATTACAGATCATAGGTTAAAAGCAGCGTAGCGCCTAAGTTTGCTTTTGCGTTTATTTTTTCCGCTGGTGGGGACGCCTGTAAGAGGGCAGTTGAAATTTAACCCAAATTTGGCATTAAGAGAACAGTATGCAAATCTAGCTCATGAGTATCTTAAAGGCTTAGTAGATAACCCAAAGCTAGGACAGATGCTCAGAGGGAACATATGCGCACACAAACAGATGGGTGTTTTTTTTTTCTAGTTTTAAAAGCAAAGGAATGAATTTGAGGTTATATTGATTTGAATGTGCTGTTTGAAGGGCGATATTAAGTATGCTAGAGGCCTGGGAAACTTTGTGTTCCCTTGTTGTTTATGCTGTGAGGCCCCTTTAGTGAACGCACACAATTCACTATGACACTGATCTAAAACTGCAGGATATATTTAGCAGTATAAACTCATATAAGATTAGTATTCCTAAGGGCAGGTGCATATTAGTGTTCTTAATACTATACTAACTCCATTTACTGTGAAAACAGTGTCCTGGCTCCTGTAGCTGTGGCATTTTTTTCTCTTTAAAGTGTGGGAGAGTAGACCTGGTTTTCCTGGTTATTAGAAAGCGTGTTCTCTTGATGAATTTCTTGAATTGTGTGTGTGTCTCCCACTGTTTGGCAAGGTTTTCCTCCCTCTCTGACTTTCCTTACACAGTGATTCAGTGTTCTAGGCAGTCCCATACAGTGACTTGCATTTTCTGTGAGGCTGTCCCATCCTGTTAGGTAATTGCTACATAGTTATTCATATGGTTCAGCCTGTGCTGCTGTATCCTGGTTTTCTGTGAAGCGTGGGTGGAGTACTTGAACACAGTTTTGAGTTGGGTAGGAGAGTAACTAGTTTGTGTTTGTGATAATTTGTTAGGACATTGAGTGTAAGAGGTGTTAGATTAGTAGCACTGAGGAATTTTACGGTTAGTTTCCCAACTCTGGGTTCTGTTTGTTGGTCAAATGATATCTCAGTCTAACCTGCAGAAACAGCCACGTCGTTGAACACATTTACATATGACTGAAGTACTTTCGCCCGCCCTTTCGTGTTGAAGTGATGAGGAGTATTATTACTGTGGACCTATTGGAGTGGGTTGTTTTGTGTTTCTGCCTGTCAGGAAGCAAAAGTAAGGCAGCATCGGGCAGCCAATCAGAGCACAGAAGCCTCAACAACTAAATATAATCTAAATATAATTTTAGTTTTCTTTCAGTTGTTAAGGTATCCCCTTTGCCTTTGTTGCAGCTTCCATTCTTTACACAAGACTTTGTTTTCAATGAAATTTGCAGGGATATTTTTCCACTCCTCCAATGTTCAGTTATAGAAGTTGGTTGCATTTTCAGGCTTCTGATGGTCCAAGTAATCCCATACACATTCAGTGATGTTGCAGTCTGGACTCTGGGGTGGTCAGTCTATTGTTCTGAGAACAGCAGCTTTTTTGTTTTTCTTCTTTTTTGCGTATTTCTTTAAATTAATAACTTGTACTTAATGACCATTTTGACTGGTAATTAAATAACTGAAGGGTGCTGTCTGACCTTTGCTCAGTACTGTACAGGTACAAGTTTATAAGGCACAGGACATAAAAGGGAAAAAAAAAATAAAATGCTAAAAAAAAAAATGTCGACTATGGTCTCTTTAAGAGCCTGAAAGCCTCTGGAGATGTCTGTATTTTAGTCGACCAAAAGGCCCCAATTAGGCGTTTTTTTTTTATTTTATCGAGTAGTGCAAGTATGTCACTGTCTGAGCTTCGCTACGAGGGGTGCAGGAGGCAGAGGGTGTGAGTGTCATTTGGGACGCGTTCCGTCTCTCTAGCCCTCCAGATGCTCTTGTTTCAGTGCCCCACACATTGTTAGACATTTTGCCCAGTTCTGTGAGAATTTTGACCCAGATTCTTTCATCACATTGGCACAGTTAACTTAAATCGCCAAGGGGATGAAAAGTGAATACTGCCAGAGTCACATACGCTCACACAGAAACACACACACGCACACACACACACACATGCATATCACTGTCGCTTGCAAATATAGCCTAGATCTTTAAAAAATACATCATGTGCACTTTAAGTTGCACTTGTATGTAGTCTTAATGTATATCAGCGGGGGGCGCTGCCTGTTGCCTAATGCCCCTGGCCATAACATTTCACATTTTGGCTGCTAAAAATGCAGCGGCCCTTACGACAAATCAGCTGAATGTTCATACATTTCACGAAAATCCACCATTAGTAACAAGACAACCACTTTCACTCTCCACCTGAGATCTATAGTCTGTTCAGTCAAACTGCTTCAAATTAGATTTTATCAGAATTTGCCAACTATTACGTCAGCAATATCACTGCACTAGCAAATGTGACAGCAAGTGACAACTTCTGTTTCAACTTCCAAGCCTTTCTTCATAGCCTGCCATGATGGCTGGATTATTAAAATATGGCTTTACCGTCTGTGGCCATGCTGATGCCGTCATTATATGCTTTTCTAACATTACTCATTCTCATATTTAAGTACCATAACATCACGGTCAGAGATGCTAGTCTATTTAATATATATATATATATATATATATATATATATATATATATATATATATATATATATATGATTTCAGAGCTACATTTGAAAAGCCCTGTGAGCAAACGGCACTGAGCGGTAGTTACTTTCAGTTCTCACACATAAAGCCTAGCCCTTTGTATTCACAGCTGTATATTCATGCATGCTACTCGCTGCTGAATTTTCTTTGTTTCGTTCTTTCAATCTGAGATATGGTGGCCACTTCATGTAGATGGCCCAGACTCAGGATCTTTCTTTTTAAAAGACCCATTTGACCATTTGTTATTGATGGATGAGTTTCATTTGATCGAAAGGTAAAATGCTTTACAATGACTTGCACTGCAAGCTATAGGTTTTCACCCCAACAGTTAATGAGCTCGATATAAATATGACAATTTATTTTTGCAAATAATCAACAGTATTTGTCATTTTTAATATTATATTTGGCTAAATATCTATATTGTAATGAATTTTTGCAGTTGCACAAAAAAAAAAAACATTGGTCTTTGGACCCTCAGCGGATCCACAGATTGAAAAACGCTGCCACAGACAACAATGAAAAAAGCTCGCTTGAGAGAGTTTGAAAAGACGTTGCCTGAACGGCCCCTACAACTGTAAAACACAAGTACCATACAGGCTTGAGCACATTACTGTAGAAAGTACAGACATTTTTACAGTGTGAAATTATCATGTTTCTGTAGTTGTCTGCAAATTCTTAGCTATCACAAGATTCATTTGCTTTGCGAGTGACCAGTGCAAATTTTTTATCCATCTAGACCTGAATATGATCACATGCTCTCACTGTAGGGTGTGGAACACACACACAGAGCCCACAGCCTTCTTACCAAGGCTGTCCCTGCTTCTTGTACTCCGTGCACCCTGCAGTGACAGCTTTTTCCTTGTATGGGGAGAACGATGCTGAGTCCTCAGAGGGGGAGAGAGAGAATACTGACTCTCTCAGGCCAGAAGAATCATAAAACAAATGGCAGATTTGTTCTGGCAACTGTCATATGTGCAGTACCGCAGTTTAGCAGCTTTGCCCTGGCAGTCATTCGCCTCTACATCAACCAGGGTGGGAGGAGGGCAGGAGGGATGAGGGTTGTAGGGAGGAGGAGAGAGAGAGAGTTGTATTTTCCCATAAATACACGCTTATCCTTTTATTTATTTATTTTTGTACTTTATATATTTTTTGTACTTGTACTTTTTGCCTGACATTCTCAAGCGCCTCTCAGTCGCATATTTTTAGTCCTTCCCGTCTCCTCTCTCTCTTTCTCTCTTTCTGCATGTCTGCATGTCTGCATGTCTGCATGTCTGTCTGTCTTTTTTATGATCCTTTTGTTTATGTATCTTGAGTACCCACAAAAAACACTTGCTCTCCAAACCCAGTTCCATGGATTCTTCTCAGTTTCTGCTGTTTCGGCTTAGCAGACAGGGTACATGCGATTTGTTTGTTTTCGCATGGAAGGTATTTATTCGTTTTTTCAGGAAGGAAATGGAAAAGATGGGGGAGGCCCATTTCTCATATGATATGTGGGAAAGAGAGAGGAAAAGCAAGAGAGAGATGGAGGGGGAGCTGTGAGAATCTCATCTCTGTGTAGCTGTGGCCGGTCAGAGGGCAGCTCAATATGCAGGGAAATGTAGAGAAAGCTGAGTGTTTGCATAGCTGTGTGCACTGATGGAACATGCCACCGGCAGCGCGTGACCATGAAGGGCACAGAATTAAAAAAAAAGTAGGTCTGCATAATATGGACAAAATGCCAGCATAGCTATTGTATTTCTAGATATTGGAACAGCAAAATATAAAAAAACACACTGACTAACAATTTTCTTTGGTTGAATTACATCAGGGGTTCTTAATCTGGGGGTCGCAGCCCCCTTGGGGGTCCTGATGTGGTTCCAGGGGGCTCGCAAGGGTGGTGCTATAAAAATACATTGCTTGTAAAACACAAAGAAAATAATTTGATGAGTAGCTGGCAAAAAGGCCATGTCATTTGTTTCCTTTGCTTTGCACCAAAGTGAAATGTAACCCTGTGAAGTTGTTGACCTCAGAAGCATCAACCAATAGTAAACGAAAGGGTGAGCTCTGGCTTCTTCCTGAAAAATACTAGACAGAGAAACATGCCTCAGACAGTATAATGTCAGTTGTCACTCACAGTTGAAAAAACAAACTAGTTATCCATTTAATGTTAACTGTTTACTAAACTGTACATTCCCTCCGAAATAATTGATCGAGTGCTCAACTTTTATTAAACACTGTGTACAAACAAGCTTTTCTTCAAAATAGTTTTCAGTGATTAATGTGTCTCATGAATCTGTAGATTTAAAGACTTTTTTGTTTTGGAAGTGGCGTGAGCTTCCGCCAGCAGAATAATCTGAACAGTCAGTCCCCCATTCCCAGCAGCAGTTCATGGTCTTTTAATTGGCCAATCTATAGTTAGTAAGCAGCGTGTTGCCAGAGTTATGTGAATCAAGTGTTTACCTTGATTTTCCATATTGCTTGATTCTACAGCAGCAAACTGATCTGGAAGTACGCTCTTTTAATCTTGTTCCTTCTAGAGTTTTTACTAGCTATACATCAAACTTTTGCTAACACGCTGAAGTGAGCTAATAGTAATGTTATCTAACACTTCACACAGTTAAATAGAACCTTTGTGGAACAGCAGCGTCTCATAGGTGTTAAAGTTGGTTTTCATTTTTGCATTTATGATTTCTTTCTTCAGTAGTTTTTGAACGATGGGTGCAAAAATGTTATTTTGTATAAATTATGTGTAAATTATTATTATTTTTAACTTCAAGACAGTCAGCTCCCACTTAGTTTTTAAGTGATTTTAATGCCTTTTAAAGCCTTTTAAAATTCCCAACCCTGCTAGAGATGCTCACAGACACAGCAAAAACTTGATTGGTTTGAGCGCTTATTTGCATATTGCAGCCTCCTGTGATGTCAGTTTTGTTAAAGGCCAATATCACAATAAAGATCAGTAATCAATATATAATGCAGCCCTTGTGTAGAGTTACTGCTGCAGTTTTATGTAGCAAAACAAAGCAGATGTACTATTTAAATGTCCATAAGGAAATGTACAGTTACGTGTAAAAGTCAGAGACCACACTTTCATTTTTTAACAGCTGTGTCCTTTTACAGCTGTGTCCTCCCAACTTCCCAAAGGTGTCACTGACATTAGGTTCCCCTTCAAAGAGACACTGACATTCATAAAAGCCACTACCTAAACACAACAGTCGTGGTGTCATTTCCTTCTTTTTTCTTGTATATGTGCATATCTGTCTTTAATCTATCACACACATGCACATATTTTCTAAGATGCTTATTCTTCTGGGTCACAGGGGGTGCTGAAGCCTATCCCAGCGCTCATTGGGTTCAAGGCAGGAAACACCCTGGACAGGTCGCCAGTCCATCACAGGGCTTAATCTATCTGAAGTTCTTTAATATATATTTGAGTTTTTATCCATTCTGTATATGTTAAGCCATTGAAAATGAATGTTTAAGTAGCCATTACGATTATACTTGAGAATAAACAATGGCACTGTTAGCTGTCTAGTTTAATGCAGCTACTTACAGAAACATAAACTTCGAGAAACTCACGTTTGTCGTCATGACTCGGGAAACTAATGAAATGAAAAACTACCAACGTTGTGTCGGTCAGTGGGGTCTCCTTCTCAACCACCCAATAAACCTTCTTCTGTTTTATTTATTTATGTTTTGTCCACTGATCTGGTGAAATCAATCATTTGAGAGTATGTCATTTGACGTGATCTTGTGATTCGTCGTTGTTATGATTGGCTGTTTCATGACATTTGTTTCACAAAGTTGAGACAGTTGCGACGGTTGCAGCTTAGGATCAGGTGAGTTGCAGATCACTTTATATTATGCAACTCAACTGCAGTTTAGTTTCATGTAGGTTTCAGAAGTTGCATAAATGTGTAAGACTCAGCTGGCAACATAGACTACTCATGCCACCAATGTCAATGACACATCCTCAGTCAGCACACACACACACACACACACATACACTTGGGTGAGTCCAATAGCTCTTTGGTAGCATAAACACATCCATACTCCCTGATCACACATACACAAACACATTTAGTCATATATTCTCAAAAAAAAAAACACCTCTCAAAAAAAAAAAATCTCTCTTTGGAATCCAAGGTACTCAACTACACAAGTACAACCTATTTTGGCGTACATGTTTGCACACACACAGACGGATGCGCACACACACACACACACACACACACACACACACACACACACACACACACACATTCCTCGCTCATTCCAAAATAAATACACTGCGAATGTGGAATGTAAATGGTTGGCGCCCTAGTCGAGATCTTCCTCTCAGTGTTCAGCTGCACTAGCTAACCCATTCTGTCTTTTCCTTTCTCTCCCACATTCAGCTTTCATGCTGTGTGGGGGAGCCAGCTCGTTCGATGGTGTGCTGAGTTGTAGAGAGGGACAGATAGATGGATGGATAGAGTTGGAGGAGGAGTAGATGGAGGTGAAACCGTCTTTGAGCCTGCACCTGCTGGCAGTGGGCTTGGAGAGCGGGGGTTGGGAGGCTGAGAAAAGATTGATGAAGTGAGCATCGAGTAGTGTTCCCTCATTACACCTCCTACACACATACACGCACACATACGCAGGTTGTCAAATTTAGGTTGTTTTTTTCTGGAATGAGGGGTGGTCTCTGATTCTGCACAGTGCTGTTCATGCACATATGCTGTACATAGCAGTACTACTGGGGATGTCTCTTGAATGCGAAATGAGCTAATATGCCCGCATAATACGCTTAAGCATTTTCTCAGCCTCATTCCTGCACTCTCTCTGGCTCTCATTGTCATAGTATTAGAAACATGATTAGAACCAACTTAATAATTACTACATCAATTTTGCTGCAATAAGGCAAAGGCTTGAAACTAATTTTTAAAGTTTGCTGGTCGAAGAGTATGAGAGTATTTTATTTATTTATTTATTTATTATAAAACATCTACTCCCCTCACTTGTTCCCTGTCTCTGTGCTTCTTGCTGTATTGCTATATTCAGCCTTCTCAAGTAGTGGGAGGATCTGTGGCTGTGTAAGTTGCATAATGTTGCCTAGTGGATATTATGTCACTAATAAACTGGCACATTTTATTTATCTGCAATGATTTGAGTCTGATATGCTAAGGCTGGCCATGTTTTAAAAGCAAAGTGAGCTATTTTAGGGGGATGACATTAATAGAATAAACCAGTAGTTGACTAATGAATGCAGGAAGTCCCTGAGCACTTTCAAAATAACACTTTGACATTTTAACCTCTTCTGCAGGCCCCCAGGGGGAAGCTGGAAATCAACTCAGATATTTTTAATCAGTATAATCGCATAAAATATTTTGCCTGTCGTCAGATTAACCAGGACACTGTTGACTCTGTAGCTTCTCTTTCTTATGAGAAGCTACACTGACAAACTCAAGATAACTACACTCCCTTTACTGCCCGTTTGCCTCCCAACATGCATTCATACAGTAGACCTATTTCATGCCAATGAATTTTTATTATACGTGACGGCCAGCTTGTGCAATTGTGCCGTTTTCTGTTTTGCCAATTGGCTTCTACAATATCAGTGCTGAGAACTCCATATAATGAAATGACAGTGTTGTGTCCACATTGTTGTCAACCTTGAAAGCAGACCCCCCCCCCATCCTCCCACAGTCCCTCGCCTTTAACTAGCACTTCATGTTTTGCTTGTCAGTTAAAGCTTAAGACCAGAGACAAGACCTCTTAAACCGCTTAAAGCCATTTTAGGCTCCTTTTCTGCAGTACAACGATAAAGGCTCTTATTATGGATCCAGATAGTCAACATCCCTTAAGAATAGGTTGACATCAGCTGCAGGTTAGTTAAGGTAAGTGAGTCAAGCGTTCAGACACGGAGGCACTTGTGTCTGATTGTTGATCTTATCTGTTACACAGCACTGGAGGGGTGAATTTAGCTGTGTGCGTGTATGTAAGAAGAGCTTGGTGATAAGCTCCAAGCTATTAATGGTGAGCCCCAGTGGGGCCTGTTTGTTCACTGGTGGGAAGTGTGTGTAGCAGCACACACGCAGCTGCATGGCACTCTCCTGCAGCACATTAGGAGCAGATCATGCTACAATGGAAGCCTGTCTTGGCTTTTTTGAGAGAAGAGAGTCAGAGTTGCTATGAAAAAGAGGAAAGACGTGCTGGGCTCTGTAGACACACACATTTTATACAGTGTTTAGATGTTAGGGCATATGCACTACTGTGCTTTAGTCTTAGGCAGCTGTGAAAACTGTTTAAAACTGTTTATCTAGGTGGTAGAAATGTTTTTCCCTGTCAAAAAACCAAACAAACACTGTATAACATTACAATAGATACAAATAAATATAAAGGCAGTAAAATGTAACAAGATTTTTTATGTTCCTCTCTCTTATGTATATGTTTGTGTTTTTCATTTCTTAGTTAGATGAACATAGTTAGAAGATCACAGCTTTGATTCCTAACTTCTCCATCTGCTCCATCCATTGTATGGATTAGTTTAAATATATCTGCTTTAAATCAACCAAGGATTGAAGGATTGATGAAGGTTTGCTTAGCTGAAGGGGGAATTGGATGGTAACTGTAAATTCTGCTTTCTCAAGGAGAGGTTTGGAAATGTTTAATCGAACACACAATCATCAAAAGACATCTTATTGTTTATTTGCTTATTTATATTTACTCCAATGTTAGTGGGGATTTTTTACATATTTTGTCACATGCCTAACAGTTTTGCACAGTGCTCTAAGCCTAATCCTAACCCTAAAGAGAATTCCACTGATTTTTTTTTTTTTTAAATATTTACATAATTCAATGATTGAGATGTAAACAAAGTCATTCAGAGTGGTTTGATGTGAAATGGTGCATTATAGAGAAACTCTTCCCATCACACCACTGTGTACAAATCTGGCAAGTTCCTTTACAATGAAGCATTTTACAGACCACTTTGAAATAATATGTTTAGATTTTGACCACTTGAGCACAATTTTTTTTAAAAACCACTGTAATTCCATAGTTTTAGTGAATAACTGCAAATTCATAACCAATTTATTGGTCCTGTCATTATAGATTAGCCCTGTTTTCCTCTCACACTCATGCACCATACAGGCCTGTTGTATAACCTATTAGCATAAAGACTGTGTGTGTGTGTGTGTGTGTGTGTGTGTGTGGAAAAACAAGGTCAGTAGGTGACAGCATAGGGGACAGATTGCCGGCCAATGACGACAGACGATTAGCGTGACTTATGACTGTGTGAAGCTGACCAGAAGCACTCTGTCCAAGAACACATACACACACATACACACACATGCCCTAAGCCTTAATCTGCTCTAATAGAGAGCCCCCTTTTCAATCTCCTCCTCATCAGATTTAACCCTACTAACAGCTGGACTCGATGTAAAGCACCACTAATCTGCTGTGTATGGAGCAGAGATCAGCCATACAGATTGGAATATGGATTCTGCACCTGGCTTACCAATAACAGCATGAATAATATTCAGGGGTAGACGAATACAAAAACTTTTACTGGCCACTCGCAAAACCAAATCTGGCCATGATCTTGTGGCCAGATTTATAGAAACATGTTTGTCATATATACACTGTATTTACAATTGACAAGCATGACTCAAGACCAATAACCAGTCGGGTATTGTTGACCCTCGTTCATCTTCATTATTTGATTAGTCTGTATCTTAATAAGCTGAAGATCACTGCACTGTAACAATGCTCATTAAAAACTGCGGCCCTGCTTTTACTTTGCCAGCAAGGAATGAACTTGAGGTGTCTGCCTCTTGTGAAAAACTGATGACATGCTCACATCTTTTTCAAAGTCATACTCCAGCCACACAAGTCCTTTCCTCTACTGGACTTCTCTGTAATTTTTTTCTCATATTTCTTTTATTATCAGCACTGCCACTGACGGTAAACTAGAGATGGACGATATGGCAACAATGTAATATCATGATTTTGGTTTTACTATCAAAAACCAAAAATTCTATTAGCATGCAGTTGAGAAGTGTTGTTTAAGTACTGATGATGTCCACAATATGCTCAGAGAAGCATATTGTGACATACTGTGGAATAATTTAACATGATAACAGTAAATATTGTCATATTGCCCAGCCTGAGACTATAAACCCATATTTTAAAAATAAGCTGTCACCTTCCATCACATTAGCTGTGACAGTGGTAATTTTATCATTACACTTGGCAAATTCAGTCAGAATCTAATTTGATGCAATTAAATGATGTTTAACTAAGCAGCTGTTTTGTTATCAATGGTGGATATTTGAGTACGTGTAAAAATTGGCCATGTCTTGTGGTTTGTAAAAAAGGGTAAAAAAAGAAAAAGGAAAAAAAAGTGTGAAATGTTGTGGCCAGAGGCATCAGACAATAGGCAATATCGACCCTGCTGACATTTAACCTTTTTACAGCGTGTCCTAGCATTGCCTTGTCAGAATATGTAAAGAACTGTTGTCTGATATTAAATGTCGTGGTCTGTATATTGTTTTTACAGTGTTAAATCTTAGTTGCTACAAGATGCTACTTCATCATGCCATGTAATGCCATGCATCATATTTATTGTTCTGTGTACAGAAAACACAGCAGATGTCAGACCTTCTTCACCTCACTGGAAGCTGTTGACTGAGTGTCACTCTGGGTTTTGTGTGTTTTTGTTCCCAGGGCGACGGAGATGATCCTGTCTCGTGCCCGGCAGCTTGCTGACGTTAAGAAGGAGGATGGCTTTTCCGCTCTTCACCTGGCTGCCCTCAACAACCACCGCGATGTGGCCGAGATCCTTATCAAAGAAGTAACTCCACATGCATGCCCTGTTCAGTCAGCTGCAGCTCGAGACCCACAGAGACATTCACATGTGACGTAGAGGCGGCAGGCCTGTGTTTCCATTCGATGACAGTTGGTGCTGTGATAATTGGCTCTATTGCATTGTTATATTTAACATGCAGAGAATTTGCTCTATTCACCTATATAGTTTTAATCCAGGCTTATTATGTTTTTTGTACAATTGGTCATCAAATATCATTTTGAAATATCATTTAAATCTAAAAATCATTTTAGTGCCAGTATTTAAAATTTAAACAAATCTGCTGTTACGGCTGTGGTTCTGATATCATCGTGCATCCCCTAGTGAAGATGCTATGTCAGTTCTGCAAATCCTTCACATGGTTGTATGTATAGATTACACCTTTACACGCCTCTTTCTAGCCTGTATTTCCTTACCCTTCCCTCTGTACTCAAAGTTACTGAGAAAATGTAACAAATGCTTTAGTCAAAAAAGGCTAAGATTGCTAAAAAGAAATGAAAAATTTTATCAGCCACCAATTAGCATTATGGCAACGACATCATGTTAATCGGTGGCTACTTGCTATGATTCACTGTTTAACCTATTAGCATATTTAGTCACACTATTACTTTGAGTATTTTTTTTAAAGTAGTTGGTATGTAGCTGATTCAGCACCACTGTGATAGAGCTTTCTCTCAGTGGGTGCTAGTTAAGGTAGGCATGAAGGGCACAATTCTGGCTCTAGTGAAATTAATGGTAAGTGAACTGCTGGTGAAAAGGTGGCCTGGGTCGCCTTGATCCCTGCAGATCCGGCTGTGCAGTAAAACATTAATTAACCGTCTTCCTGGTCCAGTCATGATCTGTGCTTTTTAAATAGCTGCTGCGCCCTCTGCTGGCAGAACAGAAAAATGCTTCCATTCCGTCCTTACAGCGTGTATTGAATACATAGTCCTTGACGAAGAAACCACTAAAAACAGCAGTTGCTAAAATGCATGTTTAGTGTTTATAAATATAAATTATTTGAAAATTACTTATGTTTACTATTTATAAAGATACATTAGGGCTCCACAATGTGGACATAAAGGATGTTTGACAAAGGGTAGCATATCACAGTGACTATATAAAAAGCAATAAACTACTGAATGTTCTGCCCGTACTGGCTTAGGCTGTGTAAACAGAAATCTTACTGACTTCTCATTTAGGCAAGTAGCAAAATACAGACTTTCAGAAGCACCATTCAGCATTGTGCAAACCACAAAAAAATACTAACAGCAACTTACATCAGAGCTGCAAGCACGTTTTTTTGTGCACTGAAAGGCTGAGAAATAGTATTACCTCAACAGCTTTTTCTAATAAAGGCCAAAAAAACATGTGCCCACATTTACTTAATGTCACTGTCAGAACAAAACCTTTTATCTTCAAATGGAAAAAAACATTAACTTTTAATAGAAGTTGATGAAAGATCTTTTAAAATTTAATTTCTGTTGGTCCATTCATCACAGAATTTTCTCACAATGTTAAGGGTAGCGAGTGCTTACAAATTATGTAAAAAAAAAAAAAAATACAAGACGAGAAACAGGAGCTAAAAGGTTTCGAGGTTTTGTCCTAACAGGACCTATATATACATTAAGAAAAAAAAGAAATCCCTGTGGGGCAGGCTTGTTGTGACAGGTTCTTCATACATTTAACACACAACACTGGAAGTGAGAACACTAATTAAGTTTGACATATTTGCACAGGCCAGTAATTCAGGATGGAGCACTTACGATAGGATTGAAAAAATGCAGTGTGAATCATGGATCTGAAGATGCCGATTTAACAGCATCAGTTTTGTGATGTTGTCAATAGTGATTGTTCAGTACAATAAGCCTTTGTTTTTTGAGAACTTTCAAACATATGACTCCCCCCCCCCAAAAAAAAAAGGTTGGGTACATGCTTTTATTGTCTATATTTCAGTGCAGTGTTCTTGCGGTCATATTTCTATATTCAGTGTACATGATAATCAAATTGTGTTGAAATTTGGGATTTTATGATGTAAGTGAATCAGATCATATATTTACATCCTTAATAATGCAATTTAATCTGAACTGAATCTTTTGTCCTGTTCATTTGTGCTCTGTAGGGCCGCTGCGACGTCAACATCCGCAACAACCGCAACCAGACGCCACTGCAGCTGGCGGTGACGCAGGGCCACGTGGCGTTGGTGGCTCTGCTGGTGGCGGAGGGAGCTGATGTGAATGCTGAGGATGAGGAGGGAGACACGGCGATGCATACGGCACTCAGTCGCCAACAACTCACCACCACCCTCAGCACCAGCGAGAGAGAGACATCAGCACTCTACAGTCGGGTAAGAGAGAGCAGGAGAGGAGAGGGGCGGGGAAAAGAGAAGAGAAAGGGGGGGTTGAGAAGAGGGGAGAGAAAATGAGGTGGGGAGAAAGGATGGGACGGGAAGAGATGGGAGAACTGATGAAACAGAAAAATAAGATAATATATTGGAGAACGTGTCTCCAAAGTGGTGTTTCTCATAATAAATTGGTTTGAGTGGAGTGGAACTTCTGATCAATATCTTAAACCAGTTTGTGATAAATGCGCTTTCATTTTTTCAGTCATTGTTTCTTAATTCTTTAACACTTTTGCTTTGAAACTGTAGTTAACAGTTGACTAAAGCAGTACTGTTAGCTTTTTATGCCTTTATTTTGCTAGTGGAGCGTGAAGGATGAGCAATTCTGGCCTGCTCTGAAGGGCACAGCCACATACGCACACACATACACGTAGTTGCAGAGGGCTGGATTTGAGCCAGAGCCAACAGAGAAATACAGCCGTATGTTAAGAGGGCCAGTTTCGCTGTTTTCCTGCATCAGCAGAAAAGTGTGGGTGTCTGTCAGTGTATATGGAATCTAATTACATTCTGACGTGTCTTAGCTATACAGCATTAAATATCATCTTGATTCATCAGCCACTTTCTCTAAAGTCATTTCTGAGAATGCAGTGTAGAATGCAGGAGATATTGCAGTAATGTAATAAATATTATAGTATAACAAAAGATATAGAAAATAATAATTACTCAGGTGGACGTTTCATTGCACTTTTTAGTAACACGTTATTTTAGGGTCTGCTTCTCAACAACTCATTAACTATTAGCAAGCAATTAATAATGTCATAGTAAATAGAAACATGTCATTTGTAAGCAAGCTTAGAAATGTGTTATATATGTTTTGAGGTGATGTGTTAATAAGGCCTTCTGTAAATCATTAATTACTTGCTAATAGCTTAGTTATTGTTAAGAAACAGACTATAAAATAAAGTGCAACCCACTTTTTATTTAACACAGCTTTGTCAGCCGTTACACTTTGCTGGTATCTATACACACACACACACACACACACACACATACACGTTTTCTAAACCGCTTATCCTTCTGTGTCGTGGGGGGAGCTGGAGCCTATCCCAGCAGTCATTGGGCGGAAGGTAGGATACACGCTGGACAGGTCATCAGTCCATCACATATTTATCAAAGCTGCATAGAAATGAACGCAGATTTGCGTGACGTACCAACTACCTAACGTCAGAATCAGGAAACTGTCCTATGACGGCAAACAAGCTGATTTGGGTGCAATTGATGAATCAGCTTCAGTGCATGGGAACATGCGCCCCACACGAGCACTAAATTTGCCCTGATTTGCTCTCATATACATATAATTTATGTGAAGCATGCCCTAATTTATTTAGATATTTCGGTAGTGAGCCAATTAAACAAAAGCATTCAGCAGCTCATGAGCCAATGGTTGTGCTCATTGGTGGAGTCTGGGGTCCAGCAGGAAGTGCATGGCTCCCCCTACTGGCCAGAGCTTAAATATATTTGTGGTGTTAAATTATCAATTGATTGATGATTAAAAAATAACTAAAATGTGAAATGCACCAATTGTAGCCTGTTTTCAGATGGTGGAATGATATGATCGTGTGGTGCGATTATTTTTTTTTTAAACACTGGCTACTTGAGTGGTAATATTGCAGCAACTGAGGTGACTTTTACTGTACTATGTTGTGTGTTTTTAGGGAGGTAGGTTTGTACTGTATCAGTAGTATAACGCAATAGTCTATAAATGGAATGTGTTGTCACAGACAGAGTTGGACTTATGTGATGGCTGAATACACTTTCTTAAATGTTTTCAGTAATGTGTTCTACCACAATAGATAGAAACGTAACGTAATCAAAATACACTGAGAATACATTTACAATACATACTGATAAGGCACATGGGGAAAACTCTGCTTTTGTAATTTTTATTAAATTCACACTGTTCCTCACTGTTACTGGTTGGCAGTTTTCTTCATGTAATTATTCACTTAATATGTTTCAAGAACAGTTCAGTTATTTAAATGAATACAAAAATGAATACAAATTTCTAAACGTTATTCAGTCCACTGCTGCTCCCATAATCCCACTGACCTCTCATGACCTAAACCAACAAGTCTCAGTCGTGTTGACGTTAAGGATGCGTTTTCTTATAAAATACTTATAAAAATACTTATAAAAATGTGCACGCACATTTGACCAGGCACACCATATACATTACATATTGATACTCCAGTATCAAGTTTTCACATCTTATAATCAATAATCCACTCAAAGTGTTGCAGTGATTTCTTCCCATTTCATGACATGGAAAAATGACGGTAACACAGCCAATCAACAGATATACATAAAACAAGACGTACATGAAACCCATGAGCCCAGTTAAACTAGCGTACAACGTGGCTTTGAAAGTTTGTTGGTGTTATTGTTCCACTGCAGTTATTGGTGCCGAACGTTGTGATAACTGCCCAGTCATTTGTGATATTTTTTTTGTTTTGTTTTGTTTTTAACACGGTACACTGTAAAAACTGATTTGGAGTTTTAACTTTAAAAACGGAAGGAACCTGGCTACCTTAAAATTACAGTTTCATTAAATGACAAATAATGAGTTAGCACATCTAACTGTTGTTCTGTTAACTTACTACTACATCTTTTGGTTTGATGTGAAATATGTAAATGTGATTTCCAAGTATACCAGAACTAAAATAGAACATTGTGTGATGGTCCAGTCCAAGGGAACCGATCAAAATGCACCCATAAAATATTGCTAAAACTGCTTATTAATGGCTTCTTTAGGCCTGTCACAAATATTACATAATTGCCTAAGTGCACTTATTTGAGATGATCGCAGTTATTTAAGCTGCAGTCGTTTTCCACAGACTTCAGATTTCACAATCATATTACACTACAACAAGCTAAACATGTGGAATGAGGCAAATAAATAAAATATAAATAAAATGATAATAGATGCAAAAATAAATAAAAACATTAAATGCATTAGTTGAGAAATCATGGGATTCATTAACACAAAAAAAAGTTAATCTAACTTGGTACTCTAACATGTTTAAAGGGGAGCATGAGTAATGTTTGTTTATTTGTTAGCTGTGTAGCTAATTCTAACGTTTTTAGCTTGTATGCTTGCTTGTATTTTCACTCGTAGCCTTGATTGACTCTTTGAGTAAACAGCTACAAAACAAGGCTTGTGTTTTAATACTTGCATACAGTGAACCAAAAAAAAAATCGGTAATCTCAGTTATGATAATTAATGTGACAATTAATTGTCAGCTAAAATTTCATGGCTTCTGCTTTGTATTCACTGTTCATGATTGACTGCAGAGCCACATTGATTTGTGAAATATCCTCTACATGAAGATTAATCTGTGTGTGTGTGTGTGTGTGTGTGTGCGTGTGTGTGTGTGTGTGTAAAAAAGCTGAGCAGTTCAGGGTTGTTGGGGAACACTGAGCTGAATGTTGGAGCCTCTATTGCCTGCTTCCTGGCTCAAGAGGGCGCAGACATAAACTACGCTAACCATAAAGGCAAGAGTCCTCTGGACCTGGTGACGGACAGCACGGTCCTGCAGCTCATCAGGAGCTTCTCAGAGAAACACCGGTATGCATGTGTGTGTGTTTCGGGTGGTTAATGGTCTGAGTTCATGAATCACACATACTGTTAAAATACTTGGAGACTAGGTGTATGTATTTGTTTGTGGGTGCACACATCAGCCATTGTACTGTAAGTATTAATCCATATTGTCACTGTAGTTCACTGTGCTACATAAAGTGCTGCAGCAGGGGACTCTGATGATGTCTAATGATGTGATGTGTCCTTTTTCCTGTGTGTCAGGCTTCAGCAGCTGCAGGCTATCACATGTGGAACGAGCAGTAGCAGCAGTCTGCGTCGGGTTCACACCACACCCAACACCATGACCAACCTGGCCATGCCCTGTGCTCCAGGCCCCAGCGAGTGCCTCATCTGCTCCGAGCTTGCCCTGCTCGTGCTCTTCTCCCCATGCCAGCACAGCGTTGCCTGCGAAGGTGAGGGCACGCACACATAAACTGTGTTCCAAAAGTCAGACAGCAATCTAGGTCGGCTACATCACTGAAGACTGTTTCAGTGAATAGACTATGCTATTAATCAACTAATATTTCCACTGGTTGGCTCTACAGGCAGCTGTTGATTAGGCACAGACAGTGTCTGATTTTAGTAGTGAAATATGGCAGCAGTCAGCCTGCAAGACGGGGGTTTTCTTCAAAAGGGAGGTTTCTACTAAACACAAAGCCCATTGTAGTTCATAGCTTCTGAAATATTTAATGTGATTTTAAATCTTTTGCTCTTTTCTATCTGTTTTTAAAAAAGGCTACCGATAAAGTGCTTCATTAATGCCCAGAACACTTGTAAACTATCAAGGGCCTATATCATGGAAAAACAAATTTCCCTTGCTTTTTCTGCATAAAAGAATGTGATATAGTATGCAAATTTTGTTACTGTTAAAAACGTACCCTTCTCTCCCCAGTCCATATATGGAAACTAAGCTGAAAAACAGCCCATTTTGGATTCAATGTTTTTGTGATGTAATGAAATGCTAAATCATTCACGTATATCCACAGCAGCTTAGACTCGCCCATTCGACTGAAGTTATGAGTGTTTTAATCCGGACTGCTTTTTTGAATGAAGCTCAATGCAGGGCAGCCAATCGGAACAGAATCAGAGGTCATTTACATATACCAGTTTTAAACGCAGAGTAACAAAAACAGCCTGTTTAATTTTAAGAGATAAAAAAGGTAGGAAAGTGATATACCAAATAAATTAAGATTTTTGGTACAATGGAAAAATGTGAAAAAATGTAGGCTATGTGCCTTTTAGCTATGGTAAATGACAGCAAGTTAACAACTAACTACTGTCAAAAATGAACAACTACTATAAAAAATGTTAGGCAATCTAAAGGGCTACTTTGTTTTTCATACTAAAACAGTACTTGTTAATGGTATTCTTAAAAAAGGCTAATGATCTTACTCTCTTTTTTTTTCCTCGCAGAGTGTGCTCACAGAATGAAGAAATGTATCAAATGCCAGGTCACAATCACCAAGAAAATCCGACAAGGTAAAATCTGGGAAAGAAATATTGATTGTGTGCATTAACTGTATAAGAAAACCTCAGAACATTTCTCTTTGAACATTATATACTCACTACAATACATACATTTCTACATTTCTAAATTTAAATTTAATACTTTGTATATTTTTCTTGTAATTTTTGTACATATACATATATCTTTATATTTTTATTGTTTATTCTATTTTATATATTGTTTGTATATTTCCTGCTGCTCTGTCTTCTGTGCTGCTGTAACACCGCAAATTTCCCCGTTGTGGGATTAATAAAGGATTATCTTATCTTATCTTATCTTATCTTATCTTATATATGCTTGCTGGCCACTTTATTAGGCCCAACTACCTTGTATTTACAGTCTGGGTCCATTTTATCAGCTTCACTTAGCATATACACTTGTATGCAAAAGTTTGGGCAACCCGGTCAAATGATTTTCGCTAATTTTCTCATTGAAAATAAATTAACACGTGCTCTACGGAGATCACACTTCTACACATTTTAAAGCAAAACTGCTGTTTAATTGCTGAATTTAACATATTGGGAAAAAAATAAAACATAAAATGTGGTTTGTGCAAAAGTTATGGCACAATTGTCAAATATGTTACACTAAGAAAAAAAAATTGCACCAAAAATTGCAAAAATGCTGTATTTAAAGGAGCACTGTGTAAGATTTCTTTGTGACATTCTTGAAGCAGGATAAAATATCACATGCAGTGCTTTGAGTCACCCTGTAAAGCCTGAAATAATGATTTAAAAGGTAGAGGTGTTGGGTTGGATTTTGCAGGCATTTTCAGACCACATCATATGTCTTCACATATTAACGTCACACATACAGGCTCAAAAGGAAGGTCCAGCTCGATGTTTAGGTATGAAATGCAAAATCAACATTATACTGATGAAGATATGAAGACAAGAGTAGGTAATTCACTTACATCCTCAGAAGATGTCCTTCATCTAGTTTTGACTGAGATCTCTTTAAATACTCCTTCAACCCCCTTGCAGTCATCAGATTCATCTGCTCGGGTGTGGGGTCAGAAGCACAGCCAGCGTTACAGAATGTTCTTCTGCAGTTTGCGTGAAATTATACATTTCCACCCGAGAGGTCTCCAGATCCCTTAATCTTACACATGTAGCTTTACATTTGTTCCTTGTCGAGGCTGTTAACTTATTTTAACTTGTTCAACAAAACATGTAATTTGACCTGGGATTACTGCTGTGCTGAGGATGATCCACCACCAAAATAATACCTGCTCAATGATGGTCCTGTGGTGGCCCTGACTATCGTTGTTGTTGAATAGGGTAAAGGAAGGCTAAAAAATTATGCAAGGAACAGTTGGACTACCATTTGTAACTGTACAACTACAAAGTGAACTTATATCCTAAGTGGAGCTGATAAAATGGACAAAGAGTGAAGATACAAGATATGTAATAAAGTGGCCAGTGAGTGTTTATACATCAGCTGCACTTTAGATTGTGTGAAGACTTTGTTCACACATGGACCAATAGCCATTTTTTTCACAAGCAAATTTTTTGTGGTAGATTGATAAATGTTGAAAATGCTTTTCCCTTCTTCTATAAACTCACCCTTTTAGGGATACAAGGGTTTAAGTATTGCTTATCGATGCTTGTGAATGCATTTAACTTGCTAAACTTCCATTGTGTATAAGCATAAACCACACACTGTACTGGATAAATTGAGGTTGTCCTTACTTCTTCTACCTCTTACTTTCTTATTTCCATTATTTTCTGTCTCTCTCTCTTTCTCTCCCTCACTCAGACCAAACGGAGGTGGAGTGTAGTCCGAACTCAGACAACTCGGAGCAGCACAACCTGTTGGAGCAGCTGCAGTCGCGCTACCGGCAGATGGAGGAGCGCATCACCTGCCCCATCTGCATCGACAACCAGATCAAGCTGGTCTTCCAGTGCGGCCACGCCTCCTGCATCGACTGCAGCGCTGCCCTGAAAACTTGCCCCATCTGCCGCCAGACCATCCGCGAGAGGATACAGCTCTTCGTCTGAGACATAAACTCACCTACACACACACACTGAGTCCTTGGGCACCTGCTGCCCCAAGTGTGTGTGTGTGTGTGTTTTCCCCCTGGGCTGCTGGAGATGTTGCGGCTGTCAGTGCTTGCTATTAGATGGGGAAGCTGGGGGGAGGGTCTGCTGTGATTAGCCAATCAGCTGTTTTTGTGCTTCTTCAGCCTGACCTGTCCATCATCGCCGTCAAGATGGATTCGGAAAAGCCAAGCTCACGTTTGCTCGACATTCGGTCATGTTGAAGAGGATAATTCACACCCATGCTGTGGAGGGAGATTTTTGCAGATGATTGTGGATGGTGAGCCAGTGACTGTGTGTTGGTGTGGAAGCTTTTGCTTATTGGTTCATCAGCTTGATGCAGTCAATGAGAATACGGAGCCACTTCAGCACACAAACTCACTCACAGTCGGCACACACAGGGCTCTCCGTCACAGCTCACCAACCACAAATGAAATGAATCATTATCCTCGCGACTTCCCGCTCCTCAGAGACAACCCATTAATCCTTAGAACTGCTTTCTGTAAGATTTACTCCTTATTTTCTATTTAATTAGTTGCTGACTCACCCCCATCTGTCTGACAGTATTTGGCGCTAAACTAGCTCCTAGATGTTTACAGACTGCAATATTCTCTGTGAAAACCACAGAGGATGGAGATATTGTTTTGCACGTAAGCGTCAGCGTTTTAAATCTTACAGACTGCAGCTTTAAGCCTAGTTATACTGTGATGCTTGTTTGAGGGTGATGGTATACTCCTCCCTCTAGACCCCCCAAAGGCTTTCCACAAGCAAGGGATATACAATGCATGCTGATATGCATATTATTTATACGATATATTGTGACATGGATTACATTTGTGGTGTTATAAGGCAATCAGTCTTAATTTATGCGTGATGGGCAACGTCAAGGTCAAAATGAAGGGGTCCAAGCACCGAAGACTGCGGCACTACATGTTAATTTATTAAGTTAGGTCATTTTGATCTTGTCATCAGAAGCTCACAAGTAAAAGGTCATTTACTTTTCTTAAGGACCTGTTTACAAAAGGAAACATTTTCCTTAAATAAAGGACACTAAATGAAACGAATGGCAAAGATATGCACAGCTTGAAGCAGCCACTTTTAATTCAAACTTCTGTAAGCTTTACGGAGATGAAACCAAATGACATGGCATCCAAATTTTCAAAAGTCACCTCATCCATCAACAAAATCTGACATTCCATGAGAATCTGTTCCCCATAGTGGTCATACATGTAAAGTAAAAGGGGTGATCCAATGTTCGTTTTGCCTGGTTTGTTTGAATCAGTGCATCCATTTTGGGGGAGGTTGATAATAGATGGGCAGACATTAATACGCATAAGCCCTTTTCTGCAGTTGTAACCTGTAACCCACATCAGCACTGTCTCAACATGCCATTTGAAGTGGGATGGACTGTTTCCCCACCCTTGACTCAAGACAAATGAAACTTTGACTTCTTGCCGTTGGATCTTAAAGATTGTGGGCAATCCCATGTGGTCCGGAGACTGATGCTTTGTATTCTTCGTTGTGGTGAGGAGCCCTCCTGCACACTTGCTGTTGCTTGAACGCTGTGCAAAAAGGGCAAACCACTACAAGCCTTCACGCATGGATATCTGTGAGTATCTTACTGTTGTTTTCTTTTTTTCCAACAATTAAAATGTAAACATTGCATTAGAATGGCAGAAAAAATGTGTGCATTTGTCAAGAAACGTCTTTGACCGTCGTCAACCACTCTTTAAAATATCCCCCCAACCTGCGTTGGGAGTGAAAACACTTCACATCACTGCATCCCCTGTATAGTGCGAGAAACCATTATGTGTTTTGTTCCAGAAGGGCTTACTGTACGCGTCGAAAAAAAAAAATCTATTTTAATCTTTACCTTAATTTTGCATTATATTCCGCATCCAGCAAAAGGGTTTTTTTTGTAGATCCCACTTTGGGGATAGCCAATACTAAGATGTATATTTGAATGTCTGTAATGGTATCCTGCTGTACTGCGTCGTAGCTTTAGAGCGCTAGCGAAGCTCAGAAGAAACGAGACTAACACCAGTGCCAAAATTTAACGTGCGCCGAAAACGCCGCACGCTTTAGTTAATGAGAGTGTCACTTCTGTACGAAGCCTTCGTGTTGTACTGACTCATTTAAATGATCAGTTTTGCATTTCAGGGACAATAGATTTAGCTACCCTGAATTTCGAGACATAGTTATTGTTTTTATAATTATTTCAAAACTGGAATTTTGAGTAGATTTATTTTTTCCCCCTTTCAATTCTAAAAGGACAACGGGGTAACATCAAAACAAAGAAAGCCTTCCGTCTATTCAGCTGGTTAGAACAGATGTGTAACGTTTTGCCAAGAAATAAGGTATCTGCTTACAGCTCACTATATAAGACTCAAGACTATGGAAAGCCATTTCAATTTTTTTCATCAGTTGTGTCATGGCATAACCAAGTTATACCTTTTTATGTGCTTTTTGAAGTTTGTGAGTAGCAAGATTGAGCCTTGTGGGATAGGTTTTGAAGCATGTTCTTGATCACGTTGGTGGTTAAGACTGCTGGTTTTGGTGGTGGGAGAATGTGTTTTTTGACATTCTCATTGTCATACAGACACTCTTGTGAAGCTAAGTAAGTTGATGGTAATCGCAGTACATACAGTAGTGTTTGTAGAAGTGCTGCTAGCTTATAGCTTTGAAGGCTAGTAAGTTTGTAATGGAATTAGTGCAAAAACTGACCTGAGAGAAAATGAAATAATCCTGATAATCACCCCTAACAGCTGACTACAGCTGTTTTTCAGCTGGAGCATCTTCTCGACTTCAGTATCGAAAAGGACTATTATTTGAAATAACAGAGGTGAAATACACTATTCACATCTTAAGGTAGATCAGTACAGTAAATTGGCCCTAAAATGCTGTCCATAGTGAGAAAATGTGAATTATTTGTGAGCTGGCAGCAGACACAGGACGGCAAATAAGTTGTTGGTTTTGAAAAATATAAAATGCTGAGTTTGAAATGATATGCTGAGTTTCGCTTCCAGGACTATGTGTTCAAAGATTATTTAAGCAACAATGTGTTACTGTTGATGTCTGTACAGTTCAGCACGCAAAGTTCTGATGTTGGCCTTACTGTCCATTCCTTTTTTAAGTTTTAAGTTTTACTCTGTACAAAATATTTTGCAATAAATATGAAACTTTTATAAGGATATAATTGTGCTTCTTTTTTTCCTCTGCACACCCAATACTAGTGCTGCAGTACTTGAGTCTCAAGACAGTTGTCTCAGTCTTGACATCATTTTGACCACGTCTTGACATAAACATAGTATTATAATCATATATGTTGTGTTATTAGGAGTATCAACTGTTTTTGTGAAGTTGATCAGCTGCTTCTGAAGCCCTGTGCCTCTATACACCAGTTTTCAGTTTATTATTTGAGATAATGCAGCATTTGGGTGTCTTCACCTTAAATTGGATGAATACTATGATGAATGTACCACCTATCATCACGATAGAAATGTTTCATCTAAGACAAAGCTGAACAGTCAGAACACCTTTGTATTGATATTCCATGAGCCCTCTCTTTGTGGGGGCAAGTGGATCCAAACCATGCCAGCAACACAGCATAACTGAATCACTGGACCTCCTCACTATAGAGGTTGAGCATTAAGACCTGTACTGATCTCTTAGGCCTGTTTAAACCTTGCATTAACATGCGTTTTTGGTGATCGGGTCCTGTTGCATGAAAAGCCAGATGTAAACACATTGTGATAAGATCACTCATACCATGTTCAGAGGTTGGCAGAGACAGATCTTGACTGCTTTTAACCCAAGTGTAAATGGAATGTGTTTTCATTATGCATATAACTAAGAGCCTTCATGCACTCCACACTGATGAAAGTGTCCAAGATCATATTTAGTGTGTTCCATTCTGAAGGCAGCTGCCTAACAAGTCACTGCCTTCGAAGGGACCACTCTCTTTGGGCAGCATTTTAACCAAAAAGGAACCTTAGTAGGCATCACGTTCGGGACAGTGCCATCATACGTCATAACTTGCCTTATGCTGCCTTTTGAATGGGACAGCCTTCGTCTCGGGAGCGTGCAAATGCTGCCTAAAAAATGCTGCTTACTTGGACAGCTGCCTCCCGATTGGAACGCACCAATCGTCTAATCGTATTGCAATGGGTTAAGGAGTAAACAAAAACAAAACAAAACAAAAAGTGAGGATATATGTGTTGATGTGCTGTCTATGCAGGACATTGGATCTCATCTGGTCAGACTGGGGCTGCATTTTAGTGAAAAGTGTGAATGGAATCAGACACAAAACATGTTCATGCAAGGTGTAAACAGGGTCTATGTGTACATCACACATGCACTCGCCCACTTGTGGAGAATACAGTGAAGGATAACTCATCTGATCATGTCACGTTTTTGCACCTTGCTGCCATCTCAAATGTATGTTTGTCTTTGTAGGGTTTTACGCACTGCAGCCCTGCTATAATACCCCTCCCTATGTAGTTGTGGATGGCCTGTTCCTGCTGACACAGTCTGATCATGTCCTGCATTGATATTCTCAGTCACCTGAGGAACAGATGCTCCTCTGTTTTTCCTGACATTTCACACTAATGCATGATTGTCACAGTCAATGATTGTTTGCTTTTGACCACAATTTCCAGTCCTATTTACTGATGTCTTTCCCATAGATCTAAATGCAGATGTCACTATTTCTACTGAAGCGCCAGCTTGTTGAGCAGACTGAGGCTCCTGCCATCCGTGCACCAATAACGAGCCTTCTTTCAAAGTCATTTAGATCTTTTCCTCTTGCCATCCTGATCCAAACTGGGCCTACTCTGCACGTTGATACATGCCACAGAAAGAAACAAAAAGATGGTTTTTCAAGGGTTCTTTAGTGAAGGGAAGAGTTCTGTTTGGAACTATGTGTTCTAAATAGAACCGTTTCCATGCTTAAATAGTTCTATATAGCACCAAAAAGGGTTCTTCTATTGTTATAATGTCAAGCTTGTAACAATGGAATAAACCCTTTTTGATGCCACATAGAACCATTTTCAAAAAGGTTCTATATAGAACCATATATACAAAAGTCTCGAACAATCTGAAGAACCATTTCACCATACAAAGAATGAATGGATCTATATAGAACTCATGGTTCTAAACAGAGCCAAAAGAACCTATTTTTTTTTCCCTAAACTTTTTAACCACGCTGTTATAATTAACCTATTATATGAAAAAGACTTAACATATGATCCTGAACAGCAGGACCAGCGCCCCCACCCCCGTGACCCAGAAGGATAAGCGGCTTAGAAAATGTGTGTGTGTGTGTGTGTTTGAAAAGTCTGTCATAATATCACTTTGCTACATTATGTTCTCCCTTTTGCCCTCTAGTGGTCACTGTACTTAAACACAGCGTACAAATCTACAGTGCTTTAGAAAATGTACTCAACTGCTGGTTGAGGTTGACATCAGCATCACCTACACAGTTAAAGGGGACGTCTGCCAATTTTTCAAAATTTAAACTGAACTGGTCAACAAACTTCATTCACAACAAAATCATTCAGAGTGGTTTGGTGTGAAATGCTCTGTTCTAGAGAAACTTACAGGGCTGTTCACAGTGGTGGTGATAGGAACCAGACGTCTGAGGAGTTTCATGCCTCTAAAAGCTCCGTCACAGAAAGTTACTACATGAAATAGTTATAAATACACTGCCTGATGTCTGAGACACTGTTTTACAGTAGTTTTGTGATAATGTTTTGGTCTGAAACATATTTTAATCAATTTATTTTACTCCATGTATGGTGGGGGGGGGGGTACATGAAGGGTATTCTCAGGCAAAACAGACCCTAAAGAAAACATTTAACTTTTCAGATTTGTGTAGGTTCATTGGTGGTTTTGGATAGTAAATAAAATGTATATATTTGCATTGTAGACATTGGAACACCTGGTTCCTATCACCACCACTGTAAAGAAATCTGAGTCTGTAAGATTCTCTGCAAATGAACCGTTTCACGTCAAACCACTGAAATTTTAAAAAATTCAGTGGAATTCTCCTTTAGTGTGGACGTTGGGAGACAGTGTTTTCAGACGAATCGCTGCAGCCTTTTTGTAAGTACAACACACGAGTGATGAAGGACCACCTGTGTACAGAGAGACAAGTGTTCATGCAGAGAGCTAAATGCGGCGCACTCGAAGAACAAACAGCCACCAGTCGTCGACAGACCACCATCACAGGGGTCCAGACACAAACACAGACAGGTGCTTGTTAAAAGCAGGCCACCAAAACACACATAAATCAACTGCGAGAGAGAAAAAAATTGTAAATTCATGTCAGGATGCATCACTACAGATACAAGGATAGGGGGGCTAAGCCTCTAGATTAGTACACTCTCAGTTTGTGCAACCAGAGACAGTGATTTTGTTCTGTAGTTGCACATGTTTAATAGTCTAGGTGACACAGCAATATTGACATTTGCCAGTAAAAAAAATATATATATTTTCTGAATTTTTTTATTTAGTGTCACAAATGAGGATGTTTTAAGGGAATATCATTTCTACAAATTCAGTAAGTTATTAATTTTATCTGAAAGCTTAAACACTCACTTTCTTTTTGGTCGCTATCCTCTATCAGACCTGCTTCTTCAGCTCTGTCAGTCTCCTTCAGCTTCTTTCTCTCACTGCCTGTGTTTAGTAACATGTTGTTTTTATTAAACTTAGATTTACAAGAACTCGAGGATCAATGAGTTCTTCTGCTGAGCTGCCACATTTTAATGACCACCTACAGACTGAGGAAATCAGAGATATAAAACTGCGTTACGACCAAAACAACACCAGTAGTTACTAATTATACACAGCAAAAACAATACAGAGCTAATGCTGGTGTGATCCAAAATACTTAATAGAAATATGAAAACAAAAAATCTGTGAAGTTTCTTAAATTTCTTTAAAAAGCTCTATAGCTTGCTGACATTCATGCTTTATGGCCTATACCTCTATGTGGCCTACACCTAGCTGTTCTTTACCTCACATGAACTTAAAAGTTAGCTAGCTAGCTAAGTTAGCTAAAAAGCAACCAGCTAAAACTCAATAGCCAGCTAATTTGTCCACTAATCCATGTTGTATGTGGATATCATCACTGTAACTACTTTCTGATTGTATATTATAGATTTTGAAAAGGTCAATAAGGCTAATATTTATTTTAGTACGCTTTTAATGCACATCCTGTCACATCATCAGATGCCAACTGACGTTACTTCGCACAGTGAGCAGCTCCAGAGCCCCGCCCCCAGCTCTGATATGATTGGCTTACAGCTTAGGAGGTCTGATATGATTGGCTGAGCCAGCATTACACTTTTGCTCAAGTCTAAATGGCAGGATTGCCGTCTCCTGTTAGGTTAGTGAATCTCAGGTAGCTCAGCTGAGGCAGCAGTGAATATTGTGAATTGTATTATTGTGAATTTGGAGACACGATGGCGCAGCTGAATGATGAAGAATGAATGCAAAACACTGTTTGAACTAACAATCTACTAAAATCTTACACTCATGATCTTCTGAAGCCGCCCTAAAACTGGCATAGCGACGCCCCTGAAATTCATGTGTTTAATTCTTGGGTGAGAAGGGTCGAGAACTACTGGGGGGTCCACGTCTAATTCATGTTCTGAAGTTTTATTTTTGTTGCATTGTATGTTTATCAGGTCCATTGCAATGGTCTCTAGTACAAGTTGAAACTATAGTTTATTAGTTAGCTGCCATCTATCGGTTTTGGCCTATTTCACTGGTGTTTTGAACTCGTATGAAGCAGAAATAAAATGTAAGTTAGCCTAACTGTACACATACTTTACTATTACTGTTATATTTGTATAGATTATCTGAGTGATTTCTGTTTGTTTGACTGTTTGCTTCTTTCCTCCGCCATGACGAAAATAGTGCAGAGATCATGACTCACCCAGTTCAGGCTGCATCAAAAACTACCTTACATAATCTTTGATGTACCTTCAATGGCGTTCGTGTAGTGCCTCCAACTGAAAAACTCTATTTCCCCACGAGACCAGCAAGTTCCGACAGCACAGTTAGTTCCGTCTCAATCTGATTGGTTAAGCGTTTTACAATACAACTGTATCATTCCGCAGAGCACTGTGCTGCGGCTAACTAACCAGTACTAGGTTTTTACTTCAGTGAGGGCCATAACTACAATCAGAATAGTGTTGAATATGAATATTACACCTACTGTCAATTGCAGCAATGCATTTCTCACTTCTTCTCCAACCATCCATTAGGATTAAAACCTGATAGTTTTGCTTCCTGAAGGGAATCAATTCAATGTTTACCATTTCAGAGCACTACATTCCTATAGAACACCTTTAGATCCTATTAGAAAACCATCAAATGTGTTTAGAATCAGTCACAGCCTGTAAGGATCCTTAACGGTGTGATATAAACCTATCAAGCCACAATACGTTCCAAAACACCAGGAACCAACAGAAACGCTTAATGGTTTCTATGGGCTTTTTTCAGCTGGGCGGCCAAACAACAGCTGATCTGAGGACAGCTGAGAACCTGTCACTGTTTCTCCCAAAAATATAGAGGTTCATGTGCCTTCTAGAGCAGTGGCTCTCAAACAGGTCCTCAGGGACCCCCAGACGGTCTACATTTTTGCGTTTGCGATCACGTGTTACAAGTTGGGCGGGAATAAACAAGTGGACTGTCTGGGGCTCCCACACTTATAGACTATTTATTAGGCCAGTTTATTAGGACCACCTGTTCTGTGCTCAGACATGCAGCAGTCCAATCAACTGTACACCTGCTCATTCATGCAGTTATCCAATCATCCAATCATGTGGTTTTAGCATAAAATCCTACACACATGATGTCAAGAGCTTCAGGTGATGTTAACATCAAACTTCAGAACAAGGAAAAAAGTGACTTTGACTGTGACATGGTTGCTGGTTCAGGCACAGTGGTTTAAGTATTTCAGAAACTGCTAATCTCCTGGTATTTTCACACCCAGCAGTCTGTAGAATTTACACAGAAATGTGCGCAAAGCACAGTGAGCAGCAGTTCTGTGGCGAGAGAAGTTAGAGGAGAATGGCCAGACTTGTTCAAGGAAGCCTACAATGACTCAAATAACCACTCTTTACAACAGTAGCGATCAGAAACACAAAATCAGATTTTGAGGTGGATGGGCTACAACAGCTGAAGACCACATCTTGTTAGTTTCCTGTCAGCCAATAACAGGAATCTGAGGCTGCAGTGGGTACAGGCTCACTGCAACTGGACAGTTGAAAATTGGAAAACATTGCCTGGTCTGATGGAACTCGTTCTCTGTTGTGACATGCAAAGTCTAGAGGAAGAATTTGGCTTAAACAGCATGGCTTCATGGACTTAACCTCCCTTGTGTCAACAGTTCAAGCTGCTGGTGGTGGTGGTGGTTAAATGGTATAGGGAATGTTTTATTGACTCACACTGGGTCCCCTAATACCAGTTTAGCATCATTTGAATCCCACAGCCTATCTGAGTCTTCTTACTGACCATGTGCAGCTCTTCATGGCCACAATTTATAAACAGTACCCATCTTTAATGGCATCACTTCCAGCATGACAATATGCCTTTTCATGAAGCACAAGTCATCTCAAACTGGTCCTATGAATAAATATAGTGTACTTCAATGGCATCCTCACTCAGACCTGGGAGGGCTCAAATACTTGGGAAAATCCAATACAGACGTAAACATTAGATGAACTAGTAGGCCTTAAATAAGTACAAAAGACTAAATAAACTGAATAAATGAAGAAATCTTGTCAGGCCCCTCAATATTTCTATTATGATTGAGTCATGGGATTTTGTTAACACATTGAAACAAACGTAAATATAAGTTATTGAACAAATTTAATGTGCACTGTAAAAATTCATATCAATAAAGGTGTACATAGTGATTAAATCATATAAACTAAAGCTCATATACAAATAAAACGGCTTTGTGAATCCATATTTTTTCTTCTCCAGGGTGTCACTGACCTTGCTGCAGTGATTGGTTTGACGCCGTAACTTGTGTTGTCATGACACTTCATCACCAGAAGATGGCGCTCTCTCTGCACACTGCACTGTCTCTGGCATCTCCACGTCACTCCCTGTAGCCGGTTAAGGGCAGCGTGTCCGCCATCCATGTACACAAACCCCCAATGACTCATGGGAAGCGAGTTCTTTTCACCCTCCTCTCAGTGCTATTTGTCCTGTTTAAAACTACAACTCCCACAATTCTGCAGTCTCTCCTTGGAACTCCCAGCTGGTGGCTGTTTCTGCAGCTGACGGCTCCTCTCCGCTCATTCACGGCCCCGGAGCGGAGCGGAGAGAGGCGGAGAGCGTCTCTCAGTCATGGAGCAGCACTGAGAGAACATTAACACACAGAGGAACAGTCTCGCTCCGCGGCCTGAAACTACGACCTGCTAACACAACAAACATGTTTAGACACATAAGACTCTAACTCCACCGCTCGCCGGTAAAAGCGCGGCTGTTCGGTGACTCCCCCATCCAGCCTGTGGATTCCCCCCCAGCCGCCGGTTCTCCCTCAGCGGAGCCGCCTGAGGCGCATCTCCATCAGCAAGGATGTCCACGGAGGAGCCGCTGCTGGCCGAGGCCGGAGCCGAGTGGCTTCGGACCGAGCTGGAGCGCACGTCGCGGGAGCTGAGCGAGACGACCCGGGAGAAGATCCAGGCGGCCGAGTACGGGCTGGCCGTGCTGGAGGAGAAGCAGGCGCTCAAGCAGCAGTACGACGAGCTGGAGGCCGACTACGAGGCCGTGCGCCAGGAGCTCGAGCAGCTCCGAGAGGTAACGACCGTTAACGGTTATTAGAGGCGCGTGATGTGACGGGCAGCTCTGGTTTAAATGTAAACGGTCAAAGTCTGAGTAATAGGACGAGTCTATTAGCGAAATAAAGTACATATGTGGAGCTGCTAAATCTATATCTATCTATTTATCTATATATCTATATCTATCTATCTATCTATCTATCTATCTATATATATATATATATATATATATATATATACACCCACACGCACACATGTGTATATATATATATATATATATATATATATATATATATATATATATATAATTCAATACGGTTATGGTTTAATTCATAACATTACTACCCTACGCATTGTCCTTTGTAGAAATATCAGGGTTTGCCTGCCTTCCAGCACCTCAAGGTCAAATGCAGTGAAAGCTGAGAACACGATCAACATTAACACTAAAGAAAATCCTGATGTCAACTCATTACAGTTGCTGGTCATGATCTTGTTAATATTCAAGAGGAGGCTTTGCTTTTCTCAAGATCTTGTAAGCTGTGAGGCGTCTGCGTCAGCCAAACTGGTGGCTGGAATGCTTGAACTTTGCTGCAGTTTAAAATGGTTTCTGTTTAAAGAGGATCTGCTCCGACAGTGATGGGAGTATTTTCTGCTTCCCCGAGGTCTTGGAGTAGACTGGTTATTGTAGAAATCACTAAATGGAGCTAGTGTGTGGTTCAGTGTTCATCAATTTCCAATTTATGTCTGAAAATAGTTTGTTTCTGACACATCCACTATTCACTTTCTTATTGATTGACTAACCTGAAGTTTAGTGATCTTGGTGCTCCAAAAGCCAATGTGCATTGGCCAGTCATCTGCGCAGAGAGGTTCAGTATCACAAGCATGTGATTTTTGTGTCTTCATGTCTAGTGGTTAAAAAATGGCGGGCTGAGTTTGAATTTTTTTCCTTCTGCAGTAAGTGTTCTTTTCCCGCCTGGAAAGGGTGACGAGCAAGTTGAACGAGTTACGACCCATGCAGGCATGACTGGAATGCAGATGCTTCTCCCCTGAGCAAAGTTGCAGATAAACGACAGCTCTGTACTCTTTCTGCAGGCGGGATTTTTCATCCTGTCTTCTTCCTCACCGCTGGAGGAGAATGACTCTCTTATTTCCAGACAGTTGTTTGCCTTGTGATTCACATTAGAGAGAGTAGGTCGAAGAGTCAGGAGAGTGAGGAACCGCTGCTGCAGCTGTTGAATGTGCTGTAGGATGACCCTGTTGGGGTGGACAACTGGTTAACCCTGCTTTATAAGCTCATCTTGCTGGTTGATTGGTCAGCCAAAAATGAAGTTTACTGTCCAACCCGCCCACCACCCAAACCTCAAATGTAGTCAAGCTGCCAAGACATGTTCTGTGTTTTACATGATTCTTTAGTTTTTACTGGAGCTACATGGCCAATACAGTCATCAAACAATGGACGCTAATAGCCACCAGACTTGCTTATGTGGTTTCTGACACTGTGTTTGTTGTAGCGTCAGCGCAGAAGAAGAACCAGAGGATGCTATTTTTCTGCTTAAAGAAAAGCTGAGAAGCTCACTGCCTCACAGCAAAAATAGCAGGGAAGGTCACCAACAAATTAGGGACGCCCAAAGAATCATATTGGTATCAGCAAATGTTTGCTTACAAAAAATTTCGGCATCGGACAGATGTTCAGATTTGACTGATATTTCAAACTGATATTTGATGTATTTATTGTACTCCAGAACATTCAGGCGATGTTGGGCTGCTGTAGAAAAAAAATTGTAAAATGTACATAAAAAAAAAAAATTATAAAAATGTTATATTCATCCAAATTGCTAATCCAGGCGGATCTAGTCCCAATTTCTACATCTTTTTAAATGTTTAGGTACCAGCTTTGGTATCGTCAGATATTTACTCGAGAAGTATCAGATATTGGCATTGGCCCACAGTTCCCATAAGGGTGCATCTCTAATAAAACATAGACAAAAGTAGGGACAAAATTTAGGCTTCAAGATGGCTGATGCTACTGTTTCTAGATATGCAACATACTTTTGTTCATTTTTATAGATTGCTCTGTGTCATACAGTGTCTGAAACCATGTAAAGAAGTCTGTTTGAGATTAGAGTCTGGTTTGAGTCATGTTAATTGGTGAGGGGTAAGCTTAAGGTGCTTGTTTTCCACATTAGCCTTGCAGCGCCGCTAAGTTTAAACAAACTTCCCAATCACGTGTTGGCTGATCGGCTGTGTTGGAGGTCAGGGAACGTTGTGTACGTTAGTTTTTTGACTGAACCCTCGCTTTGAAATAATGATGGCAGAAGCAAAGCTGACCTTATCTGTTCAGTTTAGTGGTTTGCCTGCTTATTCTGCTTTTTTGTTTGTTTGTTTGCCTGACTAAATTGATTTTACCTTGTTTTCAGATTTTGTTCAAAAACATTTCTGGGTGGTCCACATCATGGTTTCTGTAAACAAACTAAAGCAGAGTGTGAGCTGACATTCTCGGCCTGAATATGGAGAGTGGGTAAAAAGTTTTGCAACAGAAAGTTGGGCTTATTATGAAGTGGTGAAAAGAGAAAAATCGGGAAGTAGAAAGCCATTCAAACGTTAAAGCAATTTATTGCGGTCAAGTTATATCTTTTGTTGTGGGTTTTAGGTGTTATTTTCCTCATCTTTACCCCCCCCTTTCTGTTTCTTTCTGGGGTTTCTGCTGAAGTGATTTCCCATGCATTCCACAGGCTCTCCCCTAAAAAATAGCAGGGAAAAAAGCCAGTAAATCTTTCACACTGAAAACAGGCTTGCTGCAGCCAGGCAGGCGGTGTGACAGAAAGCAGGATGTGGCTATTGTGACTGTCCGAAAGAGTGTCTTCTTTTATCGAGAGAATGACCCCCCATTTCTTCACCGGATGCCCAGGAGTTATTCCAGCCTGCACGCAGCTGGAAGTCATCCTTGATGTGACATATTTCAGTGTGTCCTGAGCTTTTGGGCTATAGCAGTTGCCTAATCTCATGGTGATACGAGAGATGGTTTGATAGGAATCGCAATGGGGAAACTTTTGCTACATAATTGAATTAATGAATTCATGTAATGCAATTGGTGTTGTGGTCCATTGTGCACAAGATTAAAACCCTATCTTTAACCTGAGTGACAAGCATCATAGCAGGCCTGCTAAGCTTTAAGCTAGCAACTCAACTCCCAAGTATCTAGGAATGTCACTATTGTTTATATTGAATAATCTACTCGTTATTTTCATGATGAGTAGCCAAAGTTGTTTTTTAAGATGATGAAAATAGACTTTACTGAACAGTATCTGGTAGATTACTCCAGTCAATAGTCCATTGGTCTGTTGGTCCATTGGTCCGTTGCCTTTCTCTGATTCATTTAAAACGTTTCTGCTGTTAAGATTCCATAGACAACTTTGCCGTAAAGGAGATAAAACAAGGAAAATCTATGCATATATATTTATGTATATGTTATTAAGTAGTATCAGGTATGTATGTATGTGTATAAAATGTCTTTGCGTTCCTTTGAAAGTTCAGAGCGTTTTTCACTCTCCTGTGACGTTACTTGGACATACAAGGTTTTCAACAGCGATGATATGAAGCTACCATGTGGCAAAAGAATACAAATACATGTCACTGTAAGAGAGAGCAGTTTTACAATCGTCATGCAAATTGCCGGAGTCTTTGCTGATTGGTGGAGAAATAACTTTTACTTGTTGATTTAGAGTAATTGTGGCAGTCGTGGCAGTGTGAAGCTAATTTAGCCCCATAATGATGCTCATTGTGGCAGTGGACAGTGGGCATTAAGGCGTCACATGATATGGCACAGTCTCAGTCTCACAGCCTGTCACTGACGCACACTGATATCTCGACAGCCGGCAGTAAAGTGCAGGGCTGTAGTGGGTCAAAGGGCTTATGACAAAGTTTCTGCTGTCATTTATTCAAAACAGAGTTAGTTGCCAGTTCAGGGGTTTGTGATGTGACGATTCCCCTCCGCCTCTCTCTGTTCTCACTAAGGCATCAGGTAAGAGGAAGGAAGCCCTTTGAAACATTTCCTCTCAGTGGAGCAATAACGTTTTTGAACACGACTGTGTGATACATTCTAAAATACATCAGCACAAATATGTGGATAAATGCCTTCAAGTACTTTACATGATCATGAATCTCTGAAACTCAAATCAAAAACATATAGATGTTAAGGCCCGAGCGATATCGGTTGAGTCATGGATCATATCTATCTGCAGATATCATGCTGATATTGCAGTGATAATTAGTGGTTTAACAGTCATTACAATTATTACATAATTACATAATCGACTGGTTGCAATTATTCAAGCTGATCACAGTCATTTTAGCTGACCAGTTACTTTCCATTTATTCTTTGCTTTCACAAGCACCGGCTTACATTCTGAACAAAAATGTGAATTGGGTGGGTTTTCATCAGTTGGGTTGAGCCAAATGCATGTAAATATAAGAAAGCAGAAAACATTTATCAAACACGTCAACGGGTCTTCTAAAAATGACAAAGTTCAGTTCTCTGACTGGTACTGTAACACATTCAGAGCGCAGCAGGAAGTGATGTTTGTTTGAGCTTGAGCTGTTTCTGTTACAGCAGCTAGGAAGCAAAATAGCTTATTATCCAATTTATCCAATTTGGACACTTAAGACTTATACTTTATATAGAAATTTACAAGTACGCTAACACTGCTAGGAAACTCCACCCCCAGTGCTGCAATGTTTGTATTATTTGAGATTCTACTGGTAATTTTAGTTATAGAATTTTAGCAATTGAGAAATCATGTTTAACAATACATAGCATGGTTTTACAATCAATACAATACAATCAATATTTACAGCCCTAATTAGAGATGCCACCAGTACTATCAGGTATCAGTATGAGATATTAGCAGCATAATTATTACAGGCCTGACATATAAAATACATCCGGATTTTAGACTTAACCATTGCTAAAAAATCAAAAAACAAAACAAAAAACAGTAAATATGCTATGAACGCCAGGAAGCTCCACCCCCAGTGCTACAACATTTGTTATTTAAGAGTTTCAACAGGTAATTATTGTTTAAGAAGTTTAGCAGTTGAGAACTATAAACCATATTTGACAACACATAGTTGAGAACTGACAATCTGATCGTTCAGTAAAGCTGTTTAACTCTAATGATTGGGATCTGTGTCATTTTTGACCATGTTAAATTAAATGGACAGATATTATAAAATGTGTTTTGGCCATATCGCCCAGGGCCTGTTGTGATAGATGAATTGACATTGAGTATCGCACACACAGAGCAACATATTTGGAGTAAACAAAAAGAGAGCCCCAACGAAATCGATGCTATGAGTAAAGATTTAAGGTGTGTATGTGCTGACAGCTTTATGACAGGGTGTGTTATTGAAGAGCTAAACAGCTGGGAAACGCAGCTGTGACAGTGTTGACTCAGAGTACATAGCCAGTGTTTGTCTCTTTTCTTCTCGTGATGGGTTTAAGAAAGGAATGCTTCGACTCTGATTTACATCATGGTCATTTATTGGACTGCCAGATGACCCCATTCCTGCACACACACCCTTGCCAAAAGCTCTGTGTTGTGTTTAAGTAGTGCTTTAAACCCCAGTTGTCCTTGGTGCCAGTGTGGCAAGAGGGAAATTGGGTCAGAATTTAGCAGCTATGACGGCATCACTTGCCTTGGTGTTCTCTCCACAGACCTACAGTCATTAATATGTTAGAAACCCGTGTTCTCTCTTATGAGAAGACGTATGATCCCCTGTCGACTGCATCTCTAAGGAAGATCCAAAATGGCAGCACAGCTAGCCGTAGGCCGATGGCGCTTACAGCACACGCTAAGAAACCTGCAGCGGTTTTTGGAGCCAGGATGGAGACGTTGAGCCTGTTGCCTAGTAACAGATTCTGAGCCGTGCAAAGCTTTTGGAGTCACCTGCTACTGCAAGATGCACACATGTAAAATCTCTGGAAGTCTTTGCTTCAAACACAGCCTAATACATTCACAGAGATTTGAGCAAGGCTAGTACTGCACCTGAGATCAGGCTGTTGTTATGATTAGACCTGGCACGTTTATTCTGTAATTGCCAGATCGCAATTATTCATGCTGACCACAGTTTTTTCCAAGGTGTTAGCGTTCACGTACTGGTTCAACACCTTTGTACCAGTATGCCAGAAACAAGCACGGATAATGCAATGTACAAACAGTGCAAAACATTGTAAGGTTAGCTCGTTTGGCTGAGCGGCTGAGTCAGGGGTGTTTAAGTCCTGTTTCAAGTGAAATTAACAGTACAGCAGTCAGTCGCAGTCTAAGGTAATCCAATTCATTTCCAAGGCAAAGAACATTAGAGTAAGGCAAGGAAACATTATAGGAATAGCTGGTTTCTTGGGGTTGGCCTTTATCCTAGCATTGAAAGTTCTATTGAATATTTTTATTGAGTTTTATTGGGTATTGAGTTTGTCTAAATAGTGGCCAGGGTGTTTCTTGTCTTCTGCTCAGTGAGCTCTGGGATAGGTTTCAGCACTCCCTGCTACCCAGGAGGATAAGCAACTTAGATTATGATGATGATGATGATGATTTCTTTAGTTGTTAAATACAGTTCTTATTAAAGTGGAGGGACATCCTAGAATATCAAGCCACTGTGAACATGCAAAAATAGATTTTCTTAAGCATAAAAATGTTTAAAAAAAGTACATAAACAGAGTAAATATTAATAAGAAAGCAGAATAGGTACTTATTGGGTTCATGTAGGCATGTCATATGTATTCTGACTGGTAATTTGCTTGATGGTAATGCATGTACTAAATTTTCCTACTGGTTTCTCTTAGAGTAAGAAGTAGATCCTGATACACAGCCATTTATGTGTAGTGTTTCCAATAAAGGAAACATGAAAATTAAGTATCTTTTTGGCTTCTTATCCATTTTCTGCTTGTTCCGTCCTGCCCTGTCCAGCTGCTGTGTCCTCTGCACTAGTTCCCCAGGGTTGACCTTTGTAGATGCTCACTAGTTCTGTTCTCTGAGCTGCTGTTGGTCGGTTTTCCTCTGAAACCCACAGGGCAGTGCGGGTGCGAGCACATTCCGCTGCAGTGTGTCTACAAAGAGGTCACAGCGTGACACCCAGAGGTCATGACCTTTTGTCTGCTCTGCGCTGACTCCTGACCTCAATTTAGGGGACAGATGGTCATTCGCTGTGTGCTTGTGTATATGTGGGTGCATGCGCTTGTTTGTTTACTCACAAGAGCACACCTGGGTGGGACAGGGGGCCTCAAATATTAGTGCTGGTGTGTGTTGGTTAAACAGTGTCAGCACATAATGCATTTGTATTTGTACAGGTGAGTGCTATTATATTCATTTTTATGATGGTTAAAACATGTTTAAAACAAAGTTTAACTTTCCAGCAAGACCTTTTTCTATATATATATATATATATATATATATATATATATATATATATATATATATGTGTATATATATATATATGTGTGTGTGTGTGTGTGTGTGTGTGTGTGTGTTTTGAAATCTTGCCTTTTGTTTTTAAATGTGTTGTTTTTTGTTTCTGTTTGTTTTTTTTATTCGTAAAAATTGCTGTGAAAACGGCCTGAGGCCGTCTCTGCTGCAAATAGAAAATGTCCTAGATATTCTGATTACATTCCAGTGCGAAAGTGTTAACACTTCTGGTCAAATCACTTGTGGTGTTGATTTTCTGTTTTAATGTGTTAACACATCCTCTACACAGACAAACTTAAATATGATATTTTATCTGCAAACTTTAGGCACAATTTCTGTTTATTTGCAGAGTTTAACAGTTTGGAAAGAAAAACACGAAGCATAAAATATGCCATAAATTCTGCACAGGCCCCCCCCAAATATGTTAAATTCAACAAACAGACAGTAAACGGTGCAGTAAAATATGCGGCAGTGTGTTCTCTGTAGAGGACGCATCAACTTATGTCAAAACCAATTCTCCAGCCATTTGCATACAACTGTATGTTTATGTACACTGGTATTAAATAATGAAAATATCAATATCGATACCGTTATCGATAGTTTTGTAACAGTTAAAGATTTTTCACAGTTTCTTATTGTTCCAGCCCTGCTTATAACTGACCTATAACTGAATCTGTTGACTGTTACTCGATCAATCTGCTTACTGAACCTTTAGACTTTCTGCTGTTTCCTTTCACTTTGACCCTCACAGCACCACCATCATTGGTCTGTGGAACAAGCAGTTTCTTCTTTTATGGTGTTATGAAGCTAAATCGGCCCTTACATGTCCTGTACACTTCCTGTACTGCAATCTGTTTGTCTGATCACGTGTTATATATAAGTGTCAGAGTATAATAGTGTGCTTCAGTTTTTAAGTAAACATCGCCTTAACTTTTTCCATAATGAGCATTGTTGATCACCAAGTTGACAGCCATCGTTGTAGCCCTTCAACCCTTGGCTGAAGTTTCGAATGGAAATGGGTAGATTTGAAGTAAGAAAAGTAAGTAGACTGATAAAGGAAGAGGAGGTGAGAAAACAGAAGTGTTGATTGTGCCATATCACAATGCTTGTTGATTCTTTCAGAGGTTAGCTGGGAGTGTCACATGGGAGTGCAGAAGACCATGAAGACGTCAACACACACTTACACCCACTCCCCTCCCAACACCGTTGTCATGACAAAGACCCTCGTGGCATTATGTGGAGTGTGTGAAGAACACAGTGAAGGCATTCAGCCTCAGACACACACACTCACTCCCGCGGCTGCTACTGCGGCAGCTGCATACTAGCATTGTTCAGGACAATCAATGCCATAAACTACCCAAAGCACAATAAAGCTGGTGAAATTCCAGGACTTGCTCGTGGGCCAGTCTGTCACATGAACAATCCTTCATTAGCGGCAGCACTGACCGAGTTAGCTAACAGGTGGCTAATTGCACACTTAAGAGCAAATACAAGTTGTCTTGGCATGCCTGCTCGGTGGTCCTTCACGAACACTTTGACGGGGCACTTCCAAGTGCCTCCTTGTTTTTCGGGCCATGCTTTTTGGGTCTTAGCGTAATCCTGGGGTTTTCTTCTGCCATGGGAAGCTTTTGGCAGTTCTGCCAAGGGCAACGTTGGCACCTGGTCCTGAATAGGCATCTGTTTTGTTTCTCAGAAGAGCGCACCTCC